>NC_056434.1:26253490-26578628 GCF_018296145.1 Oncorhynchus tshawytscha | reverse complement strand
TGTCGGGACACTATTCACACTGGATGAACTCATTGACTTGGCTATCCGTCTCGACAATCTGCTGGCTGCCCGCGGGCGTTCGGATCAGGCCCTGTCGTTTCCACTTCCCAGCCCTCCTGCCCCTATCCCTATGGAATTAGGAGGGGCGGCTTCGAGGGGGACCGGAGGAGGAGTGTCCTCCTGCACCAGTTGTGGTCGACGAGGGCACACGTCCGACCGGTGCTGGAGGAACTCGTCTGGGAGTCGGGAGGGCAGGCGGAAGCACTGCTCGATCACCCCAGGTGAGTAAGCACCAGACTCACCCAGAGCTTCCTGTCGGTCATGTGTATGTGTTGACTTCTTTCCCTGGGTTTTTTCCCTCTACAGCATAAGGCGCTAGTCGATTCAGGCGCAGCTGGGAATTTCATGGATCGTGGGCTTGCGTTAAGGCTAGGGATATCCCTGGTGTCGTTAGACCTACCTTTCCCCGTGCACTCCTTAGATAGCCGACCATTAGGGTCAGGAGTAATTAGGGAGGCTACGGTGCCGCTGGACATGGTAACGCAGGGGGATCTTAAGGAGCAGATTAGTCTGTTCCTTATAGATTCACCTGCGTTTCCAGTGGTGTTGGGGGTTCCCTGGTTAGCTCAACACAACCCGGTGATTTCCTGGCGACAGGGGGCTCTTAAGGGGTGGTCAGAGGAGTGTTCAGGTAGGTGTATAGGAGTTGCCGTTGGTGCGACTACGGTGGAGAGTCCAGACCAAGTTTCCACCGTGCGCATTCCCTCTGAATATGCCGATTTGGCTATCGCCTTCAGTAAAAAGAGGGCGACCCAATTACCACCTCATCGTAGAGAGGACTGTGCGATAAACCTTCTGGAGAACGCTGCACTTCCTAGGAGTCACGTGTATCCATTGTCCCAGGAGGAGACAGTAGCGATGGAAACATATGTTGCTGAATCGCTGGGACCGGGGTACATTCAGCCCTCGCATCACCCGTCTCCTCGAGCTTCTTTTTTGTGAAGAAGAAGGATGGAGGTCTGCGTCCGTGCATTGATTATAGAGGTCTAAATTCCATCACAGTGGGGTTTAGTTACCCACTACCTTTCATCGCTACGGCGGTGGAATCATTTCATGGGGCGCGCTTCTTCACAAAACTGGACCTGAGGAGCGCGTATAATCTGGTGCGTATCCGGGGAGGAGATGAGTGGAAAACCGCATTTAGTACTACATCTGGTCATTATGAGCACCGCGTCATGCCATACGGGTTGAAGAATGCTCCAGCCGTCTTCCAATCCTTCGTAGATGAGATTCTCCGAGACCTGCTCGGGCAGGGAGTGGTAGTATACATCGATGACATCTTGATCTATTCTGCCACACGCGCGGCGCATGTGTCTCTGGTGCGTAAGGTACTTGGGCGACTGCTGGAGCATGACCTGTATTGCAAGGCGGAGAAATGTGAGTTTTTCAAACAGTCCGTTTCCTTCTGGGGTATCGTATTTCCACCTCCGGGGTGGTGATGGAGGATGACCGCGTTACAGCCGTGCGTATTTGGCCGACTCCGACCACGGTGAAAGAAGTGCAGCGGTTTTTAGGGTTTGCCATTTACTACCGGAGGTTTACCCGGGGTTTTGGTCAGGTGGCTGCTCCCATCACCTCACTGCTGAAGGGAGGACCGGTGCGCTTGCGCTGGTCAGCAGAGGCGGGCAGAGCCTTCAGTCGTTTAAAGGAGCTGTTCACCAATGCGCCCGTGTTGGCGCATCCGGACCCCTCTTTAACGTTCATTGTGGAGGTGGATGCGTCCGAGGCTGGGGTCGGAGCCATGCTGTCCCAACGCTCGGGCGTGCCACCCAAGCTCCGCCCGTGTGCTTTCTTTTCGAGCAAGCTCAGCCCAGCGGAGCGAAACTATGATGTGGGGGACCGGGAGTTGTTAGCTGTAGTCAAGGCTCTGAAGGTGTGGAGACATTGGCTTGAGGGGGCTAAACACCCTTTTCTCATCTGGACTGACCATCGTAATCTCGAGTATATCCGGGCAGCGAAGAGACTAAATCCACGTCAGGCTAGATGGGCCATGTTTTTTACCAGGTTTCGGTTTACCCTCTCATACCGGCCAGGCTCCCAAAACACCAAAGCCGACGCGCTGTCCCGCCTCTGTGATACCGAGGAGCGGTCCGTTGAGCCAACTCCCATCATTCCACTGTCATGTCTCGTGGCACCGGTGGTATGGGAGGTGGACGCGGAGATAGAGGAGGCCTCACAGTTAGAGCCGGCCCCCCCTAACTGTCCAGTGGGGACTCAGTACGTGCCGAGGGGGGTCCGGGACAAGCTGATCCGGTGGGCTCATACTCTCCCCTCCTCGGGTCATCCTGGCATCGAGAGGACAGTGCGGAGTCTGAGAGGGAGATACTGGTGGCCCACGCTGGCTAAAGACGTGAGATTTCATGTCTCCTCCTGCTCAGTGTGTGCTCAGAACAAGGCTCCTCGGCACCTGCATAGAGGGAAATTACAACCCCTCCCCGTTCCCCAACGGCCGTGGACACACTTATCGGTGGACTTTCTTACCGACCTTCCCCCGTCCCAGGGAAGTACTACGATCCTGGTCGTTGTGGATCGGTTTTCTAAGTCCTGTCGTCTCATCCCGTTGCCCGGTCTCCCTACGGCCCTGCAGACTGCGGAGGCCTTGTTTACCCATGTCTTCCGGCACTATGGGGTGCCTGAGGACAATGTTTCTGATCGGGGTCCCCAATTCACGTCCAGAGTGTGGAGGGCGTTTATGGAGAGACTGGGGGTCTCGGTCAGCTTAACCTCAGGTTTTCACCCGAGAGTAATGGGCAGGTGGAGCGGGTAAACCAGGATGTGGGCAGGTTTCTGCGGTCCTATTGCCGGGACCGGCCTGGTGAGTGGGCAAGGTATGTTCCCTGGGCTGAACTCCCTAGCTCCTCAGTCCCCTTTTGAGTGTGTGTTAGGTTACCAGCCGGTCCTGGCCCCATCAGAGCCAGACCGAGGCTCCTGCGGTGGAGGAATGGGTACAGCGCTCCAAGGACACCTGGAAAGCCGTTCAGGACTCACTACGGTTAGCGGGAGAACGGCAGAAGAGGAGCGCTGACCAGCACCGCAGTGAGGCCCCCGTGTTTGCACCGGGGGACAGGGTCTGGCTCTCGACCCGAAACCTGCCCCTCCGCCTGCCCTGTCGGAAGCTGGGGCCGCAGTGTGTGGGGCTGTTCAAAGTCCTGAGGAGAATAAACGAGGTGTGTTACAGGTTACAACTTCCTAGGTATTACCGTATTAACCCCTCGTTTCATGTGTCTCTCCTCAGGCCGGTGGTGGCTGGTCCCCTGCAAGAAGGTGAGGTGCCTGAGGTCCCTCTGCCCCCTCTGGACATCGAGGGGTCCCCGGCGTACACAGTTCGGGGCATTCTGGATTCGAGACGCCGGGTGGGGGGCCTACAGTACCTCGTGGACTGGGAGGGGTACGGTCCGGAGGAGAGATGCTGGGTTCCGGTGGGGGACATTTTGGACCCTTCTCTCCTGAGAGATTTCCACCGCCTCCACCCGGATCGCCCAGCACCTCGTCCTCCGGGTCGTCCTCGAGGACGGTGGCGGCGCGCTGCGGGGGCCGCGCGTCAGAGGGGGGGGTACTGTCACGACTTCCGCCGAAGTTGGCTCTCCTGCCTATTCGGGCGGTGCTCGGCGGTAGTCGTCACCGTCCTACTAGCCACTACCGATCCCTTTTTCGTTTGTCTGTTGGTTTTGTCTTATTAGTTTCACCTGTGTGTATTTTAGTTTAATTAACGTCCTTATATGTAGTAGGTTGTCCCGCCCTTGTTTTGTGCGGGATTGTTTTTGTATTCATGTCATTTGGTGTAGTACTTGTGTTTTATTCTCCGGTCTATTTTGATCCTGTGTTGGATTATTCACCCTGTGTGTTGGGTTGACCGTGTTTTTTGTGCGCAGGAGAATAAACTGTTCGAATCACTGATACCTGCTCTCTGCGCCTGATTCCACCCACCTTGATAAAACGTGACAAATATGCATGAGTGTGTCTGTGCATCATCCCCTTTCCCTCTTGTTCAGAGTCCCCGCCACCATGGTGCAGGGTGGGGACAGGAGGGGTGCTGAATACGCAGGGATGATCTGGGCTGTAATTTTACTGAAATTTAGTATACTCTCTCTAGGGAAGGACGGCTGTGGGTCGGCCAGGGTCACACACTCCAGTCAGCAAACATTAGCTCTTTGTGTGTGTGTGTGTGTGTGTGTGTGTGTGTGTGTGTGTGTGTGTGTGTGTGTGTGTGTGTGTGTGTGTGTGTGTGTGTGTGTGTGTGTGTGTGTGTGTGTGTGTGTGTGTGTGTGTGTGTGTGTGTGTGTGTGTGTGTGTGTGTGTGTGTGTGTGTGTGTGTGTCTGACACTGGTCAGATTAGTGATTTTCCATAGTTGGAGCATAGCATGATTTTAGGTTTTAAATGTTGTTATTTTCTTTTATTTGTACCCTGAGGGAGAAATATGTTTTAAAAAGGATTTGTAGCATTTACTTTTCAAAAAGAGACTGCTGAAGGACATTCTGATATTATTTTCAGTGGTGTAATTGTTCTGAATGGCGTATGGGGGCATTGTGTTCTGTTTCTTTCTCCCTCAGTACCTCTGCAGAATGTATGAAAATCTCACAAAGGAAGGAGTGTTCTGGATTTTAAGGAACAGAGCAGTGGCAAGGTTTCCACGGTCTCTCTGTAGGTCCTCCTTAATCTGGTGTAGTGCTGAGTAAAGTAGGACAAAGCAGAATAAACTATGGATACATCTGGCCAGTACATCCTAACACGTCACCAAAGTCCTTACATAAGTTAGAGCTCAATAAGCTCTGAGGGAGTGGGTAAGTTGAGTTACCTTTGTTTCTAGGAAACCATACACAAAATTAATAATTCAACCAAATCTTTAGGAAGAGGTCATTCTTTCATTGAGTCTGGGAAGGAATAAACCACATGGGAAAAGTGTTAAGCAAGTTAGGCAAAGTCAAATTAATAGTGTTAGAGGTTTCATGAACCAAAGTAGATCATTTTAAGATTAGTCCTAAAACTAGCATGAAAGTGCATCCTTGTAGCTGTGTGGGCTAATATAGTCAAAATGTTTGACTTGGCAATGGGGTAAGTTGAACAAATGAAAGTGTTTTCTTCCCAGGAGTAAGGCAAGACATTATCACTGGGATGTGAGGTAACAAAAGGGCCTGGCCAATGTTAAAAGTGTTTTTTTAAAAGTATGAAGTGTTTATTAGGTGTTCAGCTTGTGTTAACATATTCTTAAAGTGATTAAAATACAAAAAAGCGATTGTGATTGTGTGGAACTGTGTTTGGGAAATAAAGATAGACATGGTTTTAAAAAGGTAGCAGTAATATTTAATTCAGTGCAGAAATTTGTAGGTGGCTTAACTTACCCTGTTCCGGCACTCAAGTTACCCCATTCAGGGTGTAGATTGTGGTAAGAGACCACTTTTTTTGGACAAGCTAGGTTTTCAACTGTAACGTTTGCATGTATTCTGATTATTTCCAGCGATACACAACATCCTGAAATATACGTAAATATCTTTGTTAGAAATAATACTATATTTCCCTTGACTGAGTGATGCTGAATGTAAAAAATGGCTAAACTTACCCCACTCTCCCCTATCCTTAAAGATGAGGTAACAACGAGATAGCAACAGTACAACGTTGCTTTCTACAATAGGCTAAGTGTAGCCCCAGCTAGCCTCATGGCCTAGCCAGAACTCTGTTAACTACTTTCCTTTGATACTTTCTACAATAGGCTAAGTGTAGCCTCAGCTAGCCTCATGGCCTAGCCAGAACTCTGTTAACTACTTTCCTTTGATAGAAGTGGTCTTCCCACGTTCTCTGGTAAAAGCGCTGATGATGTGATCCAACTTGACAAATACACTAAACCTGTTAGCACATTAAAAACAGAAAAGATTGCATGATAATTTCACTCCAACAAACACCCCAAGCCCTCCCTTAATGTCTCTCTAAGCTATTTAGCCTATGAGATGTGTGGCAATGACCTCGTCCTTCTCTCCAGCACATTCACTGTTCCCCAGTCAGGGAGCAAGGAGTGGAGGGGAAGCAGTAATTTAATAAAGTCTCCTTTCTGGGAGTCTGCTGGTGGGATGGGGGCTCATTACTAGGGTAAGGGGGGGGTTTGAAGGTGGCAAAGCAGAACATTTACTCTGTCCCTGACACCACCCTCCTGTCTGAGACTGGATAGACACAATCCATCAACATCAGGGTGTCAGTGCTCTTAGTTTTGGCTGTCCTCTCGGTGCAACATCTGCCACCTCTTCTTTATGTCAACATATCATGCTGGATGGATGAAAGAAGCAGGGGGGGGGTGTTCTGGGGTGTGGTTACAGTAGGAGGCGATTTGGTCAACGTGCTGCACTGTTCTATATAAAAGGAACACAATGAACACCTCAGAATGAAGTCATTTTAATATGCTGTTTGTGTCTTTCTGTACCTTTTCTCCTGCAGACATGGTGAGAGACATGGTGAGGGACATGGTGAGGGAACAGTGGCACAAAGAGTGCCGGTGTGAGGCACAGCGTGACCCTAAGTTGGAATCAGTGGAAAAAACAAAGCAGAACTCTTTCTTTTTGAGTGAGCCATGAGGAAGGGAGTCAGGCGGATCCCGCTCTGTGGGCAAGCTGGTGTTCCCCAGAGATAGTGGGTAAATAACTAGATCCATTTGAATTGATTCTGTGAAATAGCCTTCGGTCAGACAGGATGCGGTGTGTACAGTATGTGTGTAGAGAGAGAGAGAGAGAGAGAAAGGGGAGAGAGATGGATATAAATCCAGAGTTCTCTATTCCAGGAGGGACTGTATTGTACATCACAAAATGAAAAGTCATTAGGGGGTGGAAGCCATATGCAACGACACAAAATAAACACATTTTCACTCTACCCAAAACTAGCTTTAACATTTAACTCTTGTACGAAGCACGATTTAAGACCCCAAATCGATGTATATTTGGAGAATGAAAGAAAGTGTAATGACTCAATGCAGGCATACATACATTTACTGTAGAGAGAAACAAGGTTTATCCAATGCCTGTGTGCATATACACTAAATGCTGAGCAGAAGTATTCTGCATGAACACTTCCCATTACTGTAATCCATCTTCCTTGAAACTTTACTTCACCGTGCTGTGGAAGTGGGGGGTGGTCATCAACAGCCTCACATCATTTCCTGAAACAGCTCGCCTGTGATCTGAACCTGTTAATTAGAGGAGGGTTAAATCTGAGGTCTTAGCTCTCTGATGCCGGGGGTATGGCAGATGTGCTCATTGGTACCTGGGATAAGACTGCGTCCACACGGGTGCTTGAGTAAAAATACTCTGAATTAGTGGGTCATTTTTTGTTACCTCCAGCAGGGTGTTGCAGCTATTCTTACTGCCTTGCCTGGTGTCACATCACTACTCTGGACGGCTCTGACTTAGAATACGTGGACAACTACAAATACTTAGGTGTCTGGTTAGACTGTAAACTCTCCTTCCAGACCCATATCAAACATCTCCAATCCAAAGTTAAATCTAGAATTGGCTTCCTATTTCGCAACAAAGCATCCTTCACTCATGCTGCCAAACATACCCTTGTAAAACTGACCATCCTACCAATCCTCGACTTTGGCGATGTCATTTACAAAATAGCCTCCAATACCCTACTCAACAAATTGGATGCAGTCTATCACAGTGCAATCCGTTTTGTCACCAAAGCCCCATATACTACCCACCATTGCAACCTGTACGCTCTCGTTGGCTGGCCCTCGCTTCATACTCGTCGCCAAACCCACTGGCTCCATGTCATCTACAAGACCCTGCTAGGTAAAGTCCCCCCTTATCTCAGCTCGCTGGTCACCATAGCATCTCCCACCTGTAGCACACGCTCCAGCAGGTATATCTCTCTAGTCACCCCTAAAACCAATTCTTTCTTTGGCCGCCTCTCCTTCCAGTTCTCTGCTGCCAATGACTGGAACGAACTACAAAAATCTCTGAAACTGGAAACACTTATCTCCCTCACTAGCTTTAAGCACCAACTGTCAGAGCAGCTCACAGATTACTGCACCTGTACATAGCCCACCTATAATTTAGCCCAAACAACTACCTCTTTCCCAACTGTATTTAATTTTTATTTATTTATTTTTTTTGCTCCTTTGCACCCCATTATTTTTATTTCTACTTTGCACATTCTTCCATTGCAAAACTACCATTCCAGTGTTTTACTTGCTATATTGTATTTACTTTGCCACCATGGCCTTTTTTGCCTTTACCTCCCTTCTCACCTCATTTGCTCACATTGTATATAGACTTGTTTATACTGTATTATTGACTGTATGTTTGTTTTACTCCATGTGTAACTCTGTGTCGTTGTATCTGTCGAACTGCTTTGCTTTATCTTGGCCAGGTCGCAATTGTAAATGAGAACTTGTTCTCAACTTGCCTACCTGGTTAAATAAAGGTAAAATAAAAAAATAAAAATAAAAAGTCACTAATCTGTCATATTTGTGCATGTACTGTAGAAAGTCATTTGGTGAGACACTGTCCCACCCCAATACCTTGTAACATCTGAGATGGGTTAAGATGGTGGGCTTGTTCTTAGAACACTAGGAAGGCAGCTCTATCAAGTGGACACTGGGTTCAGACAGAAGTTGGAGAAATTGCTGGGAAAAAAACAAACTGTCCTAGATTAAAAAGATAGCAGAGGGGCATATTAATTTCTGAAATATCTGGATACAGATATACAATATAGCACAGACCTGGATATTCGTGTCTTCTGATCTAAACTAAGAGGAGGGGAGAGGACAGTGAGCATACAGCACCAGCACGCATCCTCCTCTGAACAGATGACTTCTCCCTACAATCTAATTATCTTGCCTGCACTGCTGCACAGCCATCCATAACCTCCCAAATCTGCCTCTAATTAACTGTAATGAACGACGCCAGCGCCGGCCAAGAAGGCCAGCCACCCTGCTCCACTGCAGATGGGGAACAGGGGAGGGCAGAGGGACCCAGGAGGGAGGGAGGGATTCATTCTGAGGGGAGGAAGAGAGAAAAATGGAATAGAAGGGATGGGAGATGGAATGAGTCAAGGAAAGAAGGAAAGTGTGGTAGGATAAAAAAGTAAAATAAAACCTCTAAATTACACGGAACAAGAATATAAAAGCAATATGCATCAATTTCAACGATTTGACTGAATTACAGTTCATATAAGGAAATCAGTAAATTGAAATACATTCATTAGGCCCTAATCTATAGATTTGACATGACTGGGAATACAGATATGCATCTGTTGGTCACAGATACCTTAAAAAAGGTATGGTGGTGTGACCACCATTTGCCTCATGCAACGCGACACATCTTCTTCGCATAGAGTTGATCAGACTTTTGATTGTGACCTGTGGAATGTTGTCCCCCTCTTCTTCAATGGCTGTGCAAAGTTGCTGGATATTGGTGGGAACTGGAACACGCTGTCCAACATGTCAATCCAGAGCATCCCAAACATGCTCAGATGGTGACATGTCTGAGTATGCAGGCCATGCAAGCCTGGGACATTTTCAGCTTCCAGGACTTGTGTACAGAGCCTTGCGACAAAGGGCTGTGCATTATCATGGTAAAACATGAGAGGATGGCGGTGGATAAATGGCACGGCAATGGACCTCAGGAACTCGTCTAGGTATCTCTGTGTATTCAAATTGCCATTGATAAAATGCAATTGTTCTAATTTTCCGTAGCCACCATGGGGCACTCTCTTCACAATGTTGATATCAGCATACCGCTTGCACACATGATGCCATGCACACGGTCAGCCATTTGCTCGGTACAGTTGAAACTGGGATTCATCTGTGAAGAGCACACTTCTCCAGCGTGCCAGTGGCCATCGAAGATGGTTACGACGCCGAACTGCAGTCAGGTGAGGGCGAAGAGTACGTAGAGGAGATGTTTGTGCCAACATTTGTGCAGTTGTGCAAAGCCATAGTTTTATCAGCTGTCCTGGTTGCTGGTCTCAGACAATCCCACACGTGAAGAAGCCGGATGTGGAGGTCCTGGACTGGTGTGGTTACATGTGGTCTGCAACGGTGAGGCTGGTTGGAGGTACTACCAAATTCTCTAAAACGACGTTGGAGGCGACTTATGGCAGAGAAATTATGGCAGCTCTGGTTGACATTCCTGCAGTCAGCATGCCAATTGAATTTTCCCTCAACTTGCGACATCTGTGGCATTGTGTTTTGAGTCAATTCTGCACATTTTAAAGTGGCCTTTTTTTGTCCCCAGCACAAGGTGCACCTGTGTAATGATCATGCTGTTTAATCAGCTTATTGATATGCCACCCCTGTCAGGTGGATAGATGACCTTGGCAAAAGAGAAATGCTCAATAACAGGGATGTAAACACAATATCAGGGATATTTTATTTCAGATAATGAAACATGGGACCAACACTTTACATGCTGCGTTTATATTTTTGTCCCCCCCCCTGCCCCCACAACATACTGTAAGCATCATAGAGATCCTATAATTCATTCATTGGATAGATTGAATTATAGGCTCTGGAAGCATGACCAGACAGAACAGGGTCTACTGACAGATAGAGACAAGTACTTGCCAACACATTGACAGGCAGGCAGACAGCCAGACTGGATCCATTGACAGACGGTCAGCTTGAGAGGGGGATAAACAAACAGAATCCATTTGGTGTGAAACAGGACTTTTGTCAATGCTGATCCTGCAGCCAGTAGCAGAAGCCTGTCCTGGCCGGTCTGTCACGGATGGCTCTATTAAAACACCCTGCCCTGGCTGCTCCACAGTCAAGCAGCTCTGCCATCAGGTCAGCTAATTAAACCACCACAACTTGCTGAAGGAGTTCATGGACTTGAGTTATGAATGTAGAACAGAACAGGGTGTCTAGTCTAGATCAATGGGCTGACTAAGATGAGAGTTTTCATGGCTGGTCAGGAGGATCCTAAAAACTCCTCATATGCGCTGAAATAAATGAATCTATCTGCATAGTACTGAGCTAAAGCCAATTATGATATTCGAGTAGGGAGGCCTATTCAAGGAAATATCATAGGCCATGTTTTATTATATTGATAATTAGATTCTATAGAGAAAATTGAAAGAAAATGAATTATTACAAGGTTGAAATAACTTTTCTTTATATGTGCATGTGTTTAATTAATTAATTAATTAATTAATGTATTAGTAGGCTTTTGGATAAAAAAATAAAGTATTCACCCGACCCTGTTTGAATTATTCTGTCTAAAAGGAAGGCAACGAATGCAGCACATTTTTATTTATTTATTTATTTTATACAATATTCTGCCAATATGAACAAATGTATTTTAGGGCATAAACAAACCAATATATGAGAGCCTTCTGACAAGTTTCCCCCGGAAGAGATGTAAGAGCCTTCTGACAAGTTTCCCCACGGAAGAGATGTAAGAGCCTTCTGACAAGTTTCCCCACGGAAGAGATGTAAGAGCCTTCTGACAAGTTTCCCCACGGAAGAGATGTAAGAGCCTTCTGACAAGTTTCCCACGGAAGAGATGTAAAAGCCTTCTGACAAGTTACCCCACAGAAGAGATGTAAGAGCCTTCTGACAAGTTTCCCCACGGAAGAGATGTAAGAGCCTTCTGACAAGTTTCCCCACGGAAGAGATGTAAGAGCCTTCTGACAAGTTTCCCCACGGAAGAGATGTAAGAGCCTTTTCCCCACGGAAGAGATGTACAAGTTACCCCACAGAAGAGATGTAAGAGCCTTCTGACAAGTTTCCCCACGGAAGAGATGTAAGAGCCTTCTGACAAGTTTCCCCACGGAAGAGATGTAAGAGCCTTCTGACAAGTTTCCCCACGGAAGAGATGTAAGAGCCTTCTGACAAGTTTCCCCACGGAAGAGATGTAAGAGCCTTCACTAGTTTCCCCACGGAAGAGATGTAAGAGCCTTCACTAGTTTCCCCACGGAAGAGATGTAAGAGCCTTCACTAGTTTCCCCATGGAAGAGATGTAAGAGCCTTCACTAGTTTCCCCACGGAAGAGATGTAAGAGCCTTCACTAGTTTCCCCACGGAAGAGATGTAAGAGCCTTCACTAGTTTCCCCACGGAAGAGATGTAAGAGCCTTCACTAGTTTCCCCACGGAAGAGATGTAAGAGCCTTCACTAGTTTCCCCACGGAAGAGATGCAAGAGCCTTCACTAGTTTCCCCACGGAAGAGATGTAAGAGCCTTCACTAGTTTCCCCACGGAAGAGATGTAAGAGCCTTCACTAGTTTCCCCACGGAGCCACAGAGCCATCGGCGCACACGTGTTGTTCCCCAGCCAGTTGTGCACGCGCGGACAAGCAAAAGCATCTCCGACCACGGCATTCACTTTTGCTGCAGCCTTCGCTGTAAAATATAACGCGTTGTGGCGGTGCTTCATCCAAGCTCACCCTGGTTATGCACCCTGGGGAGCAGTGACCAATGGGTTACATTGGAGGTGGGGGAATTTAGGATATAGGTGATAGGGATAAAGTAGGGTGGTGTGTGTGATAAAAAGGTGATGAAGGGGTAGTGGGCAGGAGGAGGAATGGATAGGAGGTGAGACTTAGAGGGGTCTGACTCAGACCGCAGCAGTGGCCTTTTAGCTGGTCTGGCCCCAGGCTGGGAGGTGATAAGGGCCCAGGAGTGAGACTCTACAGCCCAGCAGGCTCCAGTTCACACAAGGAGGCAAAGAGAGTGATTGTGCCACCTGCCTGGGCCCCACAGTAACTTCCCTCATGAGACAGCCCACTTACCTGCGCCTCTACAGAAATGACATCACACAAAATAGCTGTCAGTCTTCTCCACACCTTCAATCACCCCCCACCTGGACTGGGACTATCAGAGCCTGGCCCAACACTCTTAACCAATAGGCTACCTGCTGCCCTACAGTACATACTATGATGAAGACATAGTAAATCCGTGATCTGTTTCTTGATGTTGATGACTGTGATGATGAGATGAGAAGGATTCATAACTACTAATTCCCGATGACATTGCCAATCTATCAACAGACTGTAGTATACTTAATAATTGCTTGCCAACAGGCTTATGCTTGCCTCTTTACTGACAAAAATGTCGCCATGACTCATCTTTTCACGTGAAGTAATTGAACACAGCTTATTGCCACACAGCTTATTGCAGTCCCAAAGTGATAATTTGATCTATTTCTACATCTGTCAGAGTACACTGGTATCTGTATTCCTAGCATCACATTGGGTTGGTCTAAACATTGCGATAAGTCTACAAGGAGAATTAGAGACTGTTTCCTTCTGCTCGCTATGTATTGTGCATTATGCAATGCTGGCGGCCTCATCAATCAAATGCATTACAGTCTCTGTTTCTTCTTGCTAATGTTTTCTTCATCTTAAGAGGGGGAATGTGATTATACACACACAGAGGGAGACAGTGAGATTGGGACGCAGAGGAAGAGAATATTCTACATGATTTATTTTCAGGTACAAGACACACTTTCCACTATGATTTCTAGAAATCATCACAGGTCTTGTTTAGATGGGCTGCTGCTGGTCTGCTGGTCTGTTGGTCTGCTGGTCTGTTGGTCTGCAATATAATATGGGCTGTGTTAGTGTTTGACCATCTAGCAGGACTCCATCTACACCCTACTCCTGTACCCGAAACCACCCCACAACACCCCCATGTACCCCATGCCATCCCAGTGCACCAGCACCCCCTGTCCTCTGCTTGGGTCCCACAGTCTCTGATGTCAGGTGAGGTTTCATTAACAACCCACACGGACACAAGAACATCTTGCATTTAATGTGTCTTTCCTTTGAACTTCACAGGTCTGTCGACTCCAATTTACTCAGAGGAGCAACATGCTTTTACAAAACACGAAACCTGTTTGTTTGGCTTATATAACAGCTTCCAGAGTCAAACAATCTGCAACAGATCCCTCTATCTCTCTGTACCTATCTCTCCCCTCTCTCCTTTACTATATCTGACAACTTCTCCCTGTTTTCTCTCCCTGCTACTCATTTCCCCTTTCTCCTTCCACCAAGGATATACAGCGCATTCAGAAGTATTCAGACCCCTTGACCTTTTTCACATTTTGTTACATTGCAGCCTTATTCTAAAATTAATTAAATATTTTTTTCCCCTCATCAATCTACACACAGTACCCCATAATGACAAAGCAAAAACTGTTTTTTAGATTTTTTTTGCTAATATATATATTTTTTAAACCTGAAATATTACATTTACATAAATATTCAAACCCTTTACTCAGTACTTTGTTGAGTCTTCTTGATTATGACGCTACAAACAGGGCACACCTGTATTTGGGATGTTTCTCTCATTCTTCTCTGCAGATCCTCTCAAGCTCTGTCAGGTTGAATGGGGAGCGTTGCTGCACAATTATTTTCAGGTCTCTTCAGAGATGTTCGATCGGGTTCAAGTCCAGGCTCTCACTGGGCCACCCAAGGACATTCAGAGACTTGTCCCGAAGCCACTCCTATGTTGTCTTGGCTGTGTGCTTAGGGTTGTTGTGCTATTGGAAAGTGAACCTTCGTCCCAGTCTGAGGTCCTGAGCGCTCTGGAACAGGTTTTCATCAAGGATATCTCTGTGCTCCATTCATCTTTTCCTCGATCCTGACTAGTTTTCCAGTCCCTGCTGCTGAAAAACACCCCAACAGCATGATGCTGCCACCACCATGCTTCACCATAGGGATGGGGCTTTTTTATTTTTTTTATTTCACCTTTATTTAACCAGGAAGGCCAGTTGAGAACAAGTTCTCATTTACAACTGCGACCTGGCCAAGATAAAGCAAAGCAGTGCGACACAAACAACAACACAGTTACACATGGAATAAACAACCGTACAGTCAATAACACAATAGAAAAAGTCTATATACAGTGTGTGCAAATGGTGTGAGGAGGTACTGCAATAAATAGTTCATAGTAGTGAAGTAATTAGAATTTAGCTAATTAACACTGGAGTGATAGATGAGCAGATGATGATGTGCAAGTAGAAATACTGGTGTGCAAAAGAGCAAAAAAGTAAATAAAAACAATATGGGGATGAGGTAGGTAGATTGGATGGGCTATTTACAGATGGGCTGTGTACAGCAGCAGCGATCGGTAAGCTGCTCAAATAGCTGATGCTTAAAGTTAGTGAGGGAGATATAAGTCTCCAACTTCAGCAATTTTTGCAATTCGTTCCAGTCATTGGCAGCAGAGAACTGGAAGGAAAGGTGGTCAAAGGGGGTATTGGCTTTGGGGGTGACCAGTGAGATATACCTGCTGGAGTGCGTGCTACGGGTGGTGTTGTTATGGTGACCAGTGAGCTGAGATAAGGCGGGGCTTTACCTAGCAAAGACTTTTATAGATGACCTGGAGCCAGTGGGTCTGGTGACGAATATGAAGCGAGGGCCAGCCGACGAGAGCATACAGGTCGCAGTGGTGGGTAGCATATGGGGCTTTGGTGACAAAATTGATGGCACTGTGATAGACTGCATCCAGTTCAAATCAAATCAAAATCAAATCAAATTTTATTTGTCACATGGTTAGCAGATGTTAATGCGAGTGTAGCGAAATGCTTGTGCTTCTAGTTCCGACAATGCAGTAATAACCAACAAGTAATCTAACTAACAATTCTAAAACTACTGTCTTATACACAGTGTAAGGGGATAAAGAATATGTACATAAAGATATATGAATGAGTGATGGTACAGAGCAGCATAGGCAAGATACAGTAGCTGATATCGAGTACAGTATATACATATGAGATGAGTATGTAAACATAGTGGCATAGTTAAAGTGGCTAGTGATACATGTATTACATAAGGATGCAGTCGATGATATAGAGTACAGTATATACGTATGCATATGAGATGAATAATGTAGGGTATGTAACATTATATAAGGTAGCATTGTTTAAAGTGGCTAGTGATATATTTACATCATTTCCCATCAATTCCCATTATTAAAGTGGCTGGAGTTGAGTCAGTGTCAGTGTCAGTGTGTTGGCAGCAGCCACTCAATGTTAGTGGTGGCTGTTTAACAGTCTGATGGCCTTGAGATAGAAGCTGTTTTTCAGTCTCTCGGTCCCAGCTTTGATGCACCTGTACTGACCTCGCCTTCTGGATGATAGCGGGGTGAACAGGCAGTGGCTCGGGTGGTTGATGTCCTTGATGATCTTTATGGCCTTCCTGTAACATCGGGTGGTGTAGGTGTCCTGGAGGGCAGGTAGTTTGCCCCCGGTGATGCGTTGTGCAGACCTCACTACCCTCTGGAGAGCCAGAGGGCGGAGCAGTTGACGGTTGAGGGCGGAGCAGTTGCCGTACCAGGCGGTGATACAGCCCGCCAGGATGCTCTCGATTGTGCATCTGTAGAAGTTTGTGAGTGCTTTTGGTGACAAGCCGAATTTCTTCAGCCTCCTGAGGTTGAAGAGGCGCTTCTGCGCCTTCTTCACGATGCTGTCTGTGTGAGTGGACCAATTCAGTTTGTCTGTGATGTGTATGCCGAGGAACTTAAAACTTGCTACCCTCTCCACTACTGTTCCATCGATGTGGATAGGGGGGTGTTCCCTCTGCTGTTTCCTGAAGTCCACAATCATCTCCTTAGTTTTGTTGACGTTGAGTGTGAGGTTATTTTCCTGACACCACACTCCGAGGGCCCTCACCTCCTCCCTGTAGGCCGTCTCGTCGTTGTTGGTAATCAAGCCTACCACTGTTGTGTCGTCCGCAAACTTGATGATTGAGTTGGAGGCGTGCGTGGCCACGCAGTCGTGGGTGAACAGGGAGTACAGGAGAGGGCTCAGAACGCACCCTTGTGGGGTCCCAGTGTTGAGGATCAGCGGGGAGGAGATGTTGTTGCCTACCCTCACCACCTGGGGGCGGCCCGTCAGGAAGTCCAGTACCCAGTTGCACAGGGCGGGGTCGAGACCCAGGGTCTTGAGCTTGATGACGAGCTTGGAGGGTACTATGGTGTTGAATGCCGAGCTGTAGTCGATGAACAGCATTCTCACATAGGTATTCCTCTTGTCCAGATGGGTTAGGGCAGTGTGCAGTGTGGTTGAGATTGCATCGTCTGTGGACCTATTTGGGCGGTAAGCAAATTGGAGTGGGTCTAGGGTGTCAGGTAGGGTGGAGGTGATATGGTCCTTGACTAGTCTCTCAAAGCACTTCATGATGACGGATGTGAGTGCTACGGGGCGGTAGTCGTTTAGCTCAGTTACCTTAGCTTTCTTGGGAACAGGAACAATGGTGGCCCTCTTGAAGCATGTGGGAACAGCAGACTGGTATAGGGATTGATTGAATATGTCCGTAAACACACCGGCCAGCTGGTCTGCGCATGCTCTGAGGGCGCGGCTGGGGATGCCGTCTGGGCCTGCAGCCTTGCGAGGGTTAACACGTTTAAATGTCTTACTCACCTCGGCTGCAGTGAAGGAGAGACCGCATGTTTTCATTGCAGGCCGTGTCAGTGGCACTGTATTGTCCTCAAAGCAGGCAAAAAGTTATTTAGTCTGCCTGGGAGCAAGACATCCTGATCCGTGACTGGGCTGGATTTCTTCCTGTAGTCCGTGATTGACTGTAGACCCTGCCACATGCCTCTTGTGTCTGAGCCGTTGAATTGAGATTCTACTTTGTCTCTGTACTGACGCTTAGCTTGTTTAATAGCCTTGCGGAGGGAATAGCTGCACTGTTTGTATTCAGTCATGTCACCAGACACCTTGCCCTGATTAAAAACAGTGGTTCCCGCTTTCAGTTTCACACGAATGCTGCCATCAATCCACGGTTTCTGGTTAGGGAATGTTTTAATCGTTGCTATGGGAACGACATCTTCAATGCACGTTCTAATGAACTCGCACACCGAATCAGCGTATTCGTCAATGTTGTTGTCTGACGCAATACGAAACATCTCCCAGTCCACGTGATGGAAGCAGTCTTGGAGTGTGGAGTCAGCTTGGTCAGACCAGCGTTGAACAGACCTCAGCGTGGGAGCCTCTTGTTTTAGTTTCTGTCTGTAGTCAGGGATCAACAAAATGGAGTCGTGGTCAGCTTTTCCGAAAGGGGGGCGGGGCAGGGCCTTATATGCGTCGCGGAAGTTAGAGTAACAATGATCCAAGGTCTTTCCACCCCTGGTTGCGCAATCGATATGCTGATAAAATTTAGGGAGTCTTGTTTTCAGATTAGCCTTGTTAAAATCCCCAGCTACAATGAATGCAGCCTCCGGATAAATCGTTTCCAGTTTGCAGAGAGTTAAATAAAGTTCGTTCAGAGCCATCGATGTGTCTGCTTGGGGGGATATATACGGCTGTGATTATAATCGAAGAGAATTCTCTTGGTAGATAATGCAGTCTACATTTGATTGTGAGGAATTCTAAATCAGGTGAACAGAAGGATTTGAGTTCCTGTATGTTTCTTTCATCACACCATGTCACGTTAGTCATAAGGCATACGCCCCGCCCCTCTTCTTACCAGAAAGATGTTTGTTTCTGTCGGCGCGATGTGTGGAGAAACCCGTTGGCTGCACCACCTCGGATAGCGTCTCTCCAGTGAGCCATGTTTCCGTGAAGCAAAGAACGTTACAGTCTCTGATGTCCCTCTGGAATGCTACCCTTGCTCGGATTTCATCAACCTTGTTGTCAAGAGACTGGACATTGGCAAGAAGAAGGCTAGGGAGTGGTGCACGGTGTGCCCGTCTCCGGAGTCTAACCAGAAGACTGCCTCGTTTCCCTCTTTTTCGGAGTCGTTTTTTTGGGTCGCTGCATGGAATCCACTCCGTTGTCCTGTTTGTAAGGCAGAACACAGGATCCGCGTCGCGAAAAACATATTCTTGGTCGTACTGATGGTGAGTTGACGCTGATCTTATATTCAGTAGTTCTTCTCGACTGTATGTAATGAAACCTAAGATGACCTGGGGTACTAATGTAAGAAATAACACGTAAAAAAATAAAAAACTGCATAGTTTCCTAGGAACGCGAAGCGAGGCGGCCATCTCTGTCGGCGCCGGAAGTTCTCACTACTACTAGTAGAAAAAAACATGCAGTTTGCTGAGTAGAGTGTTGGAGGCTATTTCGTAAATTACATTGCAGAAGTCAACGATCGGTAGGATAGTCAGCTTTACGAGGGTGTGTTTGGCAGCTTGAGTGAAGGAGGCTTTGTTGTGAAATAGGAAGCCGATTCTAGAAAGCCGGTTATTGTGTGTAGGTTGATGATGTTTTTCTTGTATTTTCTTCATTTCAGAATATGGCTGTAATGTAACAACATGTGGAAAAAGTCAAGGTGTCTGATTACTTTCCGACGGCACTGTATTGTGGATGATGACGCCATTTACCTGGTGGGTAACCCTGAAGGCGTCTGTCCCAGTGTGGGCAGCTTACCTGGGGATGGGAGGGTCTGAGTTTCCCCTAGACCTGGAGCAGGTGTGGCCCAACACTGACCCAGGGCTGTTTCTCCCACTGCAGAGGGGAGGCTCCAGCCTGCAGGGAACATCAGGGGACTACTGCCCACACAATTAAATCAGCCTGCCTGAGGCTTGTCTGTCCCAAACCTGCCTACCCATTGATTTAATTTCCTCCCCTGTTCTGCTGAAAGGCACTACAGAGCAGAGAGTGACCCTCTGCACCACTCACCTCCAAACAGAGGAGAACATAGAGCATCCACAACACTATTCTTCATGGAGGGATGGGGGAAGGGGAGGGGGAAAGGGAGAGAGGAAGGGAGAACCCGGGAGTGAGAGTGAGGGGGATGGATGGAGGGAGGGAGAGCGAGAAAGAGGGGGAAGTAGGGAGAGGGATAGGGAGAGAGAGAGAAAGGCAGGGAGGTAGAAAATACCTGATAAGAGAGAATGAGAGATACCCCATGGGCATCTCAGTAACATCTTGAAAAAACAGTATGTATGGGTAACATCCCAAACTCTTACACAAACTATTTCGCAAATGCATGCACACACACACACACACACACACACACACACACAAACAGAATCACACACACACTAAGGTCCAGTGTTACTCGTGTGATATTTTAAACGCTCTGCTCATAATGGAAAAGCTCCCTGCAGGCAGAGCCCTCCTGCAGAAACGTTGCTTCTGATCTTCCACATGGTTTCTCCCTCTTCAAAGAAAGCCTTTACTCAGGTTCCGTCTCTGTGTTCAAAAAGTATCATTATTTATGATTCCCGAGAAGAAGGGAGAAGAGGGATGTGGGAGATGATAAACAGCTGATCAAATGCATGCTGAAGACTGGGGAGGAGCAGGAAGGCACTCTATGATTCATTTAATTGGGGGCATTCTTGCAAATTACCTTAAAGCTGCAAAAACCTTCCCCTGATGGGTTCCATTGGAAACCTCACACACATTCCTGACGTTTCATATGCATCCGTTTGCTCACTCACTCACTCGTGTTCATTATGTCTCATTCACACAAGTAACACATGTAACAAACATCCACATACATTCACTGCACAGACAGACAGACAGACAGACAGACAGACAGACAGACAGACAGACAGACAGACAGACAGACAGACAGACAGACAGACAGACAGACAGACAGACAGACAGACAGACAGACAGACAGACAGTACATTATAGGCATATGAACTGATTTGATTGAGAGCAGAGCTGGCCAGTCTCCAGGTGTCCCAGTGCTCTGTCATATTGCCTTTCCCATATTTCACTCCTCCTCTCCAGGGCTCTGCTGAGCAAACTAAATCACATCCTCTTCGTCCTGTTCACCCTAGAATAAGAGTAAGGCCATGATGAGTGTATGTCCTACATTTTCCATCCCTCACTCCTGTGCTTTCAATCTCTTTATCTCTCTCTCACTGTGCACATGTGTGTGCTTATGCATGTAAATCGAATGCGCCAGTACAGATGTGTGTGTGTTTTAGGGACTAGTGCGGTGTGTTAGGGACTGGTGTGGCATGTTAGGGACTGGTGTGGTGTATTAGGGACTGGTGTGGTGTATTAGGGACTGTTGTGGTGTGTTAGGGACTGTTGTGGTGTGTTAAGGACTGGTGTTGTGTGTTAGGGATTGGTGTGGTGTGTTAGGGACTGTTGTGGTGTATTAGGGACTGGTGTGGTGCAGGTGACTGACAAGTCCCCATGCACATTTTCTGTGCCGTCATACAAAATTAATGCTTCATCTAGATAAATCAAGTGACACAAGCTCCCCTCCTAACACACACACATATGGACACACACAAACATTTTCTAAAGTGTATAAATTAAATAAATCAGAGGGTGATTTATATGTTTGAATATCTTAGCCTCATTTCAGAGTCTAAAACTCTCAACTGTTTCTCTGGGCAAGTGCATGTACAAACACACGCACACACACACGCGCACACACACACACCCTTCCTGCTCTTTACATAAACCGTTAACCTGGCTCCACCTTCGCTCCTCTCTCCAAAAAGCAACGATTGCCCTGTCAATCATGCACATCTGCCGTGACAGCCCAGCTGCTCCCCGTAACCATGGGAATGTAAGGTCTCTGAGTCGAGGACAAGCACTGGTACACTACCGTTCACTTGGGGTCACTTAGAAATGTACTTGTTTTTGAAAGAAAAGCACATTTTTGTCCATTAAAATCACATCAAATTGATCAGAAATACAGTGGAGACATTATTAATGTATAAAGGACTATTGTAGCTGGAAACGGCAAATTTTTAATGGAATATCTACACAGGCGTACAGAGGCCCATTATCAGCAACCATCACTCCCTTGTTCCAATGGCACGTTGTGTTAGCTATTCCAAGTTTATCATTTTAAAAGGCTAATTGATCATTAGAAGAGCCTTTTGCAATTATGTCAGCACAGCTGAAAACTGTTGGGCTGATTAAAGAAGCAATAAAACTGGCCTTCTTTAGACTAGTTGAGTATCTGGAACATCAGCATGTGTGGGTTCGATTACAGGTTCAAAAAGAAACAAATAAATTTCTTCTGAAACTCGTGTCTATTCTTGTTCTGAGAAATGAAGGCTATTCCATGCCAGAAATTGCCAAGAAACTGAACATCTCATACAACGCTGTGTACTGCTCCCTTCACAGAACAGTGCAAACCGGCTCTAACCAGAATAGAAAGAGGAGGGGGATGCCCCGGTGCACAACTGAGCAAGAGGATAAGTACATTAGAGTGTCTAGTTCGAGAAACAGACGCCTCACAAGTGCTCAACTGGGAGTTTCATTAAATAGTACCCGCAAAACACCAACAGTGACGAGGCGCCTCCGGGATGCTGGCCTTCTAGACAGAGTTGCAAAGAAAAAGCCATACCTCAGACTGGCCAATAAAAATAAAATATTAAGTTGGGCAAAAGAACACAGACACTGGACAGAGGAAGATTGGAAAAAAGTGTTATGGACAGATGCATCTCAGTTTGAGGTGTTCGGATCACAAAGAAGAACATTCGTGAGACGCAGAAAAAATGAAATGAGTGTTTGACGACATCTGTCAAGCATGGTGGAAGCAATGTGATGGTCTGGGGGGGCTTTGTTGATGGTAAAGTTGGAGATTTGTACAGGGTAAAAGGGATCTTGAAGGATATCACCCCATGCCATACTCTATGGACGGCTCTTAATTGAAGCCAATTTCCTCCTACAACAAGACAATGTCCCAAAGCACATCTCCAAACTATGCAAGAACTATTTAGGGAAGAAGCAGTCAGCTGGGATTCTGTCTATAATCGAGTTGCCAGCACAGTCACCGGATCTCAACCCTATTGAGCTGTTGTGGGAGCAGCTTGACCATATGGTACGTAAGAAGTGCCCATCAAACCAATCCAGCTTGTGGGAGGTGCTTCAGGAAGCATGGGGGTGAAATCTCTTCAGATTACCTCAACAAATTGACAACTAGAATGCCAAAAGTCTGCAAGGCTGTAATTGCTGCAAATGGAGGATTCTTTGACGAAAGCAAAGATTGGACACAATTATTATTTCAAGTAAAAAATCATTGTTTTAACCTTGTCAACGTCTTGACTATATTTCCTATTCATTTTGCAACTCATTTCATGTATGTTTTCATGGAAAACAAGGATGTTTCTAAGTGTAACGGATGTGAAACGGCTAGCTTAGTTAGCGGTGCGCGCTAAATAGCGTTTCAATCGGTGACGTCACTTGCTCTGAGACCTTGAAGTAGTAGTTCCCCTTGCTCTGCAAGGGCATCGGCTTTTGTAGAGCGATGGGTAACGATTCTTCGTGGGTGAATGTTGTGTGCAGAGGGTCCCTGGTTCGCGCCCGGGTATGGGCGAGGGGACGATCTAAAGTTGTTACATAAGTGACCCCAAACTTTTGAACAGTATTGTACATGTGGGCGGGTTGCTTCACAGAGAACATCAATCAGCTAACCAATCACTGTTTCACATTTATATTGAGGTTTATTCCTATTTATTTATTCAGCATTCTATTACACATATGATTTGATGTATGCATATAATAATGCACTGAGAGAGTGAATGTGCCCTCAAATTTACTGAGTACATTAAACCTGGAAGACTGGAGTCATTTGACTGATTGATTATTCAACACAAGACTGGAATTAAGTTATATTTTACTGCAGAATATTGTTACAATGGTCCTCATGAACTTTAGGCCTGACATGCAGTAGGCCAACATCAACACACCAGAGAAGAGTAAGAGCCTAAGTAATTATCTTCCTCCCATTGAACAAGAGAGCTTCAGTCAGCGGGATTCATCCTGTCCTAACCCCGTGACTTTGACATTGAGATGACATTGGTCTGAAAAAAATGCAAGAATGCAACAGGATCTCATTTAGTATTTCTGCATGACACAGAAAGTCCATATTCTGAAATAGAACACCACATGATACAGAACATTCCTCTGCTTGTCAATATCAGGGCTAGTCTACATAGGTTGGTAGGAAGAGATCAGATAACATATGTGAGAGGAGTATAGACCTTGTATTAGGAGTATAATGAAGTCTTAATGTGATAGTCCAGGGTCTCTGCCTTGTTTATTTAAGTGAAAGATTAGTGTCACACCTCTAAAAGTGAGGCAGCGAGAGGGGATAGAGAGAGTGTTACGAATCCCTTTTGGCCCGACAGTCTATGGGGGATGGTAATGAGACCCGTAACATAACTCGTGCAAATTATTATTGTGACAAAGTAAAAGTGTGAACGAAATAACCACGACAACAGAAATCTACCGTCAAACTCCAGGTTTATTTATAAACACACGGTAATGGGGGAAGCAGGAAAAGGGGCTGAGCTGGACCCAAGGAAAGAAACAATAAATATACAAAAACACCCCTAAGCTAGACTAGCCTACTTTAACAGCTAACTAACCAAAAATACAGTGGGTGGTCCGCCCAGTTCTAACTAGTGTATTTAACAAAGTTCACCTACAGGTAGTGTATGCCCATGGGCGACTTGTCTTGGTTTCCCCCTTTTCCCACCAGCAACAAACAAACACCATAACCAAAAACAATACTCACAGGTGATGACAAAGTGCTATGGAGGTGCTCAAACAAAAGAGAGGTTAAGACACTAAGCGAGAGTGAAACACAGAGACCTACAGACATGGCATTTACAGAGAGATTGAGCTCTAAAGCAAACAAATGATGGGGTTTTTAAACCATGGGGAAGGAACTGTGATAGGGTAGGAAATAGGAGGTGTGTCTTCTGATTGATGATTGATTGTTGACTGATTGGGGAGTGATGATTTTCACCTGTGAGGGGCGAAGGAGAGAAAAGTACACAGGACACACACACACAGGATACCTGTATCAGTAACACTCCCACCCTTAAAAGAGCAACCCTAGGGGTTGCGACTACAGTATTTCAATGAATACTCACAACAAAGCAACAACCTTGCAAAACATACAGAAATCATTTTCACACACGAGACAAAGCATCTGCCAACACATTATCAGAACCCTTTTTGTGGCGGATCTCCAAATTATAATTTTGTACAATCAGCGCCCAACGCATAAGGCGCTGGTTCTGGTTGTACATTCGGTGGAGAAAAACTAAGGGGTTATGGTCAGTATATACAATCACGGGTAGGGCACTGGAACCAATATATACTTCAAAGTATTGCAGAGCCAACAACAAAGCACGAGCTTCTTGTTCTATTGTCGCATAGTTTGACATTTATTAAATTTACGGAAAAATAACAAACGGGATGATCCACTCCACTCTTGTCCTGCTGCAGTAGAACAGCACCAGCACCTCTGGCACTAGCATCTACCTCAAGTTTGAACGGTTGTTCAAAATCTGGAGCAGCAAGTACAGGTGTACTACATAAGAGTGCTTTCGCTGATTCAAAAGCTCTTACAATCAGGGGACCACACAAATGGTCTTGCCGGACTAAGCAAATCGGTCAATGGAGCAACTACCGCAGAGAAATTTTTACAGAAGCTACGGTAGTAGCCAACCATCCCTAAAAAGCGGCGTAGCTCTCGTCTGGTGGTAGGTGCAGGGAATGCAGTTATAGCCAAGACCTTGGCATCAACAGGGCGCACCTGTCCATGGCCAACCTCTTTACCGAGATAGGTAACAGTAGCCTTCCCAAACTCGCACTTTGCCAAGTTCAGGGTTAGAGAAGCAGCTGCCAACCGCTCACATACTACCCTTAGCAAGTCAACATGATCTGACCACTCAGACGAATAAATCACTAGGTCATCAAGGTATGCACTACAATTAGGAACGCCAGCTAATACGGAGTTAACCAGTCGTTGGAAGGTGGCTGGTGCATTTCGCATCCCAAAAGCCATGACTGAGTACTGTAGGAAGTTGTCTGGGGTCACAAAGGCAGAAATCTCAGAAGCACGTGAAGTTAACGGAACCTGCCAGTAACCTTTTAAGAGGTCCAACTTAGTTACATACTTAGCAGCACCAATAGTGTCGATACAGTCGTCCAGCCTGGGTAACGGGAACGAATCTGGCATTGTGACAGAATTTACCTTTCGATAATCCGTACATAACCTGGACATACCATCAGGTTTAGGAACCAAAATGCAAGGAGAACTCCAAGGGCTGGAACTTGGCGTAGCCAGGTCATTCTCCAACAAATATTTCAAATATTTCACCTCATCCCTCATTATCTTCCTCTTGGAAGCGTTGATACGATATGGGTGTTGCTTGATAGGTGTAGCATTTCCAACATTAATGTCATGTTCCAACACATTTGTGCGAGTAGGAACGTCATTAAAGAGACATAGAAAACTGTGTAGTAGCCTCACAATATCATTAGCCTGTCCATCCGTTAAATGAACCAGACCTGACTGGATAGACAGCAGCATTTCTGAGTTGGGCAATCTAACACACTGCTGTTGAGTGTTGCGCAACTCCAATCCATCATCATCATCATCATCATCATCAATATGACAGTCCACTATGATAGCAGTAGTAGCAGAGGAGACAGCAGTACCTTCCTCTGTTTTTGAACTATCTAACTGTGTGATGGGTCGGGTGTGGTAAGCTTTCAACATGTTAATGTGACACACACGAGATTGCCGTTGTCTATCAGGAGTTTGAAGCACATAGTCAGTTTCACTTATTTTCTTTTCAATTAATTAAGGTCCAGAGAAACGAGCTGACAGTGAAGATCCTGGAACAGGTAATAACACCAGTACTTGGTCACCTGGCTGTAGTGGACGAGAAACAGCCTCTTTATCATAGTGTCTTTTCATGCTCCTCTGTGAGGAAGACAGAGCTTCCTTTGCGAGAGCACAAGCTTGGTGTAGGCGCTCACGAAAGCGACTAACGTAGTCCAACACATTCTCATCTCTGGTACACAACTCTTGGGACAAGAACTGTTCTTTAAGGACTTTCATTGGTCCTCTCACTGTGTGACCAAACACCAGTTCAGCCGGGCTGAAACCTAGGGACTCCTGCACAGTTTCACGAGCAGCAAACAAAACTAGAGGAACTCCCTCATCCCAATCTTTCTCAGATTCCAAACAATATTTACGTAGCATAGACTTCAGTGTCTGATGCCATCTTTCAAGCGCACCCTAAGACTCTGGGTGATAGGCGCTTGACACACGGTGCATAATTGACAAGGATTTTAACACCTGCTTGAAGAGCTTGGATAGGAAATTGGTACCTTGATCGCTTTGTACCACCTTAGGTAACCCGAATGTCGTGAAGAATTTTATTAAGGCTTTACTCACTACCGGGGCTGTAATCCTTCTCAGAGGAATGGCCTCGGGGTATCTTGTAGCCATACACATTATCGTTAACAAAAACTGGTTACCCGATTTTGTCTTCGGTAACGGTCCGACACAATCAACCACCACATGCTCAAATGGTTCACCTATGACAGGTATGGGACAAAGAGGAGCGGGAGGAATAACCTGATTTGGTTTTCCTGTTATCTGACATGTGGCATGTCCGACAGAACTGAGCCACATCTTGTTTTAAACCCGGGCCAAAAGAAATGTCGAAGGATCCGATCATACGTTTTTGTGATTCCTAAATGACCAGACCACTGGTGATCATGAGCAAGGGATAACACATTTTGTCGAAAGGCTGTAGGAATCACTATTTGGTAAACAGCATTCCAATCTCCATCCGCGTCAACATGGGATTTCCATTTACGCATGAGGAGATTACCATCAATGAAGTAAGCCACGTTCTTCTTCTTCACATCTTCCAATGAGACAACACTAGAAAAACATTTAGCAAGCTTGTCGTCAACCTTTTGGTTAGCAATCAGCTGCTCACGAGTGACTGGTAACTGTATTGCCTCAGCAATAAGTTCAACGTTCTTTGATTCTTTCCTGGGCTGTTTGTCAGAGGTGATCAGCTTCTCAGAGGTATCACACAATCCATCCTCTTGATCAACCTCTTTGAACAGAACAGTGTTCGACAAATCTATCACGTCACCACCCTCTTGTAGTGCCTGAGCACGAGTGACAGCACAAGCAGGGAACACATGTGGATAACTCTGTGCCAACTCATTCGAGAGAGAGTGGTCACTTTTATCCAATACTTCCAATACGGGTACTACCTTTCCTCCGGCAATATCGTTACCCATTATAAAGGTCACACCTTTCACTGGCAACATAGGACGTACCCCCACTCTGAATATTCCACTGATTAACTCAGAGTGTACTTTCACCAAGTGCAATGGCACTGGGACAAAACCCATTTCAATACCCTGCACTAACACACTGGAACCACAGTATGTATCGTCAGATAAGGGCAACACATCAGACAATATAAACGACTGCGCCGCACCAGTATCTCTAAGGATTTTAACCGGACGCTGAGACTCTTCGTCATTTGTTAGGGACACAAACCCCTCGAAAATGAATGGTTCATAACTGCGGTCGGGGACTGAGACTTTCAAACTGCAGTTACCCGGAGGCACCTGTTTTGTTGCAGACCTCACAACCGTACGAATTAGAGCAACACCTGTTGGCGGCTTGGCACGAAGAGGCATCCCTTGTTTGCGTTTTAGCAGAAAACAATCATTAATCATATGTCCCACTTTATGACAATAGAAACAGGGACGCTCATTCTTCTGACGTGCTTGATATACTACTGCTGGCCAACTAGGGCTAAAGGTAGGAAACTCAGTGGCTCTACTCTCAGTTTGAGCCGAAAACACACTCTTGTGCGTCAACACAAACTCGTCTGCCAACACAGACGCTTCTGCCAGGGAGGATACTTTCTGTTCGTTTAGGTAAACTACAATGCGTTCGGGTAAGCAATTTTTAAACTCTTCCAACAAGATTAACTCCCGGAGAGAGTTGAAATCAGTTACCTTACTAGCAGCATGCCATTTATCAAACAGATTTCCCTTGTCTCTAGCAAATTCCACATAAGTCTTACTAGAAGACTTTCTATGAGACCTAAATCTCTGTCGGTATGCCTCAGGCACAAGCTCATAGGCACAAAGAACAGTAGCTTTGACCACTTCATAATTCAAACTGTCCTCCAGAGGTAGCGCTGACAAAACCTCTTGGGCTTTACCAGTTAATTTACACTGAAGTAATAGACACCATACCTCTTCAGGCCATTTCAATGCTACGGCTATACGCTCAAATACACAAAAATAGGAGTCAACCTCTGACTCTCTGAACAAAGGTACTAAGGCAATCTGCCTACTAATGTCAAACGTGTTTGAGGACACAGCAGGTGAGGACGGCTCACAAACAGGCACAGTAGGAACAAAGGCTAGCCTTGCTGTCTCTGCCTCCAGTTCCATCTGGCGCATTTTGAACTCCAAATGCCGTTGTTCTCGTTCTTTTTCTGCCTCAATTTTACACATCTCCAACTGGAGAGTCTCTCGCCTAATTTGGGCTCTCTCTTCCACCTCCAGTTGGAACTGTGCTAAACGGACATCCCTCCGGGCATCACCAATTGACAGTGGGGAGAGTGGATCAAAACGGGACAATGTGGCTGGTGTTTTAGCCTCTCCCTCATTATCAGACACCAATGGGCTTACAGGAGCAGCAACATCCCCTACAGGGGTAGTAGACTCAGGCAGCGGTAACACAAGCACCTGCTCTTCCAACAATACATTTAATACTAGCTGTTTAACCTCCGCCTTAACTAAACTCTGCGGAATCGATACTGAGTAATGGTCAGCCAAGGTCATTAAATCAACTCTACGACATTTGTCAAAAACCTCCCACGAAGGGTTATCCAAAAAGGATTTAAAATCAAAAGTAGTCATTTTACACTACTTCACAAGTGCCAAAGAAAATAGCAAACACTAATGCTACTTCAGCTATGACGCTCAAGACTGAATTATACCACTACAACAATCTACATGAGCGGCATGGGTGTCAGTTATGACAGAACCCGGATGAGGCTCCACTTATGTTACAAATCCCTTTTGGCCCGACAGTCTAGGGGGGATGGTAATGAGACCCGTAACATAACTCATGCAAATTATTATTGTGACAAAGTAAAAGTGTGAACGAAATAACCACGACAACAGAAATCTACCGTCAAACTCCAGGTTTATTTATAAACACACGGTAATGGGGGGGAAGCAGGAAAAGGGGCTGAGCTGGACCCAAGGAAAGAAACAATAAATATACAAAAACACCCCTAAGCTAGACTAGCCTACTTTAACAACAGCTAACTAACCAAAAATACAGTGGGTGGTCCACCCAGTTCTAACTAGTGTATTTAACAAAGTTCACCTACGGGTAGTGTATGCCCATGGGCGACTTGTCTTGGTTTCCCCCTTTTCCCACCAGCAACAAACAAACACCATAACCAAAAACAATACTCACAGGTGATGACAAAGTGCTATGGAGGTGCTCAAACAAAAGAAAGGTTAAGACACAAAGCGAGAGTGAAACACAGAGACCTACAGACATGGCATTTACAGAGAGATTGAGCTCTAGAGCAAACAAATGATGGGGTTTTTAAACCATGGGGAAGGAACTGTGATAGGGTAGGAAATAGGAGGAGGTGTGTCTTCTGATTGATGATTGATTGTTGACTGATTGGGGAGTGATGATTTTCACCTGTGAGGGGAGAAGGAGAGAAAAGTACACAGGATACACACACACACACAGGATACCTGTATCCGTAACAGAGAGGATAGAGAGAGGATAGAGAGAGGATAGAGAGAGGGTAGAGAGAGGATAGAGAGAGGATGGAGAGAGGGAGAGAGGGTAGAGAGAGGATAGAGAGAGGGTAGAGAGAGGATAGAGAGAGGATGGAGAGGGTAGGATAGAGAGAGGGTGGAGAGAGGATGGAGAGAGGATGGAGAGAGGATGGAGAGAGGGTAGAGAGGTAGAGAGAGGATGGAGAGAGGATGGAGAGAGGGTAGAGAGAGGATAGAGAGAGGATAGAGAGAGGGTAGAGAGAGGATAGAGAGAGGATGGAGAGAGGGTAGAGAGAGGATAGAGAGAGGATCGAGAGAGGATAGAGAGAGGATGAGAGAGGAATGAGAGAGGATTGAGAGAGGATAGAGAGAGGGTAGAGAGAGGATAGAGAGAGGATGGAGAGAGGATGGAGAGAGAGGTAGAGAGAGGATAGAGAGAGGGTAGAGAGAGGGTGAGAGAGGATGGAGAGAGGATGGAGAGAGGATGGAGAGAGGGTAGAGAGAGGATAGAGAGAGGGTAGAGAGAGGGTAGAGAGAGGATAGAGAGAGGATAGAGAGAGGATAGAGAAAGGGTAGAGAGAGGGTAGAGAGGGATAGAGAGAGGATAGAGAGAGGATAGAGAGAGATAGAGAGAGGATTGAGAGAGGAATGAGAGGATTGAGAGAGGAATGAGAGAGGATAGAGAGAGGATAGAGAGAGGATAGAGAGAGGATAGAGAGAGGGTAGAGAGAGGATGGAGAGAGGACGGAGAGAGGACAGAGAGAGGGTAGAGAGAGGATAGAGAGAGGGTAGAGAGAGGATAGAGAGAGGATCGAGAGAGGGTAGAGAGAGGATAGAGAGAGGGTAGAGAGAGGATAGAGAGAGGATGGAGAGAGGGTAGAGAGAGGATGGAGAGAGGGTAGAGAGAGGATAGAGAGAGGATGGAGAGAGAGAGGATGGAGAGAGGGTAGAGAGAGGATAGAGAGAGGATAGAGAGAGGGTAGAGAGAGGATAGAGAGAGGATGGAGAGAGGGTAGAGAGAGGATAGAGAGAGGATAGAGAGAGGATCGAGAGAGGATAGAGAGAGGATCGAGAGAGGATTGAGAGAGGATAGAGAGAGGATAGAGAGAGGATCGAGAGAGGGTAGAGAGAGGATAGAGAGAGGGTGGAGAGGGATGGAGAGAGGATGGAGAGAGGATGGAGAGAGGGTAGAGAGAGGATAGAGAGAGGATGGAGAGAGGATGGAGAGAGGGTAGAGAGAGGATAGAGAGAGGATAGAGAGAGGGTAGAGAGAGGATAGAGAGAGGATGGAGAGAGGGTAGAGAGAGGATAGAGAGAGGATCGAGAGAGGATAGAGAGAGGATAGAGAGAGGAATGAGAGAGGATTGAGAGAGGATTGAGAGAGGATAGAGAGAGGATAGAGAGAGGATAGAGAGAGGATAGAGAGAGGTGGAGAGAGGGTAGAGAGAGGGTAGAGAGAGGGTAGAGAGAGGGTAGAGAGAGGGTGGAGAGAGGATGGAGAGAGGATGGAGAGAGGGTAGAGAGAGGATAGAGAGAGGGTAGAGAGAGGATAGAGAGAGGATAGAGAAAGGGTAGAGAGAGGATAGAGAAAGGGTAGAGAGAGGGTAGAGAGAGGATAGAGAGAGGATAGAGAGAGGATTGAGAGAGGAATGAGAGAGGATTGAGAGAGGAATGAGAGAGGATAGAGAGAGGATAGAGAGAGGATAGAGAGAGGGTAGAGAGAGGATCGCGAGAGGATATAGAGAGGATCGAGAGAGGATAGAGAGAGGGTAGAGAGAGGATAGAGAGAGGATAGAGAGAGGGTAGAGAGAGGGTAGAGAGAGGGTAGAGAGAGGATAGAGAGAGGATAGAGAGAGGATAGAGAGAGGGTAGAGAGAGGATAGAGAGAGGGTCTGGGACAACAGTGCAGATGGTGGGTGGGCGTCCTGAACACTGACTCACCCAAAACCTGTCTGACAAAACACACACCTTCCTCTATACCAGAACTATGTTCTCATAGTATTACTTAGATACACGAGTAAAGACACAAACACCCTGACACAAATCCACTCATACACAATGATGGTGGGACCGTCACCAAAACTGGCTACTTTCCCATGACATTTCTTACAGAAATATTCGTGCTGCCGTCCTCTTCTTTGTTTTTCCTTGAACGTACCGGTAACTCAAGACACAAACACATACAGAAAACTCCAACATATTCTCATTGCCCTGCCATTGTAGGGACTAGGCAGATCCAAACCTCAGTGCACAGTGCACACATTACAGTGGGTTTTCTCTCTGTTCTGCTGCCTACCACAGAACCACGCTGTATTGAGCTACTCAGTCTGCTGGTACATATTTATTAACGTTCATGAGATTCACCCCTACAGCAATTAGTGTGTTCCAATAATCTGCCTGATGCTGGAATGACAGATTTAAGCAGCTATTACTGTTAAAGGCATTCTTAAAGGTTAGGCATCAAACAATATTCAATATGTCACATAAACACACAGCTCAATGCCAAGATAGAAAACACACAGAGAGGTGAGGAGGCTGAGGGGAAATCACATAGGACATCCAATGTGCTCTTTCTGAATGAAGATAGAGAGAGAAGCCCACATAAAGTTGGGTGTGTATGAAGAGGAGGACCAAAGGCATCCCACTGACTAATTGATTGTGAGGCTGCTGCAGTTAGTCAGTGTATTAACTATGAAGAGGTTAAAGTGGAGCAGATACAGGGAGTGAGAGAGAGGGGTGTGTGAGAGAGAGAGAGAGAGAGAGAGAGAGAGAGAGAGAGAGAGAGAGAGAGAGAGAGAGAAGGATAGAGAAAGATAACGATAGAGATTGCGAGGAAGAGAGAAGGACAGGGAACTTACCTCAACACTGTGATGCAGAGAGAGATAGTCTAGCTAAAGGCCAACACTCAGTAACAAGGAATATGATGAAGCAATTAAACAGCAACCTTTAAGATACACTGCTTTGTAAACAGATGGAAGGAATGGAAACCAACATGGCAACCATTATAGTACAGTATAGCAGGGTGGCCTAGTGGTGGCCTAGTGGTTAGAGCATTGGACTAGTAACCAGAAGGTTGCAAGTTCAAACCCCTAAGCTGACAAGGTACAAATCTGTCATTCTGCCCCTGAACATGCAGTTAACCCACTGTTCCTAGGCCGTCATTGAAAATAAGTATTTGTTCTTAACTGACTTTCCTAGTTTAATTAAAGGTAAAATTAACAAAACATTTTTTTTAAAATTAACTCACATGCCAAGATCACATGCTTGGTCCTGCCCCAAAAGACATGTCTCCCCTGAGACATTAAATAAGTATGTTTATAAATGTAATCTTTGCATTAGCTTTGTCACTCCTTAGCTTTTATCTCCCTGAGTGTGAGCCTCCAGCCCTGTCTCTAAATCAGTCCCATAGCCTGGCCTGGCCTGCTCCTACTCTTCTCTCCAAACCTGCTGACACACATTATTAATGTGCCTCATTTACTGTAACCTGTCTGTGGTCTATGGTCCTCAACCATCCCCCTCTCCCTCTCCCTCCCCTTCCTCCCCCTCTCCCTTCCTCCCCAAGCAGGTGTGGCCAGGCAGGTGTGGCCAGGTCATCCAGACCCATACACTGTGGATAGAGGAGACCTGTGCAAACAGCTGACCTGGACCTGGGGCCAGCAGGGGGTCTCTCCTCTCTCTCTCTCTCTCTCTCTCTCTCTCTCTCAGCTCTCTCTCTCTCTCTATTTCTCTAGTTTTCTTTCACCCCCCACCCCCTCTCCATCCTCTGTCTGGACTTGGAGGATTTAGCATCCCACTCCACCCTCTCAGTCTGTTCTACTGATGCCACTGCACAGTATATTCACAGGCACAGGCACCAACAAAAATATATCCCATATGTTATTGAAGTTCTGGAATATCAGTATACAACTGATTATATAAAAGTATCACATTCTCCAAAAACAGCTAGAGACCTTTGATGACCTGAAAACCCCTAGCAGGAAATGAGAGAGATCATACGAGAGGAGGCCTGGGCAAGCCTCTATGTGAGAGGTGACTGTGTGTGTGAAGGCATGTGGAGTGTAGGCCATGCATCCGGGGAGTGTAAGATTCCTGCGTGTGGCATTGCACCGGATGGAACCTCACACAAACACTGATGCCATACATCCCCCCTTCATGGCACCTGTCCACAGTGCTCCACTAGGCGGCTGAGTCATGATGTCTGGTATCCAGGCCTAGCCGGCCCTCCTGTGGCCCCTAGGGAATGGCTGAGGGGCAGAGGCCAGGCCGCAGTAATTAGAGACTACAGGAGGGGGCGCCGTGGATGACTGCAGAGGATGGTGCTGCCTGCAGTGCGCCTCATCTGCAGAGCTGAGCTGCCATCTGTTGATCTCTCTCTCTCTCTCTCTCTCTCTCTCTCTCTCTCTCTCTCTCTCTCTCTCTCTCTCTCTCTCTCTCTCTCGGGACATGGGGCAAGATGGACTTATGACTTAACCCTGTTCTCCCTAAGCTCCTCTCTACAACTACTCTCCTCCAGGCGCCATCACCTTAGTGTAAATACAGGGAGGATTTCCAAATCTGCGACAACTAAGAGATATGACATTATTCAGAGACATGCTAGATGGTTACAGTCAGAAAATTGAAATGTGTGTTTACAGTAACTCTACCATATTTGAATGATTAAGTGCACATGCATTTGTATTTCTTGGACCCTGGGTGGCTGGTGGGTGTGCCTATGGGTTAGTGTGACTAGAGGATTGGCTATGATCACCATCTCTGACTAACACTGGTGTCTGTTTTTTTATTTTTTTAAACTAGGCAATTCAGTTAAGAACAAATTCTCATTTACAATGACAGCCTAGGAATAGTGGGTTAACTGCCTTGTTCAGGGGCAGAACAACAGATTTTTGCCTTGTCAGCTCAGGGATTCGATCTAGCAACCTTTCGGTTACTGGCCCAACGCTCTAACCAACAGGCTAACTGCCACAACAGATGGCTACCTGCCGTCTGTCAACTCTCATTAGTGACATTCCATAGCTGTATGCTCTTCTGAGACCCAGTGAGGGGAGACCCAGTACATGAACATCTCACCCGACTAACGTATCTCACGTCTCCCTGTGGAACCGCAACCTGTGCTAATGAGCAGCCTTACACTCAGGCAGACTGGGACAGAAATTCAGCTCCGGCATTTTAGCTACACCAGCCCACATCACCACGCACAATGCACCTATTCCATAACATGGGGCCTTTTTCTACACATGAGATGATCGGGACAAGAAAATCCTTGTCTGTAAAACACAGGGTCTCGAGCTTAATTACAAGTTTGGAGGGTACTATGGTGTTAAATGCTGAGCTGTAGGCGATGAACAGCATTCTTACATAGGTATTCCTTTCGTACAGATGGGTTAGGGCAGTGTGCAGTGTGATTGCTATTGCGTCATCTGTGGACCTATTGGGGCGGTAAGCAAATTGGAGTGGGTCTAGGGTATCAAGTAGGGTGGAGGTGATATGGTCCTTGACTAGTCTCTCAAAGCCGTTCATGATGACGGAGTGAGTGCTACACTCACTCCGGCGATAGTCATTTAGCTCAGTTACCTTAGCTTTCTTGGGAACAGGAACAATGGTGGCCCTCTTGAAGCATGTGGGAACAACAGACTGGGATAAGGATTGATTGAATATGTCCGTAAACACACCAGCCAGCTGGTCTGCGCATGCTCTGAGGACGCGGCTGGGGATGCCGTCTGGGCTGGCAGCCTTGCGAGGGTTAACACGTTTAAATGTTTTACTCACGTTGGCTGCAGTTAAAGAGAAGACACAGGTTTTGGTAGCGGGCCGTGTCAGTGGCACTGTGTTGTCCTCAAAGCGGGCAAAGAAGTTGTTTAGTCTGTCCGGGAGCAAGACATCGTGGTCTGCGACGGGGCTGGTTTTCCTTTTGTAGTCCATGATTGACTGTAGATCCTACCACATGCCTCTCGTGTCTGAGCCGTTGAATTGCGACTCTACTTTGTCTCTATACTGACGCTTAGCTTGTTTGATTGCCTTGCGGAGGGAATAGCTACACTGTTTGTATTCAGTCATGTTTCCGGTCACCTTGCCCTGATTAAAAGCAGTGGTTCGCGCTTTCAGTTTTGCGCGAATGCTGCCATCAATCCACGGTTTCTGGTTGGGGAATGTTTTAACAGATGCTGAGGGTACAACATCACTGATGCACTTGCTAATAAACTCGCTCACCGAATCAGCGTATTCATCAATGTTATTGTCCGACGCTATGCGGAACATATCCCAGTCCACGTGATCGAAGCAATCTTGAAGTGTGGAATCTGATTGTTCGGACCAGCATTGAACAGACCTGAGCACGGGCTCTTCCTATTTTAGTTTCTGTCTATAGGCTGGGAGCAACAAAATGGAGTCGGAGTCAGATTTTCCCGAAAGGAGGGAGGTGGAGGGCTTCATGTGCGTCGCGGAAGTTAGAATAACAATGATACAGGGTTTTGTTGCGCATTCGATATGCCTTGTTTTCAGATTAGCCTTGTTAAAATCCCGAGCTACAATAAATGCAGCCTCAAGATATGTGGTTTCCAGAGTCTGAACGCTCTGTCGCAGATGTCCTGATTTCAAAGGGGTCTTCTGACAAAACCCGAATGTCCAGATCGAACCATTGGAGCTACAAACTAATATGTCACCAATAACAAAAGAAAAAACTCTCTAAAACGCACACAAGCTTCAGTTTCATCATGTCCGGGTGGCTGGTCACAGACGATCCCGGCGGCGAAGAAGTCGGATGTCGAGGTCCAGGGCTGGTATAGTTACACATGGTCTGTGGTTGTGAGGCCCGTTGGACTTATTGCCAAATTCTCTAAAATGACTTTGGAGGTGGCTTATGGTCGAGAAATGGACATTCAATTCTCTGGCAACAGCACTGGTGGACATTCCTACAGCCAGCATGCCAAGTGCACGCTCCCTCAAAACTTATCTGTGGCTTTGTGTTGTGAAAATATATTTGATGTCCCCAGCACAAGGTGAGCCTGGGTAATGATCATGCTGTTTTATCAATTTCTTGATATGCCCCACCTGTCGGGTGAATGGATTATGTTGGCAAAGCAGAAATGCTCACTAAGAGGGATGTAAACATATTTGTTGCAAGGAACATTTCTGGGATCTTTTATTTCAGCTCATGAAACACGAGACCAACACTTGTTGTGTTTATATTTCTGTTCAGTATATACATTTTTGTGGACTAACCAACCCCAATAAACGGTGTCCCTTCTGGCATTTTCCAGAATTGCCAGATAGCCGCACATGTCTACGCTTTGCAGCATCAGCCATAATGAGAACTAATGGGAGAGATGACAGAGAAGCTTAGAGCCACTGGGACTGGTTAAAGAGCTAGTCATGCTTGGAATTGTGGGCATTCCGTGAGATAAAGCTCCATGGCGAAAGGATGGGATGAGAGGGCATTGATCTATATGGCCATGCTGTATATGTGAATTTGTTTGAGAGATAATATCAGTTTTTTACAGGCTTGTCCTGTTTTCAACAAAATCAGCATTTATAAACCCCCAATCCGTGGCTGGAATAAAATCTTATTTTAACATCTCTAATAGTTCATCCTTAAAGCTGTTCAATGGTTATCGTCAAAATAAATACAAAAACCATTGCATGGCTTTAGTTTCTGCTGTCAGGGAAAGTAAAACCATCCCCCACCGCCACTTCGGCCAATCAAATCACATCTCTCTGTTCCCACTCCCCGCCTACAAGCAGCAACTCAAGAGGGAGCCTCCAACACAGAAAATAGTGAAGCACTGGACAGATGAGGCTGCAAGATTTTTTTGAGAATACTGATTGAAATATGTTCAAAGATTCATCTACCCAGGACTCATCCATTAACATTGAGGAATGTATATTGTCAGTCACTGGCTTCATTAGGAAATGTGTTGATAATGTTGTACCCACAATAACGATCCAGACATACCCCAACCAAAAATCCTAGATGAATGGAGGTATCTTTACAATGCTGAAAGCCCATACTGCAGCCTTCAATGTCAGCAGAACAAACCCTGATGAATTGGTGGCGTGCGATGTGTGCAAGGCAAGCAGGTACAAGCTCTGCAAATCCATTAGGGATGCAAAAAGACAATACAGACTCAAACTTGAATTGATGTTTGACAACACAGTCATGCATTGCATGTGGCAAGGACTACAGACTATCACAAACTACAAAGGACATTTCAGCTGTGTGTTGTCCACCGAAATCTCCCTCCCGGACGAGCTTAACATATTTTACGCTTGCTTCAAGGCAGACAATACAGAGCCATCCAGGAAGACTCTTGCTGCTCCGGATGACCAGGTGACACAAGGAAAACTCTCAAAAGAGTGAATACTCACAAAGTCACCGGCCCAGATGGCATCCCTGGACCTATCCTCAGAGTGTGTGCTGACCAGCTAGCGGGTGTATTCTCTAACATCTTCAACCTGCCCCTGTCCCAGGCTGTAGCCCCCACCTGCTTTAAGGAGACCACCATTGTCACAGTGCCCCAAAAAACAAGGTGACATGACCAAATGACTATCGCCCATCGCGCTAACCTCGGTCAACATGAAGTGCTTCGAGAGGCTGGTCATGGCCCACATCAAGGCGAGCAGGCCAGGCACACTGGACCCACTCCAATTTGCCTGCTGCTCAAACAGATCCATGGAAGATGCCATTTCCATCGCTATTCACACGGCCGTAACACATCTGGACAAGAGTAACACCTATGTGAGAATGCGGTTCATTGACTACAGTTCAGCATTCAACACTATGGTTTCCTCCAAGCTCAACACCAAGCTCAGAGCCTTGGGTCTGGAGACCACCCTCTGCAACTGGATCCTGAACTTCCTGACGGGCAGACCACAGGCTGTGAGGATTGGCAACAACATCTCATCCACATTGACTATTATCACAGGGGCTCCAAAGGGGTGTGTCCTCAGTCCTCTGCTGTACTCCCTGTTCATGCCTGTTTGCTGACAACACCACGGTTTTAGGCCTGATAACCAACAACCACGAGTCAGTCTATAGAGAGCTGGTAAGTGAACTGGCATTGTGGTGTCATGACAACAACCTCTCTCAAAGTCAGCAAAACAAAGGAGTTGCTTATTGACTTCAAGAAGAGACGGAAACGGAAGACGGAAACATGCCCCTATCCACATCAACGGGACAGCAGTAGAGTCACAAGTTTTAAGTTCCTTGGCGTCCACATCACCGAGGACTTGTCGCTTGAACCAACAACACCCCCAGTCTTGTCAAGAGGGTGCAACAGCATCTCTACTTCCTAAGGCGGCTGAAGAAATTTGGCATGCTGCCCAGGGTCCTCTCCAAATACTACCACTGCACCATCGAGAGCGTCCTGACAGGTTGCATCACGGGACTGGTACAGGAATTGCTCCATCCATGACCGCAAGGGCTTTCAGCGGGTAGTGAAGATTTCCCAGTACATCACTGGGACAGTGCTCCCACCCATCCAGGACATCTACTCGAAATGGTTCGTGAGGTAGGCACGCAGCTTCATCAAGGGCCCCACACACCCCAGTCACGAGCTGTTCTCTCCCTTACCATCAGGCAGACGGTATTGGAGCATGAGGCCTGATACCAAAAGGTTCAGAGACAGTTTCTATCTACAAACCATCAGACTGCTGAACACTTGAACTGGACTGACCACCTGCTCTGATTTTCAACACATTCACACACACACACACACACACACACACACACACACACACACACACACACACACACACACACACACACAACTGCTGCTACCAGAAATGTCTTATAATGCTCAATTTATACACTGCCCTCCATCCCCCCTTCCCCAATACATGTGTAAATATTGGACTATAAATTGTGCCTTCCTGTATTCTATTTACGTTCAAATGTTTATTCTATTCTACCGAGCCATTTACTTTATGTTTGTATTCTTATCTTTTATTATTTCTTATTGTTGCATTGTCGAGAAGGAACTTGCAAGTAAGCATTTTGTTGGATGATGCATGTCATGCGTATCCCGTACATACCACTAATAAAACTTGAATCTGGCTGCTGCAGTGAAATGACTAAAGATGACCTAAGAAGTGAGGGCTGTCGTCCCCTTACTCCCTCTCTCCCCTCTCTCCAGTGTGTGTTGGCCCAGAGCAGGCAGGTGTGTGCAGCAAGGCTTGATGTTGCACTCTCCCCGATTAGGCCCGTCGGACCACCTGCCAGGGCCGGGGATGAGATGGCTCCCTCGTGGCCCTCCGGACTCATTACTGGCCAGCCAACAATTACTGTCTCCCCTGGATGAATGAAGTGAGCTGGATCCAGCATCACCTCCCACCACCAATCCCCTCCATTGGTTCTATAAACCAGGTGAGACCCAGCCACCCCTCTCTGCCCCTTGCCCTTGGGGTGCCCCCGAGGTGCCCCTGGGATGGACAGGGCACAGGCTAGCGTTCTCACTCTCAGCTCCATTAATAATTACAGAAACTAGCATAGCTCACCACTATCAGTACCCACTGTGGTAGAACTCCTCAAAAATAAGATAGTCGAGAGAGAGAGAGAGAGAGGGTGAGTTACTAGTGTCAGCGACTCTATATGTCCTGGGGGCTCATTTATAACCGTTGTGTAATTTTTACACTAAATATCAAACACAGTTTCAACCACAGAGACCAGGGAGGTTTTCCAATGTCTTGCAAAGAAGGCCACCTACTGGTAGATGGGAAAGAAAAAAAATAGATATTGAATATCCCTTTGAGCATGGTGAAGTAATTAATCGCACTTTGGATGGTGTATCAATTCACTCAGTCACTACAAAGATACAGGTGTCCTTCCTAACTCAGTTGCTGGAGAGGAAGAAAACCGCTCAGGGATTTCACCATGAGACCAATTGTGACTTTCCGTTTAACGTCTTTCGGATGGGACATTAAACGGGTGTCCTGACTCTCTGAGGTCATTAAAGATCCCATGGCACTTATCGTAAGAGTAGGGTTGTTAACCCCGGTGTCCTGTCTTAATTCCCAATCTGGCCCTCAAGCCATCACGGTCACCTAATAATCCCCAGTTTACAATTGGCTCATTCATCCCCCTCCTCTCCCCTGTAACTATTCCCCAGGTCGTTGCTGCAAATGAGAATGTGTTCTCAGTCAACTTACCTGGTAAAAGATAACGGATAAATAAATAAAACAGTTACAGTACAGAGTTTAATGGCTGTGATTGTGAAAAACTGAGGATGGATCAACAACATTGTAATAACTCCACAATTACTAAACTAATTTACAGAATGAAAAGAAGGAAGCTTGTACAGAATACAAATATTCCAAAACATGCATCCTGTTTGCAATAAAACAATAACGTAAAACTCCCAAAAATGTGGCAAAGAAATGAACTTTATCTCCTGACTACAAAAGCGTTATGTTTGGGGCAAATCCAACACAACACATAACTGAGTACTACTCTTCATATTTTCAAGCATGGTGGTAACTGCATCATGTTATGGGTATGCTTTTCATCTGCAAGGACTAGGGAGTTTTTTAGGATAAAAAGGAATAAAAAGGAATAGAGCTAAGCATAACAAAATTCTACAGGAAAACCTAGTTCAGTCTGCTTTCCGACAGATGCTAGGAGACAAATGAACTTTTCAGCAGGACAATAACCTAAAACACAAGGCTAAATATACACTGGAGTTGCTTGCCAAGATGACATTAAATGTTCCTGAGTGGCCTAGTTACAGTTTTGACTTAAATCAGCTTGAAAATCGTTGGCAATATTTGAAAATGGCTGTCTAGCAATGATCAACAAACAATTTGACAGAGCTTGAACAATTTTTAAAAGAATAATGTTAGTAAAGTTAGTGATGTAGATTTAAGTCTCCAACTTCAGTGATTTTTGCAATTCGTTCCAGTCATTGGCAGCAGAGAACTATACCCGCTGGAACACGTGCTACGGGTGGGTGCTGCTATAGTGACCAGTGAGCTGAGATAAGGCGGGGCTTTACCTAGCAAAGAATTATAGATGACCTGGTGCCAGTGGGTCTGTCGACGAATTTGAAGCGAGGGCCAGTCAACGAGAGCATACAGGTCGCAGTGGTGGGTAGTATATGGGGCTTTGGAGACACAACGGATGGCACTGTGATAGACTACATCCAATTTGCTGAGTAGAGTGTTGGAGACTATTTTGTAAATGACATCGCCGAAGTCAAGGACAGGTAGGATAGTCAGTTTTATGAGGGTAAGTTTGGCAGCATGAGTGAAAGGTGCTTTGTTGCGAAATAGGAAGCCGATTCTAGATTTTGGATTGGAGATGAGTGTGAATGTGAGTCTGGAAGGAGAGTTTACAGTCTAACCAGTCACCTAGGTATTTGTTGTTCTCCACATATTCTAAGTCAGAACTGCCCAGAGTAGTGATGTTAGACGGTCGGGTGGGTGCGGGCAGCGATTGGTTGAAGAGCATGCATTTATTTTTACTTGCATTTAAGAGCAGTTGGAGGCCACGGAAGGAGTGTTGTATGGCATTGAAGCTCGTCTGGAGGTTTGTTAACACAGTGTCCAAAGAAGGGCCAGATGTATACAGAATGGTGTCGTCTACGTAGAGGTGGATCAGAGAATCACCAGCAGCAAGAGCGACATCAGTGATGTGTACAAAGAAAAGAGTCGGCCCGAGAATTGAACCCTGTGGCATGCCCATAGAGACTGCCAGAGGTCCGGACAACAGGCCCTCCAATTTGACACGCTGAACTATCTGAGAAGTAGTTGGTGAACTAGGCGAAGCAGTCATTTGAGAAACAAAGGCTGTTGAGTCTGACGATCAGAATGTAGTGATTGACAGAGTCAAAAGCCTTGGCCAGGTCGATGAAGGCAGCTGCACAGTATTGTCTTTTATCGATGGTGGTTATGATAGCGTTTAGGACCTTGAGCGTGTCTGAGATGCACCCATTTTGACCACACAGCTAAAAGGATGCACTTTCACACTATATTTAGGACCTCATATTGAAGCATATAGACACCAACTGATGTACAGTATTGAACTATCTTAAAATGATCTACTTTGGTTTAGATACTAACATAGGAAATGTATTTGGCTTGGTGAAAATCTGTTTTTTTTGGGACCTAACTTGCTTACCACTTTTTCCATGTGTTTTTTCTCTTCATAGACTCCATTAAATGATGACCTCTTCCTAAATATTTGGTCAAACAATACATTTTGTGTACGGTTTCCTAGAAACAAGGGTTGTTCAACTTACCCCTTTGGCTCAACTTATGTACTTTTCCCATTATACTGTAAATCAGACCTGTCTTGAAACTGTGCATGCATGATACAGCATTCCCACTGGGTAAAAAATGGTGGAATCAATGCTGTTTCCATGTCATTTTAACAAATATAATTAAGCATTTAATGAACACGAAAAACTGATTAGGAAGTAAGGGAATTTTGAATTTTTTTCACCAACTGAACCTAAATCCAATGTCAAGGGTGAAAGTTTTTGTTGATTTTATGTTGAATTTAAGTTAGTTGACAACTCAACCAAATGTACAGTGAATAAAAAAATGACTTTGAACAGATGTTCGTGCACAATGGATTATAAAGCCACCTGAAAAACGCCCATCATTCACTTTTTATGGTGACAGTAGCACCTTTATTTGCTGTACAAATTAGGTCAAGACAGTATCTAAAGGTAATAGGAATGTCGAACTTCATAAAATCTTTTTGGAGATGTTGGCAGAATGTTTTCTTTTGCGGTGGCATTTGTTGTAGCCTACAATGCATTTGGAAAGTATTCAGACTCCTTGACTTTTTCCACATTTTGTTACATTACAGACTTTTTCTAAAATGGATTAAATATTTTTTTCCCCTAATCAATCTACACACAATACCCCATAATGACAAACCAAAATAGTGTTTTAGTTATTTAGAAAAAACTGAAATATCACATTTACATAAGTATTCAGACCCTTTACTCAGTACTTTGTTGAAACACCTTTGGCAGCTATTACAGCCTTGAGTCTTCTTGGGTATAACTAGGGTTGCACATTTTGGGGAATATTCAGAGGTGGAAACTTTCCGTGGGAATTAACGGGAATATATGGGAATTAATGGGAATATATGGTAATTAATGGAAATATATGCAAATTAATAATAATTCTATTTAAATGTAGATGTTTTTTTGCATTGGATATATTTACCATATCATATCGAGACAGAAACATGAACCTTTTACCTTATCATAAGTAGACATAATTGCAAATGATAAAATCCTTCAAATAGAAATAAAAAAAGTTACGAATTTAACTTTTATTAAATGAGTTGACTTGGGATGATTTCACTGAACACCAAAAGAAAGGGAATATTGAATGATCCCCAATGATCCATCGCATCTCCCAAAACGCTTTCAACATACATCTGTAAAACGATAATCTAGAAACTAAAGCTTTGGTTGTCTTCCTCTCAGGCTTCCATGTCTTCTCCCTGGACCTCCTCAATGTCGACCTCAGAGTCTGAGGCCTCATCTTCATGGTCACTTTCCAACCTTGTTGAGGATGGCTCGTTGTCAGGCTCAAAAAGCCTCAAATTTGCCCGGATGGCCACCAATTTTTCAACCCTTGTATTGGTCAGCCTGTTGCGGGCTTTGGTGGGTGTGTTCCCAAACAAGGATCAGTTACGTTCTGAGGCATCTCTATCCCAAAGCCCTTGCTTGGAAGTGTACTTCGCCAGACTACCAATAACCTTGCCCTCATCCAGGTAGTGGATGAGGTAGTGATGACACCATAGGCCTTGTTGAACTCTGCACCAGACAGGATGCTCTTGCCAGCATACTTGGCAAGTGCGCTGCACTGTGTATGGGCTTCAGGCAGAAGTTTTCAATTTTTTTAATGTATATCAGAACTGCAGTTTCCTCTGCTTGCAGCAACAGTGAAGTGGGCAGTACGGATTTCTTCCCTTACATCTGCAAGCAGAGTCTGAACATCAGACAGGGTGGAATTGTCTCCCTCAATCCATGCAATGGCTACTGCTATAGGTTCCAGGCTGCTTTCCACTCTCTCCCAAAATACATTATCCAGGAGGATCCTCTTGATGGGGCTGTCCATATCGGCAGACTGTGATATGGCCATTTCTTGGAGAGACTCCTTCCCTCCAGGAAACTGTCAGACATGATGACAACACCACCCCAATGGGTGTTGCTGGCCAGCTTCAATGTGGTGCTCTTATTCTTCTCACTTTGCTTGGTGAGGTAGATTGCTGCTATAACTTGATGACCCTTCACATACCTAACCATTTCCTTGGCTCTCTTGTAGAGTGTATCCATTGTTTTCAGTGCCATGACGTCCTTGAGGAGCAGATTCAATGCATGAGCAGCACAGCCAATGTGCCAGTGTGATGTGAGGGTAGGACTCCACTTTAGACCAAGCAGCCTTCATGTACGCAGCATTGTCTGTCACCAGTGCAAATACCTTATGTGGTCACGGTCATTGATGACTGCCTTCAGCTCATCTGCAATGTAGAGACCGGTGTGTCTGTTGTCCCTTGTGTCTGTGCTCTTGTACAATACTGGTTGAAGGGTGGAGATGATGTAGTTAATTATTCCTTGCCCACGAACATTCAACCACCCATCAGAGATGATTGCAATACAGTCTGCTTTCTCTATAATTTGCTTGACCTTCACTTGAACTCTGTTGAACTCTGCATCTAGCAAATGAGTAGATAAAGCATGTCTGGTTGGAGGGGTGTATGCTGGGCGAAGAACATTCAGAAATCTCTTTCAACACACAGAGGTGAACCAGTTGCATACACAGCTCGTGCAAGACATTCATCAGCATTTCTCTGACTTCGTTCCTCCATTGAGTCAAAAAAACGTCTTATTCCTGGAGGACCATGAGCTGTTGCTAGCTGATTCATAATTTTCACCTTGAATAGAAGTAGAGGGACTTTTGTCAGAGGTTTCTTGTTGTGAGCGCTGAGGGAACTTTATGCACTTGGCCAGATGATTCTGCATCTTTGTTGCATTCTTCACATATGATTTGGCACAGTATTTGCAAATGTACACAGCTTTTCCTTCTACAGTGGCAAGAAAAAGTATGTGAACCCTTTGGAATTACCTGGATTTCTGCATAAATTAGTCATACAATTTGATATTATCTTCATCTTAGTCACAACAATAGATAAATCAAATCCAATTTAAACATATATCCCTTCTTACATCAGCTGATATATCAAAGTGCTGTACAGAAATCCAGCATAAAACCCCAAACAGCAAGCAATGCAGGTGTTGAAGCCTGTGGTGGCTAGGAAAAACAAAAACATAGGAAGAAACCTAGAGAGGAACCAGGCTATGAGGGGTGGCCAGTCCTCTTCTGGCTGTGCCGGGTGGAGATTATAACAGAACATGGCCAAGATGTTCAAATGTTCATAAATGACCAGCATGGTCAAATAATAATAATCACAGGCAGAAGAGTTGAAACTGGAGCAGCAGCACGGCCCGGTGGACTGGGGACAGCAAGGAGTCATCATGTCAGGTAGTCCTGAGGCATGGTTCTAGGGCTCAGGTCCTCCGAGAGAATGAGAGAAAGAGAGAATTAGAGAGAGATACTTAAATTCACACAGGACACTGGATAAGACAGGAGAAGTACTCCAGATATAACAAACTGACCCTAGCCCCCCGACACAAACTACTGCAGCATAAATACTGGAGGCTGAGACAGGAGGGGTCAGGAGACACTGTGGCCCCATCCGATGATACCCCCGGACAGGTGTTAAGGCTCCTCCCTGCACTCACTGGGCTGATGGGCCCCTTCAATGTCATGTCCACAGGTGTCAAGGCTCCTCCCTGCACTCACTGGGCTGATGGGCCCCTTCAATGTCATGTCCACAGGTGTCAAGGCTCCTCCCTGCACTCACTGGGCTGATGGGCCCCTTCAATGTCATGTCCACAGGTGTTCAGACAGCTGCCTCTCAGGAGAGGACTACTTTGTTCATCACTGTTACCAAGCACCTGGCCATGCTGTGTCAGACTGTCAGAGTGTCAGAAGGCATGGTGGGGTGTGCTGCAGTACAGGGGTCAGAGGGTAGGGACACATAGTGCACAGAGTAAACCAGTGGGTAACACAGTGGGTAGAGGAGATGTATGGTAAGTACGGCCAGGTGCTCTGAGGTCAGGAGAGAGAAGAGAACTGAAGAAAGGAAAACAGAAAGAAAGAAAACAAGGCTTTGAGGGAATAAGGAGCATAAATCGTACAACGTGCTCTTTAAAAAATATGCAGGTAGCTTTGCTTGCAAATGCAAGTGATGCCCCAAATTTGTCTGAACCGTCTCAGTGTGTCTCCTCCTGACGCTGCGCTTCACCTTTAATTCCAGATAAATAGGCAGCATTAGCTGCACAAAAATAGTGATGGTGGAGCGAGAGAGGAATATTTCAAACCCTCATCTCTGAAGCTTTTTCATACCCTGTTGATTAATTTTTAGAAAGTGTGCATTGTAGCAGAGTCTTAAAGGAAATCAGAAAACCACAGAACGGATCCACAAACCATTCCCAACGGATTACAATTGAATTAATAACCTCTTAGATGTGAAGTCCACCTGTGTGGTTCTGGTACTGGTTCCGACTGACATTTTTGCTTATACAGTGCATTTGGAAAGTATTCAAGCCCTTTCTTTGACTGTTATTCTAAAATGGATTAAATTGTTTCCCCACCCTCATCAATCTACACACAATACCCCATAATGACATAGCAAAAACAGGTTTTTAGAAATTTTGGCAAATGTTTATTAAATAAAAACCTAAAATGTAACATTTACATAAGTATTCAGAACCTTTACTCTGGCCACTACAATATAGGCCTGATTGGTGGAGTGCTGCAGAGATGTTTGTCCTCATGGAAAGTTCTCCCATCTCCAAAGAGGAACTCTGGAGCTCCGTCAGAGTGACCATTGGGTTCTTGGTCACCTCCCTGAGCAAGGCCCTCCCGCAATTGCTCAGTTTGGCCAGGCAGCCAGCTCTAGGGAGAGTCTTGGTGGTTCCAAACTTCTTCAATTTAAGAATGATAGAGGACAATGTGTTCTTGGGGACCTTCAATGCTGCATAAATGTTTTGGTACCCATCCCCAGATCTGTGCTTCGACACAATCCTCATGGCTTAGTTTTTGGTCTGAAATGCACTGTCAACTGTGGGACCTTACATAAATAGCTGTGTGCCTTTTCAACTCATTCCCAATCAATTGAATTTACCACAGGTGGACTCAAGGATGATCAATGGAAACAGGATGCACCTTAGCTGTGAAATCTGAAACCACTTAAAACTGTGATGTCCCTCTTACCATTTCATTTGCTCTTCCGACTGTCCATCAACTCCTGGTTGAACCCTAAGTCACAGCCATTGACAAAGCCCATGTCTGCAATCCTTACATCACAGTGCAGCAGGAGAGAGTGGTTTCATCACTATAGCACATTCAGAGATTAATTTATAGATTTTGTGCAAAAAAAACTTTCTGTTTGTCGTAGATGGATTACTATGAGATGAAAGGTGGGTGACTAAGGAGTTCAGGAAGCCAAACTAGAGCTCAGTGTGATGTTCACAGCTGTGGGGCCAGATGTTTGGATCAAGAGAGACCTTTAGAAAATATGCACATTTTCTCTAACGCTAAATATACAAATATGTATTTTACAGTTATAAGGAAGGGGAAATCTTATAGCTAGCAGTTTTAGAATTTGATTATACTATATTTAGAAAGCATAAAAGTCATTTCAAGCCTTATTTATACAGCGTTGTTGAATAGGAAATACGTCATATCAAATATTTCATATTTTTATATATTTTTTTCATATTTGTACTGAGTACTTGAGCTTGTGTCCTCCAAATAGACTACACTTCAGCAATTAAAAAAAACCCAGAAAGGTGAGATTTGAACCTTTCTTGTAGTATGCAGCATTTCTTGTTATTGTTATTGTTTATTCTCCTTGTTCTCTTTGTTTTCCGCTGTTCTCCACTGGAGTTCTACTGTCGAGTTGTTCTCCACTGGAGTTCTACTGTTGAGTTGTTCTCCACTGGAGTTCTACTGTTGAGTTGTTCTCCACTGGAGTTCTACTGTTGAGTTGTTCTCCACCTGAGTTCTACTGTCGAGTTGTTCTCCACTGGAGTTCTACTGTCGAGTTGTTCTCCGCTGGAGTTCTACTGTCGAGTTGTTCTCCACCTGAGTTCTACTGTTGAGTTGTTCTCCACTGGAGTTCTACTGTCGAGTTGTTCTCCACCTGAGTTCTACTGTTGAGTTGCTCTCCACTGGAGTTCTACTGTTGAGTTGTTCTCCACCTGAGTTCTACTGTTGAGTTGTTCTCCACCCGAGTTCTACTGTCGAGTTGTTCTCCGCTGGAGTTCTACTGTTGAGTTGTTCTCCACCTGAGTTCTACTGTCAAGTTGTTCTCCACTGGAGTTCTACTGTCGAGTTATTCTCCACTGGAGTTCTACTGTCGAGTTGTTCTCCACTGGAGTTCTACTGTCGAGTTGTTCTCCACTGGAGTTCTACTGTTGAGTCGTTCTCCACTGGAGTTCTACTGTCGAGTTGTTCTCCACTGGAGTTCTACTGTCGAGTTGTTCTCCGCTGGAGTTCTACTGTCGAGTTGTTCTCCACTGGAGTTCTACTGTCGAGTTGTTCTCCACCTGAGTTCTACTGTCGAGTTGTTCTCCGCTGGAGTTCTACTGTCAGTTGTTCTCCACTGGAGTTCTACTGTCGAGTTGTTCTCACTGGAGTTCTGTCGAGTTGTTCTCCACCTGAGTTCTACTGTCAAGTTGTTCTCCACTGGAGTTCTACTGTCGAGTTGTTCTCCACTGGAGTTCTACTGTTGAGTTGTTCTCCACTGGAGTTCTACTGTCGAGTTGTTCTCCACTGGAGTTCTACTGTCGAGTTGTTCTCCACTGGAGTTCTACTGTCGAGTTGTTCTCCACTGGAGTTCTACTGTTGAGTTGTTCTCCACTGGAGTTCTACTGTCGAGTTGTTCTCCACTGGAGTTCTACTGTCGAGTTGTTCTCCACCTGAGTTCTACTGTCAAGTTGTTCTCCACTGGAGTTCTACTGTCGAGTTGTTCTCCACTGGAGTTCTACTGTCGAGTTGTTCTCCACTGGAGTTCTACTGTCGAGTTGTTCTCCACTGGAGTTCTACTGTTGAGTTGTTCTCCACTGGAGTTCTACTGTCGAGTTGTTCTCCACTGGAGTTCTACTGTCGAGTTGTTTTCCACTGGAGTTCTACTGTTGAGTTGTTCTCCACCTGAGTTCTACTGTTGAGTTGTTCTCCACTGGAGTTCTACTGTCGAGTTGTTCTCCACTGGAGTTCTACTGTTGAGTTGTTCTCCACTGGAGTTCTACTGTCGAGTTGTTCTCCACTGGAGTTCTACTGTCGAGTTGTTCTCCACTGGAGTTCTACTGTCAAGTTGGATATTGGTCACATACACATTTTGACTTGACTCTTGAGGTTAGTTTTAGTTAGGTGTGCCAGGTAGGCCGTGTCTACCAATTAGCAGATGTTGTTGCGGGTGTAGCCAAATGCTTGTGTTTCCAGCTACAACAGTATAGGCCTAAAGCAACCTACAGTATATTATTATTTTGTGACTGTGATATTGTTTGTGTGATCATTTAGTTTGGGATAATACAAAAATGCAAAAGAACAACATTGTTTCGTAGTTATTTAATTTAATGTTAAGGGTTTATGAATGTTTACATTCCACAACTTACTTTTTCATGAGTCCTTTGTACTAGTCTAGACTTGACTGACAGATTAGATCGACTCACAAACAAAAAGGAGAAATCAAACATTTATCTGGTAGGCATGGCCTACCTGACACCACTAACAAAAATTAACCACAGGAGTCAAGTTAAAACCGTTACACAAAAAATGGCACCCCAGATGGGACAGCTTGAGACTGGTGGGATGTGGCACGTCTCACCATTACCTCTTGGGCTGACTTTGAGGCAACGTTTTCCTCTGCCTTCCTGTCTGAAGACTACACTGATAAGCTGGCAGGAACCACGTGCAAGGAGCGAGAGAGTATATGAGACTTTGTATACAGTTACCACTCCTTGTGCAGACAGTGGAAACCTGGCATTGAGGAGAGGAGGGGGAGGTCATTAAGTTGTTATTCTTGAAGAACATAAACCCTCTAGTAGCCAGTCAACTCAGAGAAGAGTCACCACTGTAGATGGACTGGTTAGACTTGGACAGCAGTTCGAGATGGACAGAGAATGCCAACAGCAATATGAACAGAGAAAGAGACAAACACCCAGGGTTGGGTAGGTTCATTTCTAAATGTCATCCGTTACAGTTACAAGTTACCTGTACAAAATTGTAATCAGTAACGTAACTTTTGGATTACCCAAGCTCAGTAACGTAATCTGATTACAATCAGTTATTTTTTTAGATGACTTTCTCTTTACGAGGCATTAGAAGAAGACAAAAATGTAAAGTCCCAACTGAACAACAACTTTGCAGGATAAATCAATGTTGAAGTTTACATAGTTGGCCATATATGGATGTTACATTTGACTTTATGGGTTGGTTATGTAGGTTTCTTCTAACCCATCGCTTTCTACTATGTATAATAATACAACTCAATTATATCTTTACAATTAAGACCGAAGTGTTTCAGAATTCCAGTCATTCCAATAAATGTTTTACCCCTTGATCTTCATGAATAGGACTTGGAAATGGACGTATAGTAATCTAAATTGTTTTACCTGAGCATTAACCCAAAACTAAGGATTTAGCCAGCCCTACTCTGTTATTTAGGATTTTGTTGTCATGGAGGACTGATTGGAATTGAGAAATAAATGCTCTGCTCATGGAATGGCATGCTTTGAGCACTACTGAAAAGTGCTATTTACATGTGAAAATGAATGCCATATGCTGCATTTGCTATAGGTCTATTGTTTACCTTTTTGTTGGTGACAATATTATGCAGCTGTTTAAAGGGCAGATACACAGATGAAACAATAAAACAGGCTCACCGCCTCCGTTTTGGTTAAAAGCTGAGGGATGGGACTGGAGAAATGTAACCACTCTCAGATTAATAGACAGAGCTATGGATGTAAGGCTTGACCATCCATGATATTAAAATGATTGTTTTAACCATATCATGAGGCTATACAGTGTTTGTTTACATTTACGATGTTTACAAACATTGGAGGAAAACAAGCTTATATTTTGGGTTCTCATGGAGTGTGACAGTTGAACTAAGCTCATGAGGCATTTAAGTTATATTCTTCAAGAATCAATGGATATTGACTCATGAGAGCCAGCTTCATCGTTGCTAATGATGGTTTTGTGACTGCACTTGAAGAAAATTTCAAAGTTCTTAAAATGTTCCTGATTGACTGACCTTCATGTCTTAAAGTAATGATGAACTGTCATTTCTCTTTGCTTATTTGAGCTGTTCTTGCCATAATATGGACTTGGTCTTTTACCAAATAGGGCTATCTTCTGTATACCACCCCTACCTTGTCACAACACAACTGATTGGCTCAAACACATTAAGAAGGAAAGACATTCCACAAATTAACTTTTAACAAAGCACACCTGTTAATTGAAATGCATTCCAGGTGAAAACCTCATTAAGCTGGTTGAGAGAATGCCAAGAGTGTGCAAAGCTGTCATCAAGGCAAAGGGTGGCTATTTGGAGACTCAAATACAAATATGTTTCGATTTGTTTAACACTTTTTTGGTTGCTACATAATTCCATGTGTTATTTCATAGTTTTGATGTCTTCACTATTATTTTACAATGTAGAAAATAGGAAAAATGAAGAAAAACCCTTGAATGAGTAGGTGTTCTAAAACTTTTGACCGGTAGTGTACTTTGGCAGCAATAACCTCAACCAAACGTTTTCTGTAGTTGCGGATCAGACCTGCACAATGGTCAGGAGGAATTTTGGACCATTCCTCTTTACAAAACTGTTTAAGTTCAGCAATATTCTTGGAATGTCTGGTGTGAACTGCTCTCTTGAGGTCATGCCACAACATCTCAATCGGGTTGAGGTCAGGACTCTGACTGGGCCACTCCAGAAGGCGTATTATCTTCTGTTGAAGCCATTCTGTTGTTGATTTACTTCTGTGTTTTGGGTCGTTGTCCTGTTGCGTCACCTAGCTTCTGTTGAGCTTCAATTGGCGGACAGATAGCCTTACATTCTCCTGCAAAATGTCTTGATAAACTTGGGAATCATTTTTTTCCGTCGGTGATAGCAAGCTGTCCCTGGCCCTGAGGCAGCAAAGCAGCTCCAAACCATTATGCTCCCTTCACACTTTACATGAGGTTTTGATGTTGGTGTGCTGTGTATTTTTTTCTCCACACATAGGGTTGTGTGTTCCTTCCAAACAACTCAACTTTAGTTCAATTTATCCACACAATATTTTTCCAGTAGCACTGTGGAACATTCAGATGCTCTTTTGCGAACTTCAGACATGCAGCAATGTTTTTTTTTGGACAGCGGTGGCATCTTCCGTGGTGTCCTCCCATGAACACCCTTCTTGTTTAGTGTTTTACGTATCGTAGACTCGTCAACAGAGATGTTAGCATGTTCCAGAGACTTCTTTATGTCTTTGGCTGACACTCTAAGATTCTTCTTAACCTCACTGAGCATTCTGCGCTGTGCTCTTGCAGTCATCTTGCAGGACAGCCACACACCGAGAGAGTAGCTTTCTTCATTTATAGACAATTTGTCTTACCGTGGATTGATGAACATCAAGGCTTTTAGAGATACTTTTGTAACCCTTTCCAGCTTTATGCAAGTCAACAATTCTTAATGAGATCTTCTGATATCTCCTTTGTTCGAGGGCATGGTTCACATCAGGCAATGCCTCTTGTGAATAGCAAACTCAAATTTTGTGAGTGTTTTTTATAGGGCAGGGCAGCTCTAACCAACATCTACAATCAATGATTGTACTCCACGTTAGCTGACTCCTGATTCCAATTAGCTTTTGGAGAAGTCATTTGCCTAGGGGTTCACATACTTTCCCCAACCTATTCTACAATCACATTATTTTAAGAATGTGAAATGTCAGAATAATAGTAGAGAGAGTGATTGATTTCAGCTTTTATTACTTTCATCACATTCCCAGTGGCTCAGAAGTTTACATACACTCTATTAGTATTTGGTAGCATTGTCTTTAACATCTCAAACATTTCGGGTAGCCTTCCACAAGCGTCCCACAATAAGTTGGGTGAATTTTGGCCCAATCCTCATGACAGAGCTGGTGTAACTGAGTCAGGTTTGTAGGCCTCCTTGCTCGCACATGCTTTTTCAGTTCTGTCCACAAGTTTTCTACAGGATTGAGGTGTAGGGCTTTGTGATGGCCACTCCAATACCTTGACTTTGTTGTCCTTAAGCCATTTTACAACAACTTTAGAAGTATGCATGGGGTCATTGTCCATTTGGAAGACCCATGTGTGACCAAGCTTTAACTTCCTGACTGATGTCTTGAAATGTTGCCTCAATATGTCCACATAATTTTCCTTCCCATGATTCCATCTATTTTGTGAAGTGCACCAGTCCCTCCTGCAGCAAAGCACCCCCACAACATGATGCTGCCACCCCTTCATGGTTGGGATGGTGTTCTTCGGCTTGCAAGCTTCCCCCTTTTTCCTCCAAACATAATGATGGTTATGCTGGCCAAAAGGTTTTTTTGTTTCATCAGACCAGAGGACATTTCTCCAAAAAGTACTATCTTTGTCCCCATTTTTATTTATTTATTTATTTTTATTTCACCTTTATTTAACCAGGTAGGCTAGTTGAGAACAAGTTATCATTGACAACTGCAACCTGGCCAAGATAAAGCATAGCAATTCGACACATACAACAACACAGTTACACATGGAATAAAGAAAACATAGTCAATAATACAGCAGAACAAAATAAAACAAAAGTATATATGCAGTGAGGGCAAATGAGGTAAGATAAGGGAGTTAAGGCAATAAATAGGCCATGGTGGCGAAGTAATTACAATATAGCAATTTAAACAGAAGATGGATGTGCAAGTAGAGATACTGGGGTGCAAAGAAGCTAGGTAAATAAATACTGTATGGGGATGAGGTAGGTAGATAGAAGGGCTATTTACAGATCGGCTATGTACAGGTGCAGTGATCTGTGAGCTGCTCTGACAGCTGGTGCTTAAAGCTAGTGAGGGAGATATGAGTCTCCAGCTTCAGAGATTTTTGCAGTTCATCCCATGTGCAGTTGCAAACCATAGTCTGGCATTTTTATGGTGGTTTTGGAGCAGTGGCTTCTTCCTTGCTGAGGGGCCTTTCAGGTTATGTCGATATAGGACTCGTTTTACTGTGGATTTAGATACTTTTGTACCTGTTTCCTCCAGCATCTTCACAAGGTCCTTTGCTGTTGTTCTGGGATTGATTTGCACTTTTCGCACCAAAGTACGTTCATCTCTAGGAGACAGAACGCATCTCCTTCCTGAGCGGTATGACGACTGTGTGGTCCCATGGTGTTTATACTTGCGTACTATTGTTTGTACAGATGAACATGGTACCTTCAGGCATTTGGAAATTGCTTCCAAGGATGAACCAGACTTGTGGAGGTCTACAATTTTTTTCTGTCTTGGCTGATTTCTTTTGATTTTCCCATGATGTCAAGCAAAGAGGCACTGAGTTTGAAGTTAGGCTTTGAAATACATCCACAGGTACATTTCCAATTCACTCAAATTATGTCAATTAGTCAATCAGAAGCTTCTAAAGCCACGACATAATTTTCTGGAATTTTCCAATCTGTTAAAGGCACAGTCAACTTAGTGTATGTAAACTTCTGACCCATTGGAATTGTTATACAATGAATTATAAGTCAAATAACCTGTCTGTAAACAATTGTTGGAAAAATGACTTGAGTCATGCACAAAGTAGATGTCCTAACCGACTTGCCAAAACTATAGTTTCTTAACAAGAAATTTGTGGAGGGGTTGAAAAACAAGTTTTAATGACTCCAACCTAAGTGTATGTAAACTTCCGACTTCAACTGTATATATATATATGTAACTTATTAGTCCGAAAATGGATGTAGCAACTACCCCTTAAAGTTTTTCTTAAAGTTCGCTGTAAACTACACCACTGCTGTCATCCTTACCTCCAAGTGTTTATTCAAGTTGGATAATCTTTGGATGCCAACAGCAGTCGCACCATTGGAAGACATAGCTTGGACTGTAGCCCACAATAACCTATTCCTGCTCTTTTCCCACGATCCATCGAACCCATTTGGTGTGTCATCATAGTGGTCTCTGACTTGTGATCAGACTCGCTCAGGTGGAACAAACTTAGACTTGCGCCTTTTTTCAATGCTGATTTGAATGTCATTGACAAAACAGAGAAGTGTTGAAGATTATTTTTGCAAACATCCTTTCTGAATTTAAAAGTAACCCTCAAAGTAATTATCTAGTTTTTTAAAAAGTATCTGTAATCTGATAATAATATTTTTGCTAGTAACATAACGGATTACAGTTACTGTTTTTTTGTAATCCATTAAATTTAACGAATTACATGTAATCCGTTACTCCCCAACCCTGCGAATACCCAAATAGTCACCCAAGCAAGACCATTAAGCACAGCCACAGTCTTCATCCAAAACATCTCAGGTGTTCTGTTGAAGATGTAGCAAAGAGGGAGATTCTCCAGTCACATGTCCAAATCAGTATCAAGCAAACCACTCTAGAAATCACAAGCCGTACAACAAGTCACAACGGGCCAAGACACCTTACTCCCATCACAAGAACGACATCTTACTCTGGGAGCTCTGACCAAAGCTGAAACCCAAGAGTCACTTCCTACACCCACCCATCGACATCCATTTCCTTTCAGCCAACTCCACACCAGATGGTGTTACCCCTGTCCATAGGCCCTTGGACAGGAACAGGAACAGGCATCCAGTACAACGTGTCATCCTACACTCTGCTCAATGAGAAGCTATGGAAGGAGGTGAGAGGTCCACAAAACAATATGAAGCCTCGGACAGAAGGTCCATTGTATCTGGCAGTGAGGCTAAACAACAACTCGGATGGAGTCAGGTTGAGTTCCACCTGTGTAACCGCTCCTTTATGAGTCCTTCTGTTATTCTGCCTTCCAAGACCCTTACTTTTCCTGTCGTGCTGGGAAATACCCATAGACTTCCAGTCATTGCGCCAATGCTAGATAGCATCAAGAGTCAAGTCAGAACTATTACAACACACACACGCAGGGAAAACACAAAGGGAGAACCTGTGCCCAAGCATACACATTGCCTTCTGAAAGCTCAGGTTAATTTAGACATGAGAGTCCAGGACAGGGATCATTCATTCTCAGACATTATCCCTGGTAATTAGCCAGTGGCTCCTGTTTTAGTGGGGGACACGGAGCAGCGTCTCAGGTAATCTGGAGTCATGGCCGTGGCAGAGTGGAGGTCAGGGTAGGGCACCGTGAAGGGTCTGCCTGCACCCCGTGCCCAACTGGCCCGCTTCTCATCAGCATGCTGCCTGCCTGGGGGATCAGAGGGAGGGAGGGAGGTGGAGTGGGGAGACGTCCCAGCACTCTGTTTTCTTCCAGACTCTCAATTCTGATTCTAATCTGTCAGGACCGTCCACAGGTGATCAAACAAGATGAATGCAAAGAGGAATTCTAAACTCGATAGACGTAAAAACAACAAGGGAAAATATATGTCTCAACCTTTATGCCCATCTGTCTCATTGCTATAACAGTGTTCATCATCCATATTCATTTACTAAATATTGGAATAGAGTTGAGGAAACTGTGATCCTAGCTTTCACACTGTAAAATGTAACAATGAGAGAGACAGAGAGAGAGAGATGAAGAACCTTTGTTCAGCTTCAGTGTTTCATATAGACATGCAGAGTGGCAGCCGTGAAATAATATACTCAACCCAGCTCGCCTAACTCTGACAGATGCACAATAAACAAACACTGTGAATATCCTGAAATGACATGGTTCTATCACTCAGAGAATGCATGGGTATTTTTGAGGGAGGGCTGGAAATCATATTATTGTACCGGTATGATCAAATAATCGATATAACTTTGCTATTGTGTGACAAAATGATGATATTCTGTAGTTGGCTAATGGCTATACTGCCTGACTCCTCACAGCAGCCCACATAGCCTCTGTCAAACCTTAAATTCTTATCGTTCTTGCTCAATCATCCTCTCTCACCCCCTCTCTCTCTCGCACTCTCTTGCACTCTCTCACACTCTCTCTCTCTCTCTCTCACACACACACGTCTGCACACGTAGACACACACGCACGGGCACTCCCGCACCCACTCAGACACATTTCAGATCCATATGGTGTCTGCCACAGCTCTTCCTTGCAACACGATGGTGGCAGGAGTACAAAAATAACATGAATTCAATTAGGACTAATAAAGAGGCTTAATATTGCAATCACGGGGACATTATTCTCATTATAAATGCCACTTGAATTTAAAAAGTGAGATGAGTTTATCTATTAAAAGTTGATGATATTCTAATCTAAACCAAGAATGTATTGTCCAGAACATATCATCCTCATCATCCTCATCATCTCATACAGTAATTGACTGTGTAAGACATCAAAAATCCAGTTAATTTAACCCAAGGATGGGCAACTCTGATAGGGCTGGGGGCCACAGAAAAACAGAACTCATCATGAGGGGCTGCAGTGGCTCGTGGGTCTGAGTACCCTCATCTATACCCACCCAGTTTTTAATATGATAACTGATGATCAATGGGCCCCACCCCAGTCGGTAATTCGAACATGCTTACCACAAGTTTTAAATAGCTGGACACTTTTTTGCTGACATGGGCTAATTGAGTGACTGCTGATGCACAAACACATTTCGAAATTGCACCTTGTGTATTCTGTTATTTTAACTCTCAACAGTAAGTTGAGACCCCGACAGGGCTCCTAAGTAAAAAAAAGGATATATACAGTGGGGAGAACAAGTATTAGATACACTGCCGATTTTGCAGGTTTTCCTACTTACAAAGCATGTAGAGGTCTGTAATTTTTTATCATAGGTACACTTCAACTGTGAGAGACGGAATCTAAAACAAAAATCCAGAAAATCACATTGTATGATTTTTAAGTAATTAATTAGCATTTTATTGCATGACATAAGTATTTGATCATCTACTGACCAGTAAGAATTCCGGCTCTCACAGACCTGTTAGTTTTTCTTTAAGAAGCCCTCCTGTTCTCCACTCATTACCTGTATTAACTGCACATGTCTGAACTTGTTACCTGTATAAAAGACACCTGTCCACACACTCAATCAAACAGACTCCAACCTCTCCACAATGGCCAAGACCAGAGAGCTGTGTAAGGACATCAGGGATAACATTGTAGACCTGCATAAGTCTGGGATGGGCTACAGGACAATAGGCAAGCAGCTTGGTGAGAAGGCAACAACTTTTGGCGCAATTATTAGAAAATGGAAGAAGTTCAAGATGACGGTCAATCATCCTCAGTCTGGGGCTCCATGCAATATCTCACCTCGTGGGGCATCAATGATCATGAGGAAGGTGAAGGATCAGCCCAGAACTACACGGCAGGACCTGGTCAATGACCTGAAGAGAGCTGGGACCACAGTCTCAAAGAAAAACATTAGTAACACACTACACCGTCATGGATTAAAATCGTGCAGCGCATGCAAGGTCCCCCTGCTCAAGCGCATGTCCAGGCCCGTCTGAAGTTTGCCAATGACCATCTGGATGATCCAGAGGAGGAATGGGAGAAGGTCATGTGGTCTGATGAGACAAAAATAGAGCATTTTGGTCTAAACTCCCCTCGCCGTGTTTGGAGGAAGAAGAAGGGTGAGTACAACCCCAAGAACACCATCCCAACCGTGAAGCATGGAGGTGGAAACATCATTCTTTGCAGATGCTTTTCTGCAAAAGGGACAGGACGACTGCACCGTATTGAGGGGAGGATGGATTGGGCCATGTATCGCGAGATCTTGGCCAACAACCTCCTTCCCTCAGTAAGAGCATTGAAGATGGGTCGTGGCTGGGTCTTCCAGCATGACAACGACCCAAAACACACAGGGAAACTAAGGAGTGGCTCCGTAAGAAGCATCTCAAGGTCCTGGAGTGGCCTAGCCAGTCTCCAGACCTGAACCCAATAGAACATCTTTGGGGGGAGCTGAAAGTCCGTATTGCCCAGCGACAGCCCCGAAACCTGAAGGATCTGGAGAAGGTCTGTATGGAGGAGTGGGCCAAAATCCCTGCTGCAGTGTGTGCAAACCTGGTCAAGAACTACAGGAAACATATGATCTCTGTAATTGCAAACAAAGGTTTCTGTGCCAAATATTAAGTTCTGCTTTTCTGATGTATCAACTACTTATGTCATGCAATAAAATGCAAATGAATTACTTAAAAATCAAACAATGTGATTTTCTGGATTTTTGTTTTAGATTCCGTCTCTCACAGTTGAAGTGTACCTATGATAAAAATTACAGACCTCTACATGCTTTGTAAGTAGGTAAACCTGCAAAATCGGCAGTGTATCTAATACTTGTTCTCCCCACTGTATATATGTATTTTTAATTGGTCCGCGGGCCTACAAAAGGGCAGGGGCTGCGGACCGCATCCACCAATTGCCCATCCCTGAATTAACTCATTCAGTTCCCTTTCTTTTGGCCATCCTCTGTGTAACTATCTGGATTTGAACTGCTGCTGGCACCAGACCCAGTTTCCTTTCTGACGTTAAATCTACTATGAGTGGACATGTAGTTTCCACATTTGTACAGAAATCCAGGGAGAGTCGTTGATCACTGTCATGTTTGAGCCTTTCCCCCTCAGCTCCCCTCAGCTCCTCTGTGAGTCCAGTCCCCCTGTCAGAGCCAACAGTAATGGCTGTAATAACAGCTAATCTATTCCCTGGCTCGACCAGAAACACATTCCAACACGTCCCACAACCGGCCAATCAGGGTGATTTATAGAAGCCGGATCAGGGTCTTTTACACTTTTCCTCGCTCTCCTTCTCTAAGATGCTTTGTCTTGTTCTCCTGGTTGGTTATTAATGGCTTTAATTTACAGTGGAGACCTTGGTGCCTATGCAAGCCCCCCTGCCCTGTGTGCTTGTGCGACCATGTGCTTTGTCTTCTTTAACTCTGGAGCATCTTCAAGGTATCGCTTCCGTTTCCATCTCTGCACCATGGCACTGCTGCCCTCACAGGGCTCTGCTGGGCAAAATACAAACACCTTGTTCATCTGTCAGAATCATTAAGGCCGGATTTCAATCTTATCAGCGGTAGATCGGCGTTATAGCACACTTGACATTTAAAGGTAATTTCCGAATGAATTGATATATGCAGTGCTGATCTTGAATGCGGTCGCCACGAACATTGCCTTTAAAAGGTGCATAGCCGACAAAGAACAATGGAATTGAATCCTGGCCTAACACCCTGCTTAATGCAGAGCCTCTACTCCTCTCCACAAACACACACCGACACAGCATTATATCAAAACCGCAAGGTCACTCTATGGCACATTTAGACAAACGGTTATAAATTGCTAGTATGTTGTTACTATTTAGACACCTTGTCACTCCTGGTCTCTGTATGGATGTGGAATAGTTATGGGCATTAAGGAAACACACACACACACGCACACGCACACACACACACACACACACACACACACACACACACACACACACACACACACACACACACACACACACACACACACACACACACACACACACACACGCACACGCACGCACTCACACACACACACAGAACACAGAACACAAACATAATGCCAGCTCACAGTGGCCTTGAGAGGAGGCTGTATTTTATTTAAGTCTGTGTGTGACAGGGGGTTTTAATTGACAAGGCTTGGATTTTCCCACCCCAGCGGAGTACAAGCAATAAAGGCAATAAAGACAGAGTGAACCATAAAGAAAGACCTTGTTTCTTTTGATCAACCTATTCCCAGGGTGCTAAACCCCCCCTTAAAATAATACGTATAAACACACACCCGCACACCCACACATGCAGAGAGAATCTAACACACATGCCCATACATCAAATCAAATTTTATTTGTCACATACACATGGTTAGCAGATGTTAATGCGTGCGTAGCGAAATGCTTGTGCTTCTAGTTCCGACAATGCAGTAATAACCAACGAGTAATCTAACCTAACAATTCCAAAACTACTACCATATACACACAAGTGTAAAGGGGTAAAGAGTGATGGTACAGCATGGCATAGGCAAGATGCAGTAGATGGTATCGAGTACAGTATATACATATGAGATGAGCAATGTAGGGTATGTAAACAAAGTGGCATAGTTTAAAGTGGCTAGTGATACATGTATTACATAAAGATCCAGTAGATGATATAGAGAACAGTATATACATATACATATGAGATGAGTAATGTAGGGTATGTAAACATTATATTAAGTAGCATTGTTTAAAGTGACTAGTGATGTATTTTTACATCAATTTCCATTATTAAAGTCGCTGGAGTTGAGTCAGTGTGTTGGCAGCAGCCACTCAATGTTAGTGGTGACTGTTTAATTAACAGTCTGATGGCCTTGAGATAGAAGCAGTTTTTCAGTCTCTCGGTCCCTGCTTTGATGCACCTGTACTGACCTCGCCTTCTGGATGATAGCGGGGTGAACAGGCAGTGGCTCGGGTGGTTGTTGTCCTTGATGATCTTTATGGCCTTCCTGTGACATCGGGTGGTGTAGGTGTCCTCACAGTGGTAGTTTGCTACCGGTGATGCGTTGTGCAGAACTCATTACCCTCTGGACAGCTTTACGAGTTGCACAGGGCGGAGTTGCACAGGGCAGGGTCGAGACCCAGGGTCTCGAGCTTGATGACGAGTTTGGAGGGTACTATGGTGTTAAATGCTGAGCTGTAGTCGATGAACAGCATTCTCACATAGGTATTCCTCTTGTCCAGATGGGTTAGGGCAGTGTGCAGTGTGGTTGCGATTGCGTCGTCTGTGGACCTATTTGGGCAGTAAGCAAATTGGATTGGGTCTAGGGTGTCAGGTAGGATGGAGGTGATATGGTCCTTGACTAGTCTCTCAAAGCACTTCATGATGACGGAAGTGAGTGCAATGGGGCGGTAGTCGTTTAGCTCAGTTACCTTAGCTTTCTTGGGAACAGGGACAATGGTGGCCCTCTTGAAGCATGTTGGGAACAGCAGACTGGGATAAGGATTGATTGAATATGTCCGTAAACACACCAGCCAGCTGGTCTGCGCATGCTCTGAGGACGCGGCTGGGGATGCCGTCTGGGCCTGCAGCCTTGCCAGGGTTAACACGTTTAAATGTTTTACTCACGTCAGCTGCAGTGAAGGAGAGTCCGCAGGTTTTGGTTGCGGGCCGTGTCAGTGGCACTGTATTGTCCTCAAAGCAGGCAAAAAAGTTATTTAGTCTGTTTGGGAGCAAGACATCCTGGTCCACGACGGGGCTGGTTTTCTTTTTGTAATCCGTGATTGAATATAGACCCTGCCACATACCTCTTGTGCCTGAGCCGTTGAATTGCGACTCTACTTTGTCTCTTTACTGACGCTTAGCTTGTTTGATTGCCTTGCGGAGGGAATAGCTACACTGTTTGTATTCGGTCATGTTTCTGGTCACCTTGCCCTGGTTAAAAACAGTGGTTTGCGCTTTCAGTTTCACGTGAATGCTGCCATCAATTCACTGTTTCTGGTTTGGGAATGTTTTAATCGTCACTATGGGTACGACATCGTCAATGCACTTTCTAATTAACTCGCTCACCAAATCAGCGCATTCGTCAATGTTGTTGTTGGACGCAATGCGGAACGTATCCCAATCCACGTGATCGAAGCAGTCTTGAAGAGTGGAATCAGATTGGTCGGACCAGCGTTGAACAGACCTGAGCGCGGGAGATTCTTGTTTTAGTTTCTGTCTGTAGGCTGGGAGCCACAAAATGGAGTCGTGGTCAACTGTGGGTCAGACATCTTGGGCGAATTCCAAAAGAACTATGACAACATTGTGTTATTTTTGTTGAGCGATATTGTGTTTTTATTTATTTAGGCAAGTCACAACGTTGGACCAATTGTGTTCCACCCTATGGGAACCCAATCACGGATGGTTGTGATACAGCCTGGAGTTGAACCAGGGTGTCTGTAGTGATGTCTCCAGCACTGAGATGCAGTGCCTTAGACCACTGTGCCACTCAGGAGCCCCAATATACACTTGAGTTGCTTACCAAGACGACATTAAATGTTCCTGAGTGGCCAAGTTACAATTTTTACTTAAATTGGCTTGAACATCTACGGGAAGACTTTAAAATGGCTGTCTAGCAATGATCAACAACCAACTTGACAGAGTAATAATAATGTGCAACTATTGCACAATACAGGTGTGCAAAGCTCTTGGAGATTTACCCAGCAAGACTCACAGCTGTAATCACTGCCAAAGGTGTTTCTAACATGTATTGACTCTTATGTGAATACTTACACTACCGTTGAAAAGTTTGGGGTAAGTTAGAATTGTCCTTGTTTTTTAAAGAAAAGCACATTTTGTGTCCATTAAAATAACATCAAATTGATCCGAAATAAAGTGTAGACATGGTTAATGTTGTAAATAATTATTGTAGCTGGAGACGGCTGATTTTTTCTGGAATATCTTCATAGGTGTACAGAGGCCCATTCTCAGCTACCATCACTCCTGTGTTCCAATGGCACGTTGTGTTGGCTAATCTAAGTTTGTCATGATCACTTGGCTACATAGCTGATGCCTGCTGGACTGTCCATTAATCAAATCAAATCAAATCAAATCAAATTTTATTTGTCACATACACATGGTTAGCAGATGTTAATGCGAGTGTAGCGAAATGCTTGTGCTTCTAGTTCCGACAATGCAGTAATAACGAACAAGTAATCTAACTAACAATTCCAAAAAAACTACTGTCTTATACACAGTGTAAGGGGATAAAGAATATGTACATAAGGATATATGAATGAGTGATGGTACAGAGCAGCATAGGCAAGATACAGTAGATGATATCGAGTACAGTATATACATATGAGATAAGTATGTAAACCAAGTGGCATAGTTAAAGTGGCTAGTGATACATGTATTACATAAGGATGCAGTCGATGATATAGAGTACAGTATCTACGTATGCCTATGAGATGAATAATGTAGGGTAAGTAACATTATATAAGGTAGCATTTTTTAAAGTGGCTAGTGATATATTTACATCATTTCCCATCAATTCCCATGATTAAAGTGGCTGGAGTAGAGTCAGTGTCATTGACAGTGTGTTGGCAGTAGCCACTCAATGTTAGTGGTGGCTGTTTAACAGTCTGATGGCCTTGAGATAGAAGCTGTTTTTCAGTCTCTCGGTCCCAGCTTTGATGCACCTGTACTGACCTCGCCTTCTGGATGACAGCGGGGTGAACAGGCAGTGGCTCGGGTGGTTGATGTCCTTGATGATCTTTATGGCCTTCCTGTAGCATCGGGTGGTGTAGGTGTCCTGGAGGGCAGGTAGTTTGCCCCCGGTGATGCGTTGTGCAGACCTCACTACCCTCTGGAGAGCCTTACGGTTGAGGGCGGTGCAGTTGCCATACCAGGCGGTGATACAGCCCGCCAGGATGCTCTCGATTGTGCATCTGTAGAAGTTTGTGAGTGCTTTTGGTGACAAGCCGAATTTCTTCAGCCTCCTGAGGTTGAAGAGGCGCTGCTGCGCCTTCCTCACGATGCTGTCTGTGTGAGTGGACCAATTCAGTTTGTCTGTGATGTGTATGCCGAGGAACTTAAAACTTGCTACCCTCTCCACTACTGTTCCATCGATGTGGATGGGGGTGTTCCCTCTGCTGTTTCCTGAAGTCCACAATCATCTCCTTAGTTTTGTTGACGTTGAGTGTGAGGTTATTTTCCTGACACCACACTCCGAGGGCCCTCACCTCCTCCCTGTAGGCCGTCTCGTCGTTGTTGGTAATCAAGCCTACCACTGTTGTGTCGTCCGCAAACTTGATGATTGAGTTGGAGGCGTGCATGGCCACGCAGTCGTGGGTGAACAGGGAGTACAGGAGAGGGCTCAGAACGCACCCTTGTGGGGCCCCAGTGTTGAGGATCAGCGGGGAGGAGATGTTGTTGCCTACCCTCACCACCTGAGGGCGGCCCGTCAGGAAGTCCAGTACCCAGTTGCACAGGGCGGGGTCGAGACCCAGGGTCTCGAGCTTGATGACGAGCTTGGAGGGTACTATGGTGTTGAATGCCGAGCTGTAGTCGATGAACAGCATTCTCACATAGGTATTCCTCTTGTCCAGATGGGTTAGGGCAGTGTGCAGTGTGGTTGAGATTGCATCGTCTGTGGACCTATTTGGGCGGTAAGCAAATTGGAGTGGGTCGGGGTGTCAGGTAGGGTGGAGGTGATGTGGTCCTTGACTAGTCTCTCAAAGCACTTCATGATGACGGATGTGAGTGCTACGTGGCGGTAGTCGTTTAGCTCAGTTACCTTAGCTTTCTTGGGAACAGGAACAATGGTGGCCCTCTTGAAGCATGTGGGAACAGCAGACTGGTATAGGGATTGATTGAATATGTCGTAGACACACCGGCCAGCTGGTCTGCGCATGCTCTGAGGGCGTGGCTGGGGATGCCGTCTGGGCCTGCAGCCTTGCGAGGGTTAACACGTTTAAATGTCTTACTCACTTCGGCTGCAGTGAAGGAGAGACCGCACGTTTCCGTTGCAGGCCGTGTCAGTGGCACTGTATTGTCCTCAAAGCGGGCAAAAAGTTATTTAGTCTGCCTGGGAGCAAGACATCCTGGTCCGTGACTGGGCTGGGTTTCTTCCTGTAGTCCGTGATTGACTGTAGACCCTGCCACATGCCTCTTGTGTCTGAGCCGTTGAATTGAGATTCTACTTTGTCTCTGTACTGGCGCTTAGCTTGTTTGATAGCCTTGCGGAGGGAATAGCTGCACTGTTTGTATTCAGTCATGTTACCAGACACCTTGCCCTGATTAAAAGCAGTGGTTCGTGCCTTCAGTTTCACACGAATGCTGCCATCAATCCACGGTTTCTGGTTAGGGAATGTTTTAATCGTTGCTATGGGAACGACATCTTCAACGCACGTTCTAATGAACTCGCACACCGTATCAGCGAATTCGTCAATGTTGTTGTCTGACGCAATACGAAACATCTCCCAGTCCACGTGATGGAAGCAGTCTTGGAGTGTGGAGTCAGCTTGGTCGGACCAGAGTTGGACAGACCTCAGCGTGGGAGCTTCTTGTTTTAGTTTCTGTCTGTAGGCAGGGATCAACAAAATGGAGTCGTGGTCAGCTTTTCCGAAAGGGGGGCGGGGCAGGGCCTTATATGCGTCGCGGAAGTTAGAGTAACAATGATCCAGGGTCTTTCCACCCCTGGTTGCGCAATCGATATGCTGATAAAATTTAGGGAGTCTTGTTTTCAGATTAGCCTTGTTAAAATCCCCAGCTACAATGAATGCAGCCTCCGGATAAATCGTTTCCAGTTTGCAGAGAGTTAAATAAAGTTTGTTCAGAGCCATCGATGTGTCTGCTTGGGGGGGGATATATACGGCTGTGATTCTAATCGAAGAGAATTCTCTTGGTAGATAATGCGGTCTACATTTGATTGTGAGGAATTCTAAATCAGGTGAACAGAAGGATTTGAGTTCCTGTATGTTTCTTTCATCACACCATGTCACGTTGGCCATAAGGCATACGCCCCCGCCCGTTTTCTTACCAGAAAGATGTTTGTTTCTGTCGGCGCGATGCGTGGAGAAACCCGCTGGCTGCACCGCTTCGGATTGCGTCTCTCCAGTTAGCCATGTTTCCGTGAAGCAGAGAACGTTACAGTCTCTGATGTCCCTCTGGAATGCTACCCTTGCTCGGATTTCATCAACCTTGTTGTCAAGAGACTGGACATTGGCAAGAAGAATGCTAGGGAGTGGTGCACATGTGCCCGTCTCCGGAGTCTGACCAGAAGACCGCTTCGTTTCCCTCTTTTTCTGAGTCGTTTTATTTTTTGGTCGCTGCATGTGATCCACTCGGTTACACTGGTTGTAAGGCAGAACACGGGATCCGCATCGCGAAAAACATATTCTTGGTCGTACTGATGGTGAGTTGACGCTGATCTTATATTCAGTAGTTCTTCTCGGCTGTATGTAATGAAACCTAAGATGACCTGGGGTACTAGTGTAAGAAATAACACGTAAAAAAACAAAAAACTGCATAGTTTCCTAGGAACGCGAAGCGAGGCGGCCATCTCTGTCGGCGCCGGAAGTATAATCATGGTACTCCATTCTGTTTGTTTATGTTTTATCTGTCGGCCCCAGCCGCACTCAGGCTCTGTGTGTAGTTAATCCGACCCTCTCTCCCTATTCAACGCCATTTTACCTGCTGTTGTTGTGCTAGCTGATTAGCTGTTGTTGTCTCACCTACCTCACCTGGTTTAGCTAGCTCTCCCAATCAACACCTGTGATTACTGTATGCCTCGCTGTATGTCTCTCTCAAATGTCAATATGCCTTGTATACTGTTGTTCAGGTTAGTTATCATTGTTTTAGTTTACAATGGAGCCCCTAGTCCCACTCTTCATACCCCTGATACCTCCTTTGTCCCACCTCCCACACATGCGGTGACCTCACCCATTACAACCAATATGTCCAGAGATACAACCTCTCTTATCATCACCCAGTGCCTGGGCTTACCTCCGCTGTACCCGCACCCCACCATACCCCTGTCTGCGCATTATGCCCTGAACATATTCTACCATGCTACCAAATCTGCTCCTTTTATTCTTTGTCCCCAACGCTCTAGGCGACCAGTTTTGATAGCCTTTAGCCGCATCCTCATACTACTCCTCCTCTGTTCCGCGGGTGATGTGGGGGTAAACCCAGGCCCTGCATGTCCCCAGGCACCCTCATTTGTTGACTTCTGTGATCGAAAAAGCCTTGGTTTCATGCACGTCAACATCAGAAGCCTTCTCCCTAAGTTTGTTTTACTCACTGCTTTAGCACACTCTGCTAACCCTGATGTCCTTGCCGTGTCTGAATCCTTGCTCAGGTAGGCCACCAAAAATTCTGAGATTTCCATACCCAACTATAACATTTTCCATCAAGATAGAACTGCCAAAGGGGGAGGAGTTGCAGTTTACTGCAGAGATAGCCTGCAAAGTAATGTCATACTTTCCAGGTCCATACCCAAACAGTTCGAACTACTAATTTTAAATTACTCTCTCCAGAAATAAGTCTCTCACTGTTGCCGCCTGCTACCGACCCCCCTCAGCTCCCAGCTGTGCCCTGGACACCATTTGTGAATTGATTGCCCCCCATCTAGCTTCAGAGTTTGTTCTGTTAGGTGACCTAAACTGGGATAAACCGGCAGTCCTACAATCTAAGGTAGATGCCCTCAATCTCACACAAATCATCAAGGAACCCACCAGGTACAACCCTAAATCTGTAAACAAGGGCACCCTCATAGACGCCATCCTGACCAACTGGCCCTCCAAATACACCTCCGCTGTCTTCAACCAGGATCTCAGCGATCACTGCCTCATTGCTTGTATCCGCTATGGATCCGCAGTCAAACGACCACCCCTCATCACTGTCAAACGCTCCCTAAAACACTTCTGTGAGCAGGCCTTTCTAATCGACCTGGCCCGGGTATCCTGAAAGGACATTGACCAGCACAAAAACATCCTGTGGCGGACTGCAATAGCATCAAATAGTCCCCGCGATATGCAACTGTTCAGGGAAGTCAGGAACCAATACACGCAGTCAGTCAGGAAAGCAAAGGCCAGCTTCTTCAGGTAGAAATTTGCATCCTGTAGCTCTAACTCCAAAAAGTTATGGGACACTGTGAAGTCCTTGGAGAACAAGAGCACCTCCTCCCAGCTGCCCACTGCACTGAGGCTAGGTAACACGGTCACCACCGATAAATCCATGATTATCGAAAACTTCAACAAGCCTTCCTCCTGGCTACTCCAACCTCGGCCAACAGCTCCGCCCCCCCGCAGCTACTCGCCCAAGCCTCTCCAGGTTCTGCTTTACCCAAATCCCGATAGCAGATGTTCTGAAAGAGCTGCAAAACCTGGACCCGTACAAATCAGCTGGGCTTGACAATCTGGACCCTCTATTTCTGAAACTATCCGCCGCCATTGTCGCAACCCCTATTACCAGCCTGTTCAACCTCTCTTTCATATCGTCTGAGATCCCCAAGGATTGGAAAGCTGCCGCAGTCATCCCCCTCTTCAAAGGGCAGTCCTCTGGCAGTCTCTATGGGGGTGCTACAGGGTTCTCGGGCCGAGTCTTTTCTCTGTATATATCAATGATGTTGCTCTTGCTGCGGGCGATTCCCTGATCCACCTCTACGCAGATGACACCATTCTGTATACTTCTGGCCCGTCCTTGGACACTGTGATATCTAACCTCCAAACGAGCTTCAATGCCATATAACACTCCTTCCGTGGCCTCCAACTGCTCTTAAACGCTAGTAAAACCAAATGCATGCTTTTCAACCGTTCGCTGACTGCACCCGCACGCCCGACTGGCATCACCACCCTGGATGGTTTCCGACCTAGAATATGTGGACATCTATAAGTACCTAGGTGTCTGGCTAGACAGTAAACTCTCCTTCCAGACTCATATCAAACATCTCCAATCTAAAATCAAATCTAGAGTCGGCTTTCTATTCCGCAACAAAGCCTCCTTCACTCACGCCGCCAAACTTACCCTAGTAAAACTGACTATCCTACCGATCCTCGACTTCGGCGGTGTCATCTACAAAATAGCTTCCAACACTCTACTCAGCAAACTGGATGCAATTTATCACAGTGCCATCCATTTTGTTACTAAAGCACCTTATACCACCCACCACTGTGACCTGTATGCTCTAGTCGGCTGGCCCTCGCTACATATTCGTCGGCAGACCCACTGGCTCCAGGTCATCTACAAGTCCATGCTAGGTAAAGCTCTGCCTTATCTCAGTTCACTGGTCACGATGGCAACACCCACCCGTAGCACGCGCTCCAGCAGGTGTATCTCACTGATCATCCCTAAAGCCAACACCTCATTTGGCCGCCTTTCGTTCCAGTTCTCTGCTGCCTGTGACTGGAACGAATTGCAAAAATGGCTGAAGTTGGAGACTTTTATCTCCCTCACCAACTTCAAACATCTGCTATCTGAGCAGCTAACCGATCGCTGCAGATGTACATAGTCTATTGGTAAATAGCCCACCCAATTTTACCTACCTCTTCCCCATACTGTTTATATTTATTTACTTTTCTGCTCTTTTGCACACCAATATCTCTACCTGTACACGACCATCTGATCATTTATCACTCCAGTATTAATCTGTGTTAATCTGGTTAAATAAAGGTGAAATAAAATAAAATAAAAAACACGAACTGATCATTAGAAAACCCTTTTTCAATTATGTCAGCACAGCTGAAAACCGGTGTTCTGATTAAAGAAACAATAAACTGGCCTTCTTTAGACTAGTTGAGTATCTGAAACAAATAACTTTCTTCTGAAACTCGTCAGTCTATTTTTGTTCTGAGAAGTGGCTAATAAAAAGAAAAGATTAAGATGGGCAAAAGAACACAGGCGCAGGACAGAGGAACTCTGCCTAGCAGGCCAGCATCCTGGAGTCACCTCTTCACTGTTGACGTTGAGACTGGTGTTTGCGGGTACTATTTAATGAAGCTGCCAGTTGAGGACATGTGAGGTGTCTGTTTCTCAAACTAGACACTCTAATGTACTTGTCCTCTTGCTCAGTTTTGCACCGGGGCCTCCAACTTTTCTTTCTATTCTGGTTAGAGCCTGTTTGCACTGTTCTGTGAAGGGAGTAGTACACATTGTTGCAAAAGGGTTTTCTAATGATCAATTAGCCTTTTAAAATGATGAACTTGGATTAGTTAACACAACGTGCCATTGGAACACAGGAGTGATGTTTGCTGATAATGGGCCTCTGTATGCCTATGTAGATATTTCATAGAAAATCAGCCGTTTCTAGCTCCAATAGTCATTTACAACATTAACAATGTCTACACTTTATTTCTGATCAACTTGATGTTATTTTAATGGACAAAAAATTGTTTTTCCTTCAAAAACAAGGACACTTCTAAGTGATCCCAAACTTTTGAACAATATACAAATCAAATCAAAGTTTATTTGTCACGTGCACCGAATACAGGTTTAGACCTTACAGTGAAATGCTTACTTACAGGCTCTAACCAATAGTGCAAAAAGGTATTAGGTCAACAATAGCTAGGTAAAGAAATAAAACAACAGTAAAAAGACAAGCTATATACAGTAGTGAGGCTATAAAAGTAGCGAGGCTCCATACAGACACCGGTTAGTCAGGCTGATTGAGGTAGTATGGACATGTAGATATGGTTAAAGTGACTATGCATATATGATGAACAGAGAGTAGCAGTAGCGTAAAAGAGGGGATTGGCGGGTGGTGGGTGGGACACAATGCAGATAGCCCGGTTAGCCAATGTGCGGGAGCACTGGTTGGTCGGCCCAATTGATGTAGTATGTACATGAATGTATAGTTAAAGTGACTATGCATATATGATAAACAGAGAGTAGCAGCAGCACACAATGGGGGGCACACAATGCAAATAGTCTGGGTAGCCATTTGACTACATATTCAGGAGTCTTATGGCTTGGGGGTAAAAACTGTTGAGAAGCCTTTTTGTCCTAGACTTGGCACTTGCCATGCGGTAGTAGAGAGAACTGTCTATGACTGGGGTGGCTGGGGTCTTTGACAATTTTTAGGGCCTTCCTCTGACACCGCCTGGTGTAGAGGTCCTGGATGGCAGGCAGCTTAGGCCCAGTGATGTACTGGGCCGTACGCACTACCCTCTGTAGTGCTTTGCGGTCAATTGCCGTACCAGGCAGTGATGCAACCATGCTCTCGATGTTGTAGCTGTACAACCTTTTGAGGATCTCAGGACCCATGCCAAATCTTTTTAGTTTCCTTTTGGTGTGTTTGGACCATTCTAGTTTGTTGTTGATGTGGACACCAAGGAACTTGAAGCTCTCGACTTGCTCCACTTTAGCCCCGTTGATGAGAATGGGGGCGTGCTCGGTCCTCATTTTCCTGTAGTTCACAATCATCTCCTTAGTCTTGGTTACGTTGAGAGATAGGTTGTTATTCTGGCACCACACAGCCAGGTCTCTTACCTCCCCCCTATAGGCTGTCTCGTCATTGTCGGTGATCAGGCCTACCACTGTTGTGTCGTCTGCAAACTTAATGATGGTGTTGGAGTCATGCCTGGCCATGCAGTTGTGGGTGAACAGGGAGTACAGGAGGGGACTGAGCACGCACCCCTGGGGAGCTCCAGTGTTGAGGATCAGCATGGCAGATGTGTTGCTACCTCCCCTCACCACTTGGGGGTGGCCCGTCAGGAAGTCCAGGATCCAGTTGCAGAGGGAGGTGTATAGTCCCAGGATCCTTAGCTTAGTGATGAGTTTTGAGGGTACTATGGTGTTGAGCTGTAGTCAATTAATAGCATTCTCACATAAATGTTCCTTTTATCCAGGTTGGAAAGAGCAGTTTGGAGTGCAATAGAGATGGCCTCATCTGTGGATCTGTTTGGGCGGTATGCACATTGGAGTGGGTATAGGGTTTCTGGGATAATGGTGTTGATGTTAGCCATTACCAACCTTTCAATGCACTTCATGTCTACGGACCTGAGTGCTACAGGTCTGTAGCCTTTGTTTTCTTGGGCACAGGGACTATGCTGGTCTACTTGAAACATGTTGGTATTACAGACTCAGTCATGGACATGTCAGTGAAAATGTCAGTGAAGACACCTGCCAGTTGGTCAGCACATGCCCAGAGCACACGTCCTGGTAATCCATCTGGCCCCGCAACCTTGTGTATGTTGACCTGTTTAAAGGACTTACTCATGTTGGCTATGGAGAGCGTTATCACACATTCGTCCGGAACAGCTGATGCTCTCATGCATGTTTCAGTGTTGCTTGCCTCGAAGCGAGCAGAAGTGATTCAGCTCGTCTTGTAGGCTTGTGTGTCACTTGGCAGCTCTCGGCTGTGCTTCCCTTTGTAGTATGTAATGGTTTGGAAGCCCTGCCACATAAGATGAGCGTCGAGCCGGTGTAGTATGATTCAATCTCAGCCCTGTATTGACGCTTTGCCTCTTTGATGGTTCATCGCAGGGCATAGCAGGACTTAGCAGTGACTGATGTGGTGTACTCCTCAATGCCATCGGAAGAATCCCGGAACATGTTCCAGTGTGTGATAGCAAAACAGTCCTGTAGTTTAGCATCTGCTTCATCTGACCACTTTTTTATAGACCGAGTCACTGGTGCTTCCTGCTTTAATTTTTGCTTGTATGCAGGAATCCGGAGGATAGATTTGTGATCAGATTTACCAAATGGAGGGTGAAGGAGAGCTCTGTACGCGTCTATGTGTGTGGAGTACAGGTGATCTAGAATTGTTTTCCCTCACTGAGTGCGGTCTTAGTGCCAGCATCTGTCTGTGGTGGTAAATAAACAGCCACGAAAAGTATAGCTGAAAACTCTCTAGGCAAGTAGTGTGGCCTGCAGTTTATCACAATTTACTCTACTTCAGGCGAGCAAAATCTAGAGACTTCCTTAGATTTCGTGCACCAGCTGTTCTTTACAAATATGCCGAGACTGTCCACCTCGTCTTACAGGAGAGTGCTGTTCTATCTTGCCAGTGCAGCGTATATTCTGCTAGCTGAATATCCATGTCGTCATTCAGCCACGATTCTGTGAAACATAGGATGTTACAGTTTTTGATGTCCCGTTAGTAGGATATTCGTGATCGTACCATGTCTAGTTTATTGTCCAATGATTGCACGTTGGCGAGTAGGATTGACAGTAACGGCAGCTTTCCCACCCGCCTTTTCCGGGTCTTGACCAGGCATCCGGCTCTTTGTCCTCTGTACCTGCGTCGCTTCCTCTTGCAAATAAACGGGATGTTGGCCCTGTCGGGTGTTTGGAGAATGTCTTGTGCGTCTTGCTTGTTGAAGAAAAAATCTTTGTCTAATCCGAGGTGAGTGATCGCTGTCCTGATGTCCAGAAGCTCTTTTTGCCGTAAGATACGGTTGCAGAAACATTATGTACAAAATAAGTTACAAATGATGCGGGAAAAAACACATGAGTTGTCGCTGGAGAGACGAAGCAGGTACGGGGAGTAAACATTTAATAAATAACTGAAATAACACGAGACAGGAACAGAGTCAAGAACTGCGACTAAATACAAAAACAATCAATGCAGAAGTGGGGAACAGAGCTGGGGAACTGACAAATATAGGGGAGGAAATAACAGGTGATAAGTGAGTCCAGGTGAGCCCAATAACGCTGATTCGAGTGACGAGGGAGTGCAGGTGTGAGTGATGGATGGCAGGAGCATGGGATGCAGGGTAATCTGGCACCCTCAAGCGCCAGGGGAAGAGAAGAGCGGGAGCAGACTTGACAAAAACACATGATAGCACAATTGGTTGGGCCCCTGTAAAACGGGTGCCATTTCTTCCGGCGCCATTTTAGTGGTGAATGTAAATTAGATATATCTGTATTTCATTTTCATTACATTTGAAAAAATGTCAAAAATATGTTTCACTTTATCATTATGGGTGTAGATGGGTGATGGGTGAGAGAAAAAATAAATGTAATCAATTTTGAATTCAGGCTGTAACACAACAAAATGTGAAATAAGTCAAAGGGATGTGAATACTTTCTGAAGGCACTGTATTAGTATTGTTCTCTGTGATAGGGAGCTGGCTGCATTATGGCAGTAACAAGGTCAGTGTGCTTCACCCTTGAGAGAACTAGCACATAGTGGACACCCAGGGATGAACCATCTGGTAGTCTAACACCTTCTTGACCCATCAAAGTGAGTGATAGGACAGATTAGACACCTAATGTCTTCAAGATCCTCTACTGGAAGGAACAGTACAACAACAGGTAGACAGACGCTTTAAAGGAGCACAGGAACACAAACTAACAACACAGGGAAAACAACAATTGACGTATATCAGTGTATGGTATCTGGGAATCTGGGGAAAGAGGATGGTGTATTTAGTAAGGTGGTCTCTTAATACACATTCAATAAATATGTGAAGAGAGGTGACACTTGAGGATTAAAAGGAGCTAGAGTTTCTCCCTATTTTCCCTGCTGGCGATCACAGTGGTTCTGCCAACAGCCCACCTCCCCCAGACGGTCCTTACCCACCCACCTCATCCCACCTCAGAAGCAAATGAAAGTATTGAGCGACTGCTTGTGTTTTCCGCAGATACAACGTCTCAGAACGTCTCATTCTCTGTGCCGACCCAATTACTTCACACGCTCTCCCCTTCACGTTTGATACCAGGCCGTACGTCAAACCTTCACACATATCTCCTCTGCCTCCTGCCTGACAGGGAAGGGAAAGACGCCTAACACACACCATGCAACACACAGAACAGCCAGTAGAACAACAACCACTATGGAACAGCATTAATATTTCACTAATATGACAGTTGCACATGATGTGAAGGCATCACTTTTAATGAGGGCAGACAAAGCATATGTGCTGGAGAGAGATGGAGCCGAGTTGGATCTACCGGATAGCTTTTATGTTGTTGGAGAGAAAGTGTGTTTGTGTGTTTGTGCACATGCGTACAAGATCATATTGAGTGACGTGTACAGTCTGTATATGCAAATGTCTCTAAATATCAAATGTCAGATGCTCTTACTCAGACTAAGAGCTCAATGTCAAGGCTTCACAATCAATTTGACATTGCAGAAGTTTATCTTCACAACTTACTGATAACTGACTCCCCTGGTTCTCCCTATACCAAGCACAGTGCGTCCCCATGACTTTCAGTGTTTCTGCTCATCATTCTCTCTCTCTCTCTCTCTCTCTCTCTCTCACTCTCTCTCTCTCTCTCTCTATCTCTCTCTCTCCCTCTCTCTCTCTCTCCTGTGAGGCCTGTCCCTGCAGCTGGGGCTAAACGATACAAAGTCCTTTCTCTCTAACCACTCAGAGCTCCACATCTCCTCACTTATGGAACAGATCTATTCATTTTACAGGACATAACCATGGCCCTTTTCTGCATATGGTCTCCCTTCACCCAGTGACTCAGGCTGTCCACCTTGTGCCCTGTGAGGGTGTATATAGAGACAGAACAGGGAGACTAGAGGACAGACACAGGGCCCAAATTAGAGTCCATGGCTCTCCTAAATGTCAGGTGTGCGTGTGTGTGTGTGTGTGGCTTGGCGTGTGTAGTAGCTCCTCTCCTGACTCCATGGGGTCTCAGGCTAGACAGACCTGGGTCCTCAGAGCCCCATCTCTCTCTCTCTCTCTCTCTCTCTCTCTCTCTCTCTCACCACCCTCAGCACAGCCGTCTAATTAGGGCCAGGACATGATATTTTTACAACATTCAGTGTTATGTGGAGCAGACAGAGGGAGGACGGCAGCACATTTCATCTCACACTCCGTCCATAAGTGAGTCCTATGAAGGGCCTGCACATTGAAGGCTGTGACCCACTGCTGGATGACGTATGCACAGACAATACACAGCACAGACCATACACAGCACAGACCATACCCAGCACAGACCATACACACACACATTTAGCTCACCCTTTCCAGTTGGAGTCAGTGCAGGGGAGTGGGAAACATTAAAGAGTTGCATTCATTGTGGCTGAGAATGCGGCTGACAGTTGGGGGGGGGGATTGTGCTTCATCTTAATCTGTGAGCCCCGGCAGGAGGCGCTGGGGCAGAATTTCCCCGGAGAGAAAGATATAGCATCCCTGTCACGGAGCCAGGGTCGCAGAAAAATTCCCCCTATCCATCAGGCCATTGTTTTAAACAGAGACTGGAGCATGACTTGGATCTGTTAACTGCTTAGCTGAATCACTCTAAACAGGGGTACAACCATGCTGTGAATAACCATGCTGCTAAAAACAGAGACATTGTCCCAGAAAAACAGTAATCTGGTCTGGTGACCCAGGATGAACCCCAAGAGGAAATGAGGTGGCTGTTGTCTAAATGTAGTTTACGTAACACTGAATATCTGTCTACTAAATATTTTTTAAAGGCTGGTTTTATATCACATTCTCTGATAAAACAATTATTATGTTATACATCAACAGGAAGATGTGTTGAACATTTAAATCTTCCCAGTGTTGACAGAGAGGAGGGAGGAGTGGAGCTCTCCCACCAAATTGAAATTCAATTCAAATCTCATTCCTTTATTTGCTGCCTAAATATTTTAAGGGCCTGACTGATTCTCTGTGGTCGTAGTGTGTTCGAGTGTATGAGTGTGCTAGCTCTCGAATGTGTGTGTGTGTGTGTGTCTGTGGGTAGGTTGGGTGGTGGGTGGATAGGGTGACAGATATTGATTACCACCAGTATAAGCTTTAAATCAATAAATGTACATGTACGTACAAGTGTTCCTTTAACCCCTAGGTTAAAATCCATTACCCTCTCAATCATAACATAACAGCTCCTCCCTGTGTCTTATAGTCCAGTTGTGGTTCCTGTATAGCTCAGCCATCATGTGACTATGATAGGGCTAGTAACTATAGCAGCACTACCCTCTGGCCCCTCTGACACACACAGTCATTAGGACCTGCGCTCCTAGCCCCACATAGCAGGTCATGTTTAATCGCCATAGTAATGTCAGTAAGCTGATGGGGTGATTACCACTGCCCTCCAGTAGGGCACCAGGCTAGATGACTACACCCCTCTCCAACCCCTTGTCCCCCATTTCCCCCTGCCCCCTGCCTGCCCATGAGGAGCTTCAGGCAGCACTCAGCCGTGACGACTGAGCTTGTATACCCCCCTCCTCCTTCCTCCTCTCCCCTCCTGGCTCCTGGAGGAGGCGCCCAACGAGCGATGACAGGACGGCTGACATATGTTAGTTTAGCCTCTCATCTCCCAGAGTGACATTTCGCCTGAGAGTCTGAGATGGAACAGCTAGGCTCCAGTGGGCCGCAGCCAACCTCTACAATCACACTCTGTAGCAGTGATGGAGTACTGGCATTTGGACCACATTGATCAATGACACAGCCAGTACAACAAAAAGGATAAAAATGCATTGTGATATTTTGTCAGGTTAGCGAGGGGAGGGGTAGAGGAGTGTGGAGACGGGGGTTGGGGAAATGGGGGGTTGAGGATAGGGGTTGGTCACGGCCTCTGTTCTATTTAAAGAGCACAATGTGAAAACCTGTTGAGAGATTGGGACTGATGGAGGGAGAGGCAGGAAGTCAAAGAGGAAAAGGGAAAAGGGAGGGAGGATGAGAAACAGGACTCTCCCGCAGACTGGGAAATGGCCTCTAAGAATAGTATCAAATTACAGTACCAGTCAAAAGTTTGGATACACCTACTCATTCAAGGGGTTTTCTTTATTTGTACAAATGTTCTACATTGTAGAATAAGAGTGAAGACATCAAAACTATGAAACAACACATATGGAATCATGTAGTAACCAAAAAGGTGTTAAACAAATCAAAAAATATTTTATATTTGAGATTCTTCAAAGTAGCCACCCTTTGCCTTGATGATAGCTTTACACACTTTTGGCATTCTCTGAACCAGCTTTCAATTAACATGTGTACCTTGTTAAAAGTTAATTTGTGGAATTTCTTTCCTTCTTAATGTGTTTGAGCCAATCAGTTGTGTTGTGACAAGGTAGGGGCGGTATACAGAAGATAGCCCTATTTGGTAAAAGACCAAGTCCATATTTTGGCAAGAATACGACAGTCCATCATTACTTTAAGACATGAAGGTCACTCAATACGGACCATTTCAAGAACTTTGAAAGTTTCTTCAAGTGCAGTCACAAAAACAAGCAAGCGCTATGATGAAACTGGTTCTCATGAGGACCACCACATGAAAAAAAAGACCCAGAGTTACCTCTCCTGGAGAGCATAAATTCATGAGTTAACTGCACCTCAGATTGCAGCCCAAATAAATGCTTCAAATCAAATCAAATCAAATTGATTTATATAGCCCTTCGTACATCAGCTGATATCTCAAAGTGCTGTACAGAAACCCAGCCTAAAACCCCAAACAGCAAGCAATGCAGTTGTAGAAGCACGGTGGCTAGGAAAAACTCCCTAGAAAGGCCAAAACCTAGGAAGAAACCGAGAGAGGAACCAGGCTATGTGGGGTGGCCAGTCCTCTTCTGGCTGTGCCGGGTGGAGATTATAACAGAACATGGCCAAGATGTTCAAATGTTCATATAAATGACCAGCATGGTCGAATAATAATAAGGCAGAACAGTTGAAACTGGAGCAGCAGCATGGTCAGGTGGACTGGGAACAGCAAGGAGTCATCATGTCAGGTAGTCCTGGGGCATGGTCCTAGGGCTCAGGTCCTCCGAGAGAGAGAAAGAAAGAGAGAATTAGAGAGAGCATATGTGGGGTGGCCAGTCCTCTTCTGGCTGTGCTGGGTGGAGATTATAACAGAACATGGCCAAGATGTTCAAATGTTCATAAATGACCAGCATGGTCGAATAATAATAAGGCAGAACAGTTGAAACTGGAGCAGCAGCATGGCCAGGTGGACTGGGGACAGCAAGGAGTCATCACCATGCCCCATGTCAGGTAGTCCTGGGGCATGGTCCTAGGGCTCAGGTCCTCCGAGAGAGAGAAAGAAATTGAGAAGGAGAGAATTAGAGAACGCACACTTAGATTCACACAGGACACCGAATAGGACAGGAGAGGTACTCCAGATATAACAAACTGACCCTAGCCCCCCGACACATAAACTACTGCAGCATAAATACTGGAGGCTGAGACAGGAGGGGTCAGGAGACACTGTGGCCCCATCTGAGGACACCCCCGGACAGGGCCAAACAGGAAGGATATAACCCCACCCACTTTGCCAAAGCACAGCCCCCACACCACTAGAGGGATATCTTCAACCACCAACTTACCATCCTGAGACAAGGCTGAGTATAGCCCACAAAGATCTCCGCCATGGCACAACCCAAGGGGGGGGCGCCAACCCAGACAGGATGACCACATCAGTGAATCAACCCACTCAGGTGACGCTCCCCTTCCAGGGACGGCATGAGAGAGCCCCAGTAAGCCAGTGACTCAGCCCCCTCAGCCCCTGTAATAGGGTTAGAGGCAGAGAATCCCAGTGGAAAGAGGGGAACCAGCCAGGCAGAGACAGCAAGGGCGGTTCGTTGCTCCAGAGCCTTTCCGTTCACCCTCCCACTCCTGGGCCAGACTACACTCAATCATATGACCCACTGAAGAGATGAGTCTTCAGTAAGGACTTAAAGGTTGAGACCGAGTTTGCGTCTCTGACATGGGTAGGCAGACCGTTCCATAAAAATGGAGCTCTATAGGAGAAAGCCCTGCCTCCAGCTGTTTGCTTAGAAATTCTAGGGACGATTAGGAGGCCTGCGTCTTGTGATCGTAGCGTACGTGTAACATTGCAAAAATGTTTGGCAGGACCAAATCAGAGAGATAGGTAGGAGCAAGCCCATGTAATGCTTTGTAGGTTAGCAGTAAAACCTTGAAATCAGCCCTTGCTTTGACAGGAAGCCAGTGTGGAGAGGCCAGCACTGGAGTAATATGATCAATTTTTTTGGTTCTAGTCAGGATTCTAGCAGCCGTATTTAGCACCAACTGAAGTTTATTTAGTGCTTTATCCGGGTAGCTGGAAAGTAGAGCATTGCAGTAGTCTAACCTAGAAGTGACAAAAGCATGGATTAATTTTTCTGCATCATTTTTGGACAGAAAGTTTCTGATTTTTGCAATGTTACGTAGATGGGATAAAGCTGTCCTTGAAATGGTCTTGATATGTTCTTCAAAAGAGAGATCAGGGTCCAGAGTAATGCCGAGGTCCTTCACAGTTTTATTTGAGACGACTGTACAACCATTAAGATTAATTGTCAGATTCAACAGAAGATCTCTTTGTTTCTTGGGACCTAGAACAAGCATCTCTGTTTTGCCCGAGTTTAAAAGTAGAAAGTTTGCAGCCATCCACTTCCTTATGTCTGAAACACATGCTTCTAGCAAGGGCAATTTTGGGGCTTCACCATGTTTCATTGAAATGTACAGCTGTGTGTCATCCGCATAGCAGTGAAAGTTAACATTATGTTTTCGAATAACATCCCCAAGAGGTAAAATATATAGTGAAAACAATAGTTGGTCCTAAAACGGAACCTTGAGGAACACCGAAATTTACAGCTGATTTGTCAGAGGACAAACCATTCACAGAGACAAACTGATATCTTTCCGACAGGTAAAATCTAAACCAGGCCAGAACTTGTCCGTGTAGATCAATTTGGGTTTCCAATCTCTCCAAAAGAATGTGGTGATTGATGGTATCAAAAGCAGCACTATGGTCTAGGAGCACGAGGACAGATGCAGAGCCTCAGTCTGATGCCATTAAAAGGCCATTTACCACCTTCACAAGTGTCGTCTCAGTGCTATGATGGGGTCTAAAACCAGACTGAAGCATTTTGTATACATTGTTTGTCTTCAGGAAGGCAGTAAGTTGCTGCGCAACAGCCTTTTCTAAAAATTTTGAGAGGAATGGAAGATTCGATATAGGCCGATAGTTTTTTATATTTTCTGGGTCAAGGTTTGGCTTTTTCAAGAGAGGCTTTATTACTGCCACTTTTAGTGAGTTTGGTACACATCCGGTGGATAGAGAGCCGTTTATTATGTTCAACATAGGAGGGCCAAGCACGAAGCAGCTCTTTCAGTAGTTTAGTTGGAATAGGGTCCAGTATGTAGCTTGAAGGTTTAGAGGCCATGATTATTTTCATCATTGTGTGAAGAGATATAGTACTAAAACACTTGAGCGTCTCTCTTGATCCTAGGTCCTGGCAGAGTTGTGCAGACTCAGGACAAATGAGCTTTGAAGGAATAGGCAGATTTAAAGAGGAGTCCGTAATTTGCTTTCTAATAATCATAATCTTTTCCTCAAAGAAGTTCATGAATTTATCACTGCTAAAGTGAAAGTCATTCTCTCTTGGGGAATGCTGCTTTTTAGTTAGCTTTGCGACAGTATCAAAAAGGAATTTCGGATTGTTCTTATTTTCCTCAATTAAGTTAGAAAAATAGGATGATCGAGCAGCAGTAAGGGCTCTTCGGTACTGCACGGTACTGTCTTTCCAAGCTAGTCGGAAGACTTCCAGTTTGGTGTGAAGCCATTTCCGTTCCAATTTTCTGGAAGCTTGCTTCAGAGCTCAGGTATTTTCTGTCTACCAGGGAGCTAGTTTCTTATGAGGAAAGTTTTTAGTTTTTAGGGGTGCAACTGCATCTAGGGTATTGCGCAAGGTTAAATTGAGTTCCTCAGTTAGGTGGTTAACTGATTTTTGTCCTCTGGCGTCCTTGGGTAGACAGAGGGAATCTGGAAGGACATCAAGGAATCTTTGTGTTGTCTGTGAATTTATAGCACAACTTTTGATGTTCCTTGGTTGGGGTCTGAGCAGATTATTTGTTGCAATTGCAAACGTAATAAAATGGTGGTCCGATAGTCCAGGATAATGAGGAAAAACATTAAGATCCACAACATTTATTCCATGGGATGTTACGGTTCTCTTGTGGTGAAGGAGAGTCGGACCAAACTGCAGCATGTAGATTGCGATCCATGTTTAATGAACAACGTAAACACGAATTAACACAAAACACTACAAAACAATAAACGTAACGAAAACCCGAAACAGCCTATACTTGTGTCAACTAACACAGCGACAGGAACAAAGACACTAAGGACAATCACCCACGACAAACTCAAACAATATGGCTGCCTAAATATGGTTCCCAATCAGAGACAACGATAAACACCTGCCTCTGATTGAGAACCACTCCAGACAGCCATAGACCTTGCTAGATAACCCCACTAGCTACAATCCCAATACCACCACCAAAACCCCAAGACAAAACACACCACAATACAAAAACCCCATGCCACACCCTGGCCTGACCCAATACATGAAGAAAAACACAAAATACTTAGACCAGGGCGTGACATGGGACAAAACTAGGTCCAGCGTATGACTGTGACAGTGAGTGGGTCCAGAGACATGTTGGACAAAACCCACTGAGTCGATGATGGCTCCGAAAGCCTTTTGGAGTGGGTCTGTGGACTTTTCCATGTGAATATTAAAGTCACCAAAGATTAGAATATTATCTGCTATGACTACAAGGTCCGATAGGAATTCAGGGAACTCAGTGAGGAACGCTGTATATGGCCCAGGAGGCCTGTAAACAGTAGCTATAAAAAGTGATTGAGTAGGCTGCATAGATTTCATGACTAGAAGCTCAAAAGACAAAAATGTCATTTTTATTTTTGTAAATTGAAATTTGCTATCGTAAATGTTAGCAACACCTCTGCCTTTGCGGGATGTACGGGGGATATGGTCACTAGTCTCGCCAGGAGGTGAGGCCTCATTTAACACAGTAAATTCATCAGGCTTAAGCCATGTTTCAGTCAGGCCAATCACATCAAGATTATGATCAGTGATTAGTTCATTGACTATAATTGCCTTTGAAGTAAGGGATCTAACATTAAGTAGCCCTATTTTGAGATGTGAGGTATCATGATCTCTTTCAATAATGACAGGAATGGAGGTGGTCTTTATCCTAGTGAGATTGCTAAGGCGAACACCGCCATGTTTAGTTTTGCCCAACCTAGGTCGAGGCACAGACACGGTCTCAATGGTGATAGCTGAGCTGACTACACTGACTGTGCTAGTGGCAGACTCCACTATGCTGGCAGGCTGGCTAACAGCCTGCTGCCTGGCCTGCACCCTATTTCATTGTGGAGCTAGAGGAGTTAGAGCCCTGTCTATGTTGGTAGATAAGATGAGAGCACCCCTCCAGCTAGGATGGAGTCCGTCACTCCTCAGCAGGTCAGGCATGGTTCTGTTTGTGGGTGAGTCCCAGAAAGAGGGCCAATTATCTACAAATTCTATCTTTTGGGAGGGGCAGAAAACAGTTTTCAACCAGCGATTGAGTTGTGAGACTCTGCTGTAGAGCTCATCACTCCCCCTAACTGGGAGGGGGCCAGAGACAATTACTCGATGCCGACACATCTTTCTAGCTGATTTACACGCAGAAGCTATGTTGCGCTTGGTGATCTCTGACTGTTTCATCCTAACATCGTTGGTGCCGACGTGGATAACAATATCTCTATACAGAGATTCACAGAGTTCAAGTAACAGACACATATCAATATCAACTGTTCAGAGGAGACTGCATGAATCAGGCCTGCATGATCTAAACCACTACTAAAGGACACCAATAACAAGAAGATACTTGCTTGGGCCAGGAAACACGAGCAATGGACATTAGACCAGTGGAAATCTGTCCTTTGGTCAGATTTTTAGTTCCAACTGCCGTGTCTTTGTAGCTGCAGAGTAGGTGAACGGATGATCTCCGCATGTGTGGTTCCCACTGTGAAGCATGGAGGAGGAGGTATGATGGTGTGGGGGTGATTTGCTGGTGACCCCATCTGTGATTTATTTAGAATTCAAGGCACACTTAACCAGCATGGCTACCATAGCATTCTGTAGCGATGCGCCATCCCATCTGGTTTGTGCTTAGTGGGACTATCATTTGTTTTTCAACAGGACAATAACCCAAAACACACCTCCAGGCTGTGTAAGGGCTATTTGACCAAGAAAGAGAGTGATGGAGTGCTGCATCAGATGACCTGGCCTCCACAATCACCCAACCTCAACCCAGTTGAGATGGGTTGGGATGAGTTGGACCGCAGAGTGAAGGAAAAACAGCCAACAAGTGCTCAGCATTGTTAGAGGAATTCTAAATTCCTATATGTTTTGTAGCCAAAACCAAATCCGCACTCTCTCTATTTCATTAATAAGTTGTAAATGTGTTAATTATGCATGAAATAGATCAAGACCAGTCTTAAAAGTCAGGTAATAGCGTTTAATTCAAGTGAGTACTGACCCAAAATACAAAGAGCATTTGATTTTAAAGAGAGAACATAAAATGACGTCATCAGTTTCACACACTCTCTCCGATCTCCACAATAGCTCAGTGTCTTCAGGTCTGGAGATCTTCTTCTACTCCCCTCATAAAACAAACATTCCAACCTGTCTAAAAGATATACTCTTCTCCACTAATAGAACCTCAAACAAACATTCTTATCTGTCTGAAAAGATATATGCCCTCCTTTCTCCCTTAAACCTGCAAGGTACAGACAATTCATTCGTTCTACTTACATTTTCAGTAACAGCTTAACCAAGAACCCATACATTTCATACCATAACGCAATAGTATTAAAATAAATGGTTCTTAAAGAAATGTATACATAATTAATCATTTCAACTATCATTTCCTCCAACAAGCATATGTGGGAACTCCTTCAAGACTGTTGGAAAAGCCTTCCTCATGAAGCTGGTTGAGAGAATGCCAAGAATGTGTAAAGCTGTCATCAAGGCAAGCAAAGGGTGACTACTTTGAAGAATCGAAAATTATTATATATGTGTTATTTTATAGTTTTGATGTCTTCCCTATTATTCTACAATGTACAAAATAGTAAAAATAAAGAAAATCCCTTGAATGAGTAGGTGTTCTAAAACTTTTGACCGGTAATGTACAGTATATATAAATATATAAATAACATTGCTCCTTCTGATATTTCTTAATTTCTTTCTTTTAACTTTTTGGATTATGGGTGTAATGTTTTGTATTGCTTGGTATTATTACTGTGCTGTTGGAGCTAGAAACACAAGCATTATGCATCACCATCGTTAACATCTGCAAATCTGTGTACGCAACCAAGATCCTTTTTAACATTCACTCTGTTGGTAATGATTAAAAATGTTATCATAACTCTATAATTAGCCTCATCTAATCTTCAGGACAGCACCACCTGACTCACTTTCTCCCTAAAACAGATTTTTACAATATTTCTCCTGAAATTCTGACCTAGTTAAAACAAGGACATTAGCGATGCTGAGTGTGGAAGTAAGATTCAGTATATGATCCATCTCCTTTCTGTGTTGTTATGGTAATTAATTATGTCAATGTGAACACAAGTGTGTGATGTGCCCTTCTGTTGTCCAGAGTGCAGGTGTTTGAATAGAACATATTTTTCTATATATTGTGTTCCTTTATTTAATGCATATGTGGATATTTGTGTGTGTGTGTGTGTGTGTGTGTGTGTGTGTGTGTGTGTGTGTGTGTGTGTGTGTGTGTGTGTGTGTGTGTGTGTGTGTGTGTCTGAAGGTGGAGACCTGGCTCATTCTCTCAGAGTGCTTGAACTTTCCTCATTAATCTCCTCTAGAGAGAAAATGAGCTCTGTTAATCACCAGCCTAGTAGGAAACCTGCCAACACACACATATCATACTTCATTCTATAGCTAGATGACTATATTTTCTGTTGTTATCTGTTTTTGGCCTAGTACTTTTACTAGCTAGGGCCATCTACTTTAAAGTGCTGCCTGTTTTCCCAGTGGCCGACTTGGTGTGTGAACTGCTTATCATTTTCAGTTAGTTGTTGACACATCAACCAGGATAAAGGGGCAGGGCAATTTGTGACTTGTTTAAATAATCAGTGGCTATATTGGGGGGGAGTTGTTCACCTCTCCTAGACAATCAGCAATTAGTACAGGGAGGTGTTCTCTCCACCTCTGCTAGATAATTAGCCATTAATGTTAGTTCTTCAGTCTCCCCTTGTTTCTCAGCAGCGGTCGGGTCAGAGGCAGTTTTGTTCCAAAACTAAGATCGTCGCCGAAACAAAGAAAGTTCTACCAAGTTGTTCTGCAGAGTTGTTCAAGGAAGCAGTATCTTAACTAGTTACAGATCTCATTTTGCTCTTTTCTATCTTTGTCAACTTTGTGTATTTTCTATTTCCGTTAGCATCTCTACCTGTAGGCTTTACAGATGCTCCCCACCCCTTGGCTGGAAACCTACTAATTAGTGTACCCTGAGCGCACAACCCATGTGGGATTCTGGGTCTCTGGCAGCGCTTGCAACTGCCAATCTAAGGTCAAGAACGCCGGGTTCATCTCAGCCTATGCTGACCTTCACATCCCTTGATTTTTTTGGCCCTGATGGAGAAATGAATCACCCCAGAGAACACTTCTATTCTCGCTGCTCTTTCTTCATCTGACTATGTTTTCTCTTATAGTCCAAGAGCATCTGGTCGTCACGGGGGTGGAGAATAGATATTTTCTCTTCTCTCCTTCTCACCTGTCCATCTCCTCATTTGAATTCCATGCTTGTCCACTCAAGCTTAACATTATTGTCATCTATCACCCACCATATATACAGTACCAGTCAAAAGTTTGGACACACCTACTCATTCAAGGGTTTTTCTTTATTTTTACTGTTTTCTACATTGTAGAATAATAGTGAAGACATAAATACTATGAAACAGATATGGAATCATATAGTAACCAAAAAGGTGTTAAACAAATCAATTATATTTGAGATTCTTCAAAGTAGCCACCCTTTACCTTGACGACAGCTTTGTACACTCTTTGTATTATCTCAAATCAAATCTTATTGGTCACATACACATGGTTAGCAGATGTTAATGCGAGTTTAGCGAAATGCTTGTGCTTCTAGTTTATCTCTGCAGACACAATATCTAACATGTAATCTAACAAATTAACAACAACTACCTTATACACACAAATGTAAAGGGATGAATAAGAATATGTACATATAAATATAGGGATGAGCTATGGTCGTGCGACATAGGCAAGATGCAGTAGATGGTATAGAATACAGTATATAAATACAGTTGAAGTCAGATGTTTACATACACCTTAGCCAATACATTTTAAACTCAGTTTTTCACAGTTCCTGACATTTAATCCAAGTAAAAATTCCCTTTCTTAGGTCTGTTAGGATCACCACTTTATTTGAAGAATGTGAAATGTCAGAATAATAGTAGAGAGAATTATTTATTTCAGATTTGATTTGTTTCATCACATTCCCAGTGGGTCAAAAGTATACATACACTCAATTAGTATTTGGTAGCATTGCCTTTAAATTGTTTAACATAGGTCAAATGTTTCGGGGAGCCTTCCACAATAAGCTTCCCACTATAAGTTGGGTGAATTTTGGCCCATTCCTCATGCCAGAGCTGGTGTAACTGAGTCAGGTTTGTAGGCCTCCTTGCTCGCACATGCTTTTTCAGTTTTGCCAACAAATCTTCTACAGGATTGAGGGTCAGGGCTTTGTGATGGCCACTCCAATTCGGTGTCCTTAAGCCAATTTGCCACAACTTTGGAAGTATGTTTGGGGTCATTGTCCATTTGGGAGACCCATTTGTGACCAAGCTTTAACTTCCTGACTGATGTCTTGAGATGTTGCTTCAATATATCCACATACTTTTCCTTCCTCATGATGCCATTTAACTTGTGAAGTGCACCAGTCCCTCCTGCAGCAAAGCACCCCCACAACATGATGCTGCCACCCCCGTGCTTCATGTTGGGATGGTGTTCTTCAGCTTGCAAGCCTCCCCCTTTTTCCTCCAAACATAACGATGGTCAAACAGTTCTATTTGGCCAAACAGTTCTATTTTTGTTTCATCAGACCAGAGGACATTTCTCCAAAAAGTACGATCTTTGTACCCATGTGCAATTGCAAACCATAGTCTGGCATTTTTATGGCGGTTTTGGAGCAGTGGCTTCTTCCTTGCTGAGTGGCCTTTCAGGTTATGTCGATATAGGACTCGTTTCACTGTGGATATAGATACTTTTGTACCTGTTTCCTCCAGCATCTTCACAAGGTCCTTTGCTGTTGTTCTAGGATTGATTTGCACTTTTCGCACCAAAGTACGTTCATCTCTAGGAGACAGAACACGTCTCCTTCCTGAGCGGTATGACGGCTGCGTGGTCCCATGGTGTTTATACTTGCCTACTATTTCTCCCAAGGATGAACCAGACTTGAGGGGGTCAAAAAAAAAATATTGGCTGATTTCTTTAGATATTCCCATGATGTCAAGAAAAGAGGCACTTAGTTTAAAGTTATGCCTTGAAATACATCCACAGGTACACCTCCAATTGACTCAAATGATGTCGAACGAATTGCAAAAATCGCTGAAGTTGGAGACTTTTATCTCCCTCACCAACTTCAAACATCAGCTATCTGAGCAGCTAACCGATCGCTGCAGCTGTACATAGTCTATTGGTAAATAGCCCACCCATTTTCACCTACCTCATCCCCATACTGTTTTTATTTATTTACTTTTCTGCTCTTTTGCACACCAATATCTCTACCTGTACATGACCATCTGATCATTTATCACTCCAGTGTTAATCTGCAAAATTGTAACTATTCGTCTACCTCCTCATGCCTTTTGCATACATTGTATATAGACTCCCCCTTTGTTTTCTACTGTGTTATTGACTTGTTAATTGTTTATTCCATGTGTAACTCTGTGTTGTCTGCTCACACTGCTATGCTTTATCTTGGCCAGGTCGCAGTTGTAAATGAGAACTTGTTCTCAACTAGCCTACCTGGTTAAATAAAGGTGAAATAAAAATAAAAAATAAAATTAGTCAATCAGAAGCTTCTAAAGCCACAACATCATTTTCTGGAATTGTCCAAGCTGTTTAAAAGCACAGTCAACTCAGTGTATGTAAACTTCTGACCCACTGGAATTGTGATACAGTGAATTATAAGTGAAATAATCTGTCTGTTAACAGTTGTTGGAAAAATTACTTGTGTCATGCACAAAGTAGATGTCCTAACCGACTTGGCATAACTATAGTTTGTTAACAAGAAATTTGTGGAGTGGTTGAAAAATGAGTTTTAATGACTCCAACCTAAGTGTATGTAAACTTCCGACTTCAATTGTATGAGATGAGTAATGTAGGATTTGTAAACATTATTAAATTGGCGTTATATAAAGTGACTAGTGATACTTTTATGGCCAGAGATTTGAGTCTGTGTGTTGGTAGCAGCCTCTATGTTAGTGATTGCTGTCTAACAGTCAGATGGCCTTAAGATAGAAGCTGTTTTTCAATCTCTCGGTCCCAGCTTTGAGGCACCTGTACTGACCTCGCCTTCTGGATGATAACAGGGTGAACAGGCAGTGGTTCGGATGGTTGTTGTCCTTGATGATTTTTTTTGCCTTCCTGTGACATCGGGTGCTGTAGGTGTCCTGGAGGGCAGGTAGTTTGCCCCTGGTGATCAGGATCAGCGGGGTGGAGACGTTGTTTCCTACCTTCACCACCTGGGGGTGGCCCGTCAAAGTCCAGGACCCAGTTGCACAGGGCGGGATTGAGACCCAGGGTCTCGAGATTAATGATGAGTTTGGAGGGTACTATGGTGTTAAATGCTGAGCTGTAGTCAATGAACAGCATTCCTCTTGTCTAGATGGAATAGGGCAGTATGCAGTGTGATGGCAATTGCATCGTCAGTGGACCTATTGGGGCAGTAAGCAATTTGGGTGTGGATCTAGGGTGACAGGTAAGGTGGAGGTGATATGATCCTTGACTAGTCTCTCAAAGCACTTCATGATGACAGAAGTGAGTGCAAAGGGGCGATAGTCATTTAGTTCAGTTACCTTAGCTTTCTTGGGAACAGGAACAATGGTGGCCATCTTGAAGCATGTGGGGACAGCAGACTGGGAAAGGGATTGATTGAATATGTCTGTAAACACACCAGCCAGCTGGTCTGTGCATGCTCTGCAGACACGGCTAGGGATGCCGTCTGGGCCGGCAGCCTTGTGAGGGTTAACGCGTTTAAATATTTTACTCACGTTGGCCACGGAGAAGGACAGCCCACAGGCTTTGGTAGCGGGCCGTGTCAGTGGCACTGTATTGTCCTCAAAGCGAGCAAAGAAGTTCTTTAATTTGTCTGGTAGCAAGACGTCAATGTCCGCGACGGGGCTGTTTTTTTTTTTGTAATCTGTGATTGACTGTAGACCCTGCCACATACATCTCGTGTTGGAGCCGTTGAATTGCGACTCTACCTTGTCTCTATACTGACGCTTTGCTTGTTTGATTGCCTTGCGGAGGGAATAGCTGCACTGTTTGTATTCGGTCATGTTTCCAGTCGCCTTGCCATGATTAAAAGCGGTGGTTCGCATTTTCAGTTTTGCGCGAATGCTGCCATCAATCCACGGTTTCTGGTTAGGAAAGATTTTAATTGTCACAGTGGGTATGACATCATCGATGCACATGATAATAAACTTGCTCATCGAGTCAGCGTATACATCAATGTTATTGTCTGAGGCTTTGCATAAAGGTGGGGGTGGCTGGTAGTCTAGTGGTTAGAGTGTTGGACTAGTAACCAAAAGGTTGCAAGATCAAATCCTCCGAGCTGACAAGGTAAAAATCTGTCGTTCTGCCCCTGAACAAGGTGGATAACCCACTGTTCCTTGGCCTTCATTGAAAATTAGAATTTGTTCTTAACTGACTTTCCTTGTTAAATAAAGGTCATTAAAAAAATCTCTAGTGTAAACTGACAGATTTTGATGGTAAATTTTGTAGTATGCTAATTCGATTTCCGCGGGGGACATCGCGTGGACATCTACTCTAGGGGTAACTGCCATAGAGTAAAGAAGGATTTTATGTTACAGTACACATGCTATTCTAAACCACAGAGAATGATATATGACTCTAGTGCCCTAAAGCCCATTTTACCATGGGTAGCTCCACTGAGGACTTCAACCGTTTGTGACTTCTGAAGGAAGGATTACATAATTCCATCAAGGTCATCAGGAGGGGTCAGCCAGTTATACTTGTGAGCAAACATTCCATAACTATTCAAACAACATACTCCAGGTGGCAGCATGCACCCTTTCAGTTAGTTTGCCAACTCATAGAAGTAGTAGAAGAATGGACTGCTTCAAAATGGAGATGGTCTCAATGGCGCTGTCCGTGCACACACAGATGCCATAGTGGGACAGATACAATGAAGAGTCCTCTATCATTCTCTATGTTACACACACACACACACACACACACACACACACACACACACACACACACACACACACACACACACACAAAGACACAGCAAGGGATTTTATAAATGGTATGTGAGTTGTTGGACATGACAAAGAGATGCCCCCGCCAGTCCTCACCTCCACCCACAGATTAAGTGATTTTGTATGAATGCTATCTCCACAGTTTGTTTCAGAGCCTTGGCTTTCTTTCACAAAAATGCCCTTGAAAGTGGAAGAAATCAAAAGAAAACCATTGAGGTGTAGCAAGTGTGTGAGCTTACCGATCAACCATGTTCAACTTCCATTGTTACCTTGAACCACAAAATGAAGCAACAGTGAAGGTGTGGAATTATAGGAAAAATGTATCAGCTTTTAGTCAACATGTTGCCCACATTTCCTTGCCGCAAATGTAGAATTTGGTGATTGATACTCATATTCAGAGCACCCGTCATCACTACATGTATTTAAGCATGCACGTGCATGCAGACACACCTTTCTTAACCCCAGCACAAGGTCTGAATATGGGTTGTGAGGAGACGACTGTGAGGAAACTGAGGAATCAATGCAAATCACAGTCAATGCGTGCAAGTATGTCTGTGTGAGAGTCTGGCTCTTTCCCTGTTTGTATGCTCTTCTCTTTGCATTCTGTTTGAAAAGAGGGTGAGTGCGTAGGTGCAAAGCATATTGCTACTCTCCATTTAAAACAGAGCTATGGCGTTGTCAGTCTACAAACCATCCCAATACTACAGATTAATTTCAATGTAGTAACAGAAACTACACTGAGTTTACAAACCATCAGGAATCCCTGCTGTTTCTGTGACATAGATTGACTAGGTGAAACCAGGTGAAAGCTATGATCCCCTATTGATGTCACTTCAGTCAGTGGAGATGAAGGGGAGGAGATGGGATAAAGAAAGTTTTTTAAGCCTTGAGACAATTTAGACATGGATTGTGTGTGTGCCATTCAGAGGGTGAATGGGCAAGACAAAATATCTAAGTGCCTTTCAATGGGATATGTTAGTAGGTGCCAGGCAAACCGGTTTGAGTGGTGTCAAGAACTGCAACGCTGCTGGGTTTTTCACACTCAACAGTATTCAGTGTGTGTCAGGAATGGTCCACCACCTAAAGGATATCCAGCCAACTTGACACAACGGGCCAGCATCCCTGTGGAATGCTTTGGAAATCTTGCAGAGTCCATGCTCTGACGAAAGGCAGTTCTGAGGGCAAATGGAGGTGCAACTCAAAATTAGAATGCTGTTCATAATATTTTGTACACTCAGTATATAAGAGTACATGTTTCACTTCTCTATCACCTAGCATGGGATATAGGAATGGCAGCTGTCTGTTCTCTGCCTCTGGCATTTGGGAACAGCAGTCTGAAGGAACAGTGGTGGGAAAAGTACTCAATTGTCATAAACTCAGCAAAAAAAGAAGTCCTCTCACTGTCAACCTCGTTTATTTTCAGCAAACTTAACATGTGAATATATTTGTATGAACATAACAAGATTCAACAACTGTTACATAAACTGAGCAAGTTCCACAGACATGTGACTAACAGAAATGGAATAATGTGTCCCTGAACAAAGGGGGGGAAGGGGTCAAAATCAAAAGTAAAAGTCAGTATCCGGTGCATTAAGTACTGGAGTGCATCTCCTCCTCATGGACTACACCAAATTTGCCAGTTCTTGCTTTGAGATGTTACCCCACTCTTCTAACAAGGCACCTGCAAGTTCCTGGACATTTCTGGGGGGAATGGCCCTAGCCCTCACCCTACGATCCAACAGGTCCCTGATGTGCTCAATGGTATTGAGATCCGGGCTCATCGCTGGCCATGGCAGAACACTGACATTCCTATCTTGCAGGAAATCACGCACAGAACGAGCAGTATGGCTGGTGGCATTGTCATGTTGGAGGGTCCTGTCAGGATGAGCCTGCAGGAAGGGCACAGTGTTGAGATTGCCTGCAATGACAACAAGCTCAGTCTGATGATGCTGTGACACACCGCCCCAGACCATGATGGACCCTCCACCTCTAAATCGATCCCGCTCCAGAGTACAGGCCTTGGAGTAATGCTCATTCCTTTGACGATAAACGCGAATCTGACCATGACCCCTGGTGAGACAAAACCGTGACTCGTCAGTGAAGAGCACTTTTTGCCAGTCCTGTCTGGTGCAGCGACGGTGGGTTTGCATTCATAGGCGACGTTGTTGCAGGTGATGTCTGGTGAGGTCCTGCCTTACAACAGGGCTGCAAGCCCTCAGTCCAGCCACTCTCAGCCTATTGCGGACAGTCTGAGCACTGACGAGACGGCCTACAGGGAGGAGGTGAGGGCCCTCGGAGTGTGGTGTTAGGAAAATAACCTCACACTCAACGTCAACAAAACTAAGGAGATGATTGTGGACTTCAGGAAACAGCAGAGGGAACACCCCCCTATCCACATCGATGGAACAGTAGTGGAGAGGGTAGCAAGTTTTAAGTTCCTCGGCATACACATCACAGACAAACTGAATTGGTCTACTCACACAGACAGCATCGTGAAGAAGGCGCAGCAGCGCCTCTTCAATCTCAGGAGGCTGAAGAAATGTCACCAAAAGCACTCACAAACTTCTACAGATGCACAATCGAGAGCATCCTGGCGGGCTGTATCACCGCCTGGTACGGCAACTGCTCCGCCCTCAACCGTAAGGCTCTCCAGAGGGTAGTGAGGTCTGCACAACGCATCACCGGGGGCAAACTACCTGCCCTCCAGGACACCTACACCACCCGATGTTACAGGAAGGCCATAAAGATCATCAAGGACATCAACCACCCGAGCCACTGCCTGTTCACCCCGCTATCATCCAGAAGGCGAGGTCAGTACAGGTGCATCAAAGCTGGGACCGAGAGACTGAAAAACTTCTATCTCAAGGCCATCAGACTGTTAAACAGCCACCACTAACATTGAGTGGCTGCTGCCAACACACTGACAATGACTCAACTCCAGCCACTTTAATAATGGGAATTGATGGGAAATGATGTAAATATATCACTAGCCACTTTAAACAATGCTACCTTACATAATGTTACTTACCCTACATTATTCATCTCATATGCATATGTATATACTGTACTCTATGCATCCTTATGTAATACATGTATCACTAGCCACTTTAACTATGCCACTTTGTTTACATACTCATCTCATATGTATATACTGTACTCGATACCATCTACTGTATCTTGCCTATGCTGCTCTGTACCATCACTCATTCATATATCCTTATGTACATATTCTTTATCCCCTTACACTGTGTATAAGACAGTTTTGGAATTGTTAGTTAGCATTTCGCTACACTCGCATTAACATCTGCTAACCATGTGTATGTGACAAATACAATTTGATTTGATTTGATTTGATTTGGAGGGATTGTGCGTTCCTGGTGTAACTCGGGCAGTTGTTGTTGCTATCATGTACCTGTCCCGCAATTGTGATGTTCGGATGTACCGATCCTGTGCAGGTGTTGTTACACGTGGTCTGTTCACACAGATGAGCAGGGACCCTGGGCATCTTTCTTTTGGTGTTTTTCCAGAGTCAGTAAAAAGGCCTCTTTAGTGTCCTAAGTTTTCATAACTGTGACCTTAATTGCCTACCATCTGTAAGCTTCTAGTGTCTTGACGACCATTCCACAGGTGCATGTTCATTAATTGTTTATGGTTCATTTAACAAGCATGGGAAACAGTGTTTAAACCCTTTACAGTGAAGATCTGTGAAGTTATTTGGGTTTTTACGAATTATCTTTGAAAGACAAGAAAAGGGACCTTTCTTTTCTTGCTGTGTTTACATTCGTAAAAGTAAAGATGCCTTAATAGAAATGGATTCAAGTAAAAGTCACACAATACAATACTACTTGAGCAGAAGTAAAAAAGAATCTGGTCTTAAATGTATTTATGTACAGTGGTGGAAAAAGTATTCAATTGTCATAATTGAGTAAAAGTAAATGCTTTAAATCAAATTCCTTAAATTAAGCAAACCAGATGGCATGATTAAAAGAAAATATACACAACCAGTCAAAAGTTTCAGAACACCTACTGATTCAAGTTTTTTTCTCATTTTTACTATTTTCTTCATTGTAGAATAATAGTGAAGATATCAAAACTGTGAAATAACACATATGGAATCATGTAGCAACAAAAAAAGGTTTAAACAAATCTAAATCTAAATATATTTTAGATTTGAGATTCTTCAAAGTAGCCACCCTTTGCCTTGATGACAGCTTTGCACACTCTTGGCATTCTCTGAACCAGCTTCATGAGGTAGTCACCTGGAATGCATTTCAATTTTGAATGTATTATTTTATTTATTTAACCTTTATTTGACTAGGCAAGTCAGTTAAGAACAAATTATTATTTACAATGACGGCCTTATAAAAGGCCTCCTGCGAGGACAACAACATAGCATGGCAGCAACACATGACAACACAGCATGGTAACAACATGACGACAACATGGTAGCAGCACACAAAACATGACACAAACATTATTGGGCACAGACAACAGCACAAAGGGCAAGAAGGTAGATAACGATACATCACGCAAAGCATCCACAACAGTCAGTAAGAGTGTCCATGATTGAGTCTTTGAATGAAGAGATTGAGATAAAACTGTCCAGTTTGAGTGATTGTTGCAGCTCGTTCAGCTGCAGCGAACTGAAAAGACAAGAATCCCAGGGATGTGTGTGCTTTGGGGACCTTTAACAGAATGTGACTGGCAGAACGAGTGTTGTATGTGGAGGATGAGGGCTGCAGTAGATATATCAGATAGGGGGAGTGATGCCTCAGAGGGTTTTATAAATAAGAATAAACCAGTGGGTCTTGCGAAGGGATGTGTACAGTGATCGGTGAGCTGCTCTGACAGCTGATGCTTAAAGTTAGAGAGGGAGTTATAAGGCTTCGGTGATTTGCAATTCGTTTCAGTCATTGACAGCAGAGAACTGGAAGGAAAGGTGGCCAAATGAGTTGTTGGCTTTGGGATTGACCGGTGAAATATACCTGCTGGAGTGCGTGCTACGAGTGGGTGTGGCTATGGTGACCAGTGAGCTGAGATAAGGCGGGGCTTTACCTAGCAAAGACTTATAGATGACCTGGAACCAGTGGGTTTGGCGACGAATATGTAGCGAGAGCATACAGGTCGCAGTGGTGGGTAGTATATGGGGCTTTGGTGACAGATGGTACTGTGAGTGTTGGAAGATATTTTGTAAATGACATCGCCGAAGTCAAGGATCGGTAGGATAGTCAGTTTTACAAGGGTATAATTGGGGACATGAATGAAGGAGGCTTTGTTGCAAAATAGGAAGCCGATTCTTGATTTTATTTTGGATCGAAGATGCTTTACAGTCTAACCAGATACCTGGGTATTTGTAGTTGTCCACATATTCTAAGTCAGAACCGTCCAGAGTAGTGATGCTAGTCGGGCGGCGGGTGCGGGCAACGATCGGTTGAAGAGCTAGCATTTAGTTTTATAGCATTTCAAAGCAGTTGGAGTCCATGGAAGGAGTGTTGTATGGCATTGAAGCTCGTTTGGAGGTTAGTTAGCACAGTGTCCAAAGAAGGGCCAGAAGTATACAGAATGGTGTCATCTGCGTAGAGGTGGATCAGAGAATCACCAGCAGCAAGAGCGACATCCTTGATATATTCAGAGAAGAGTTGGCCTGAGAATTCAACAATATGGCACCCCCATAGAGACTGCCAGAGGTCCGAACAACAGGCGCTCCAATTTGACACACTGAAATCTATCTGAGAAGTAGTTGGTGAACCAGGCGAGGCAGTCATTTGAGATACCAAGGCTGTTGAGTCTGCCGAAAATAATACAGTGATTGACAGAGTCGAAAGCCCTGACTAGGTCGATGAAGACGGCTGCACAGTACTGTCTTTTATCAATGGCGGTTATGATATCGTTTAGGACCTTGAGTGTGGCTGAGGTGCACCCATGACCAGCTCGGAAACCAAATTGCATAGTGGAGAAGGTACGGTGGGATTCGAAATGGTCTGTGATCTTTTTGTTAACTTGCCTTTCGAAGATTTTAGAAAGGCAGGGCAGGATGAATATACGGTAGGTCTGTAACATTTTGGGTCTAGAGTGTCTCCCCCTTTGAAGAGGGGGATGACCGCGGCAGCTTTTCAATCTTTTGGGATCTCAGACAATATGAAAGAGGTTGAAAAGACAAGTAATAGGGGTTGCAACAATTTTGGCGGACAATTTTAGAAAGAGAGGGTCCAGAATGTTCAGCCCAGCTGATTTGTAGGGATCCAGATTTTGCAGCTCTATCAGAATATCAGCTGTCTGGATTTGGGTGAAGGAGAAGCGGGGTTATGGGGGGTTGGGCAAGTTTTTGCAGGGGGTGCAGAACTGCTGGTAGGGGTAGCCAGGTGGACAGCATGGTCAGCCGTAGAGAAATGCTTATTGATATGATCGAATATCATATATTTATCAGTGGTGACAGTGTTTCCTAGCCTCAGTGCAGTGGGCAGCTGGGAGGAGGTGCTCTTATTCTCCATGAACTTACAGTGTCCCAAAACTTTTAGTAATTAGTGCTACAGGATGCACATTTCTATTTGAAATAGCTAGGCTTAGCTTTCCTAACTGACTGTGTATGTTGTTTCCTGACTTCCCTGAAAAGTTGCATATCGCTGGGGCTATTCAATGCCAATGCAGTATGCCACCGGATGTTTTTGTGCTGGTCAAGGGCAGTGAAGTCTGGGGTGAACCAAGGGCTATATCTGTTCTTAGTTCTACATTTTATGAACGGGGCATGCTTATTTATGATGTTGATGAAATCACTTTTAAAGAGCAACAAGGCATCCTCTTCTGACGGGATGAGGTCAATATCCTTCCAGGATACCCGGGCCAGGTCGATTAAAAAGGCCTTCTTGCTGAAGTGTTTAAGGGAGCGTTTGGCAGTGATGATGGGTGGTTGTTTGACAGCGGACCCATTATAGATGCAGACAATGAGACAGTGATCGCTGAGATCCTCGTTGAAGACAGCAGAGGTGTATTTAGAGGGCAAGTTGGTCAGGATGATATCTATGAGGGTGCCCATGGTTATGGATTTAGGGTTGTACCTGTTTGGTTCCTTAATAATGTGTGTGTGATTTAGGGCATCTAGCTTAGATTGTAGGACTGCCGGGGTGTTAAGCATATCCCAGTTTAGGTCACCTAACAGTACTCTGAAGACAGATGGGGGGCAATCAATTCACATATAGTGTCCAAGGTACAGCTGGGGGCTGAGGGGGGTCTTATAACAAGCGGCAACGGTGAGAGACTAATTTCTGGAAAGGTGGATTTTTAAAAGTAGAAGCTCGAATTGTTTGGGCACAGACCTGGATAGCATGACAGAACTCTGCAGGCTATGTCTGCAGTAGATTTCAACTCTGCCCCCTTTGGCAGCTTTATCTTGTTGGGAAATGTTGTAGTTAGGGATGGAATCCGCCCCCTTTGGCAGCTTTATCTTGTTGGGAAATGTTGTAGTTAGGGATGGAAATTTCAAAATTATTGGTGGCCTTCCTAAACCAGGATTCAGACACGGCTAGGACATCAGGGTTGTGCTATAGCAGTGTGCTATAGCAGTGAATAACAAAAACGTAGGGAGGAAGCTTCTGATGTAAACATGCGTGAAACCAAGGCTTTTACGGTTACAGAAGTCAACAAATGAGAGCGCCTTGAGAATAGGTGTAGTGCTGGGGCTACAGGGCCTAGGGTAACCTCTATATCACCAGAGGAACAGAGGAGGAGGCTGGTAACTTTCTGGTAACTTTCTGAGTTACCAGCCTCAGAAAGTATGGCTAAAGGCTATAAGTACTGGGTGTCTAGTGGGTTGGGGACAGAGAATAAAAGAAGCAGATTTCTGGGCGTGGTAGAATAGATTCAGGATATAATGTACAGACAAGGGTATGGTAGGATGTGCGTACAGTGGGGGTAAACCTAGGCATTGAGTGACGAGGCGTCTCTGGAGGCACCAGTTAAGCCAGGTGAGGTCTCTGCATGTGTGGAGAGTGCGACAAAGAGCTATCTAAAGCATCTAGGGCGGGGCTATGGGCTCTACAGTGAAATAAAACAATAATAACTAACCTAAGCACTAGTAGACAAGGCATATTGACATTAGGGAGAGGCATGTGTAGCCGAGTGATCATAGAGTCCAATGAGCAGCAATATAGGTGAGTCAGAGAGCAGTTTAGTAGTCGGTACTACGCTAGGCGAGCTGGAGACACGGCGATTCAGACAGCTAACAAGCTTTGGCCAGCAGAAGGGTCTTCGGCGACGTCGCAATGGAAAAGCCTGTTGAAACCACCTTGGACGATTATGTCGGCAGACCAGTCATGATGGATCAGCGGGGCTCCGTGTCGGCAATAAAGGGTCCAGGCCAATTGGCAAAAGAGGTATTGTAGCCCAATAATTAGTTGGTAGACCTCTTCGGCTATCCGGGAGATGGGCCTAGCTCAAGGCTAACTGGCGTTCGCCAGGAGTAGCCATTCGGATTGCAGCTAGCTAGCTGCGATGAGCCAGTGTAATGGACCAGAGCTTGCAGTAGGAATCCGGAGATGTGGTAGAGAAAAAGCAGTCCGATATGCTCTGTGTTGATATCGCGCTGTGCAGACTGGCAGGTATTGACCGAGATGAGGCTGGCTGGTGTCTGACTTAACGGGGGAAGACCGCTAGCAGTGGCTAACTGACTATTAGCTAGTAGCTAGTTAGCTGACTAGCTTCTGATGTGGAACCGGTTCTAAAGTAGATCAATACCACATTGGTGAGGCGGGTTGCAGGAGAGTATATTCAGTCCGTAGATGGAACGTGAGATTAAAATATATACAGAAAAAATGGAGGAAAACTCTTATTTACACGTATATGACGTGACAAGACAAAACACACTTCCGACTTCTACGCCATCTTGGATACGAATTAACAGGTGTACCTTGTTTAAAGTGAATTTGTGTCATTTCTTTCCATCTTAATGCGTTTGAGCCAATCAGTTGTGTTGTGACAAGGTAGGGCAGGTATACAGAAGATAGCCCTATTTGGTAAAAGACCAAGTCCATATTAGGTCAAGAACAGCTCAAATAAGCAAAGAGAAACAACAGTCCAACATTACTTTAAGACATGTAGGTCAGTCAATACGGAAAATTTCAAGAACTTTGAATGTTTCTTCAAGTGCAGTCACAAAAACCATCAAGCACCATGATGGAACTGGCTCTCATGAGGACCGCCACAGGAATGGAAGACCCGGAGTTACCTCTGCTGCAGAGGATAAGTTCATTACATGCTGACCACACCACTCGCATCGCATGTGCGAGCGTTGCAAAATAAATAAAAACCCTTAAATGAGTAGGTGTTCTGAAACTTTTGACCGGTAGTTTATAGATTTACCAACAAGCAGGGGCACACCAATACTCAGATGTAATTTACAAACGCTGTATTTGTGTTTAGTGAGTCCTCCAGATCAGAAGTAGTAGGAGTGACAATGCGTTATATTGATAGGTTTGTGAATCTGACCATAATTCTGTCCTGAGCATTTGAAAAGTCATTTTTGGTGTCAGGGAAAATGTATGGGAGTAAAAAGTTCATATTTTCTTTAGAAATGTAGTGGAGTAAAAGTTGTCTTAAATATAAATAGTAACGTACAGATACCGCAAAAAATGTACTTAAGTACGTCACACCGCTGAGAGAGATGTTAGCCACCCTCCCTTTCTCCTTTCTCTCTTTGTCTTCCTGCTTCTCTGTCAGTCTCAATCTCTCGACAGGTTTTTAAAATAGAATAGAGGCAGTGACATCTGTCTATTTCCTTACACATGCAAAAACACATCTTCCTTTCTCACTCTCTTACTGACACTCACTTGCGAGCCAACAAATTGGTATATCAGTAATTATGAAGAAACAATCAATATAAATCTAGCACATCAATGAAAATTCTAATCACAAACACATTCTAATGGCAGCATCTTGAATGTGCACCTCATACTACTACATACTACATAAGACATACTACTAGCAGTTATTCCCTTATGGACTTGCAAAGGCAATTGGTATTAAAAGGGAGAGCTGGAGCCCTTTGCAGTGACAGTGATAGAGGAGATGTGATGGGATGCGGGTGTTGTGTTGTGTGCGCTGGGGCCAGAGCCCTGCTTGACAGGCCGCTGGCTTCAATAATAGATACTAGGCTCTGGACCAGACCTCATTACTTCTTAAAATGCTGAATAAATAGTCATAATACCTCTGCTATATCAGCTCTTTTGTCCCTCATTTTGAAAACCTTAGCAACATTTGAATTGAGAAAAAAACGCAGAATAGATGCAGGAATGGAACAATCTGAATCTGTTTTAAAGGAATTCTTTGGCGATGCTATTAGCCAGGTAACCTTTGGGATGACAAGTGAGTTCATCAGTGTGCTCTTTATAAATGTATAAAAACAAATCTGGAGCCGAACACAGGCGTCACCAATAAGGGAGAGAGAAAAAGGAGGAAGATAGATAAACAGATCGAAGGGGATCGGAGGGAAATAGAAAAAGACACAGCAAGTTACAGAGAGATGGGGAGGGGGGAAAGACACACTGGATAGAAATAAATACAGCATCAGAGGCAAAATGGAGAAATTGAAGGAGAGGAGCAAGAAGGGAAGGGCGGAGCAATACTGAACCTGCAGTAAGGACTCGCATGTCTTTATTAGATTTTTACAGCAATGTTTTGTGAGAACAAAAGGGTGTGTGGCGGATGTGTGTGGGCCCTGATTCCTGAAGGTTACAGGGAATCAGGGAGGCTGGGGCTGAGTGTGTGGCTCGCACAGTCCTGCTGCACACAAAGGAGAAACAAACACTAAAGGGAACACGCAGCTCTGTTTACAGAGGGGGTCTTTTCATCGAACCCAAGGCTCAACCTTCAGCAAACACAAGAGCCTGCCCAAAGCCAGAGAGTAGGAGAGAAAGCTGCCTGTACACCCCCTTTCCACCCTCCTCTCACTACTCTCTCTACTGCTTTTTCTATATTTTTCTCTCATTCTTCTTCTGTGTGATGAGAGAAGGTCGTTTGGAAGCTTGGCCAAATGTCTCCTACTGTTGTTGTTGAGGATGGTTATGAGGAAGCTCCTGCCTGTATGTAATGGTATTAGCAGTGGAGAGTAGTGGTCATGGGGATGAATAGTTTTTGGGGTCAGAGGGTATGCAATGCTACACTTCAGAGGGGATTGCTTTTTCCTCATTGTGAACCAGTCCATCAGATTTCCAATCGACCTGCATCTTCCACAATGCGTGGATCCTCTATAAACATGTATGCATTAATATCAACTAGATCTATGATTGGCTAAAGTAATCAGATGTGTCTGAAGAATCTATTAATAATAGTGGTCATGTTCCAGGTATGTCTTTGACTAGCTCTGGTCTGTCTGTGTGTATAACCAAACAGCTCTGGTCTGTCTGTGTGTATAACCAAACAGCTCTGGTCTGTCTGTGTGTATAACCAAACAGCTCTGGTCTGTTGTCTGTGTATAACCAAACATCTCTGGTCTGACTGTCTGTGTGTATAACCAGTGACAACCAAGCAACAGAATCTCAAAGGGTCACCTGGGATGGTCTCACACGAGTCCCAAGCTGTTGCCATGGACATGGGCGCTCTTTGGGGTCAGCAGAGTCTTCTTACTCTGGGTCTTTTGTCTTGTTCTCTGACCTCCAGATATCACCTCAACACACACCACACTGAGCAAACAATCACCTCTCCTCCATGAGAAATGCCAGAGTGGAAAATCATATTACTCTATCAAGGTTTTTGGTTTTCATTAAATGAAACAACTATAATCGGTCTCTATACATATAGTTGAGTTTTTCCGTTACACTGTCTATCCTTTTTTTACTCTCAGCATTGGAATTCATGTGGAGTTCAATATTTGGAGTATCTCAATTGAATATATTGTACATGATAGTGCCATTTCTTCCCCGGGCTGTCTGATCCGTCCACAGGATGAAGCTATAAGGCGACATGTATCCTCACAGCTGGGGAGCCCACATCAAACACCAGGCAAGAGGGTTGTGTTACACTAAGTAGGGATTGATCGGTGAGGGGCGTGGGGGTTTTGAGAGAGGAAGGGGGGACTGTGATCCTCACACAGCCCAGAACACCAACACACCATCCCTCTCTCCTCTCATCACTGATCCATCCCTCGCTCCTCATCAGTGTGTGCTCTCTCCACTCCTTCTCTAATATCCCGTCTCAGTGTGTGTCCGCAGCTACCATGGACACATCACATCACAGCTGCACACACTCCCTCCTCCCGGCCCGGAGACAGAATCCCACAAACATATACAGCCGTCAGCCCCCCACAGAGGACCTGCTCCTTAAACCACTCCACAGAGGACCTGCTCGTTAAACCACTCCACAGAGGACCTGCTCCTCAAACCACTCCACAGAGGACCTGCTCCTCAAACCACTCCACAGAGGACCTTCTCCTCAAACCACTCCACAGAGAACCTGCTCCTCAAACCACTCCACAGAGAACCTGCTCCTCAAACCACTCTACAAAGGACCTGCTCCTCAAACCACTCCACAGAGGACCTGCTCCTCAAACCACTCCACAGAGAACCTGCTCCTCAAACCACTCCACAGAGAACCTGCTCCTCAAACCACTCCACAAAGGACCTGCTCCTCAAACCACTCCACAGAGGACCTGCTCCTCAAACCACTCCACAGAGAACCTGCTCCTCAAACCACCCCACACAGAACCTGCTCCTCAAACCACCCCACAGAGGACCTGCTCCTCAAACCACTCCACAGAGGACCTGCTCCTCAAACCACTCCACAGAGAACCTGCTCCTCAAACCACCCCACAGAGGACCTGCTCCTCAAACCACTCCACAGAGCACCTGCTCCTCAAACCACTCCACAGAGGACCTGCTCCTAAAACCACTCCACAGAGGACCTGCTCCTCAAACCGCTCAACAGAGGACCTGCTCCTCAAACCACTCCACAGAGGACCTGCTCTTCAAACCACTCCACAGAGGACCTGCTCCTCAAACCACTCCACAGAGGACCTGCTCCTCAAACCACTCCACAGAGGACCTGGAAACAGGACCAGGAGAAAAAAAAGAGAAGTAACTATATGAGGAGGAGAGTGTTCCAGCTTAATACCATGCAATAACTATGGCCTCCTCCTCAGTCCACCCTAGAGGCCAGGTCTGGTTAACCAGGTCTCAGAAACAGGAAGCAGAGCCACACAGCCAATCAATGGACAAAATCAAAGTAAGGAATGTTACATGGAGCCTTATGTGGGTCATAGAGCAAATGAGTTTACACCCAGCTGCACTCTGCTACCCCAATTTAGGGCCCTATTCAATCCATATCACAGAAGTTTAGGGTTACAGTATGATTAACATTTAAAGGCAACGTTCCCGCGTTAGAGGAGACTGCATTGACGGTAAACACTGCATATGTCGGTTCAATCGGAAATTAACTTTTACATTTCTAAAGCTAAATCTGTAATGCTTCAGTAAGCGTTATGCGTTATGTAAAATGTTTCTACTACACTTCTTGTGCTGAACATTAAGAAAGCTCCCCACATTTTATATCCAGACTGACTGTCAAATTTATGGAGATCTTATATCCCACAACCATGATTATGAGAATTTACAATAGATGACTAAGTGTTTTTAAAAATACAGTATGTAGGCTTTTGGCTGTATGGGGCTCTACCAGGTCTGGACATGAGCTGAACCAGACTGATGCTGCTTATGCCTCTCATTTTAATAAAACCCTGACTGCAGCTCTTCCTTTCTGGGCCAGCCTCACTGCCCTTGCTGAGGAGCTTCCACACACCCAAGCCTGCCAATCATATGCCAGTGTTTATGCAGATTCCGTTATGGAAAACAGGCTGCATCCGGAATTCAACCCTGCCTAAAACTGATGACCTGGTCTCCAATGATGGAATATTCCGGAGTTCTCTGTCTTCTGAGCATCATTATAGGCAGACCTGTGAGGCGCTGTGCAAGGTTGAAGTGTGTGGAGGGTAAAATGGCGTGGATGAGCTTATTGTATAAGCACAGAGACATTAACTTTACGGTCTTACTTCAAAACCTAAACCTTGAACTGAGCTGTGGAGCTCTCTGACAAGATGACGCCTGGATCATCTCAAGGTGAACCCTCCCTATCTCCACCCACAGAGCCACAGAGCACCTACATGGTGCAAACTGAACCCAGTAGGAAGATCTCACAGACATCTAGAGATGCACAGATGAGCACAGTCACTGTGTGGCAAGCAGCCTAAACAATACAGCAATGTGACATTGAATTTAATATTACAAATTCACATTCAAACAGTTTGTCAGACATCAAGCAGTCAACGATGAGTCAGATTGTCGACAGAATGTTTTATACATCAACAATTAGTGCTCTCTCTCTCTCTCTCTCTCGCTCTCTCTATCCTCTTCTCTCACTCACACAGACACAGCTGGTGCTAATTACCATGGGCCAGTGAAGCGTCAAGGGTGCAGCGTGTTTCAGAGTGATGCTTGTTTCAGAGATACAGGTAGGGACAGAACAGACAAGCATGTGTAATGAGTTCACAATGAATGAAGCAAGAGGAGCAGCAACACAGAGAGCACCCCTCGGAGGAGGGGTTGGAGAGAAATACGCAGCAGATTAACTTCTCACTGTCACAGAGGGAGAGAGAGGGAACGATGTCTGAGGAGAGGTGGAGAGCTGGATGGATGGAGGGAACCAGGATTATGAGGGATGGCTCATGCCAGTGACGTTGGAGATGTTTAATAGAGACAGCAGGCAGCAGCTGTGATGGTCTGTGGTGGTTCTACCCGCTGATCTCGCTCAACCATGTAGACAAGGTTTGCCATTGCATTTGGCAAAACCAGAGCTCATTTGTGCAATGAGAAGGCTGGGGCAGGAAGAAGCATTAAACAGTATGTCATATGTAACACAAGCTTCAGAGAACACCATCTCTCGCCATAACTGCAGCAACAGAGATGACAGAGATGACATGGCTGGCCGTTTGAATGACATAGGAGGCTATAATTGTACCATTTCAAAATGCGTTATTAGGTCATAAGCCACTAGATTTTGGCCTAGTCATATGCAAATGAGGTTAACATTGCCCACAGTCTTACAGGGCTGATCTCTCTGCATGCTGTCTGTCTGTCAGCCGCTCCATCACTGGTCCCTGACAGCAGGACATCAGAGTGTTCTGACAGCTGCCCCGCTCTCCCTGCATGCTAAACCAGCCTGAGACACAAGCACGTACGAACATACGCACACACACGCATCTCTTGTCTGCCTTTCTGCTGCTCTGCCCCGCTGTGTGTGTGTGCATGTGAGTATGTGTGTGTATGTGAGTATGTGTGTGTATGTGTGTGTGTGTGTGTGGACAGATGCATTGCACAGTGTGTGTGTGTACTCCTGAACCCCAGTCCACCCCTGTGGAATGACCATGATGAGCAGATCTATGAGAGATCTCCTCTATCTGCCCTACTAGCTGATTAGCCTTCAATAACACACAGAGAGGTGATGGAGAAAGAGAACGAGAGTGAAAAGGAGTAGTGAGTGTGCAAGAAAGAGAAAGAAAGGAAGAGACAGAGACCGAGACAAACACACGAGTCAAAGAGAGCAATAGATATACAGCTCTTTCTCACTCTCTCTCTCACTCACTCTCTCACTCACTCACTCTCTCACTCACTCTCTCACTCACTCACTCTCTCACTCACTCACTCTCTCACTCACTCACTCACTCACTCTCTCACTCACTCACGCACGCGTGCGCACACACACACACGCACCCATGCACATACAAACCCATGCATGCACAAACGCACGTGCACGCAAACACACACACACACAGACATACACACACAGACTGTGAACCTGTTATGGTAGGGGAGGGCAGATTTAACCCCTTGACGTGTACGATCACATATTTGTGATCATTGTTGAGTAGCAACAGAACGTATGACGCAACAAACATGTCTAAACAGCATCGTTGCCTGATAAGCATCTGAACAATGTTTTGTACTGATGCAAAATAAAGGGCTTCACATTATTCCTGAATTTCACCTTTTATTGTAAATATAAATGCGAACTTCATCATCCAAACATCACACGGAACACATCCACAGCCAAATTTATTTCATAATCCAGTCTAAATTACAGGTTGCACTGACAAAAATCGAAATATATGTAACCGACCTAACAGACAGATTTGTTTACAATATGCCACATCACTGGTACAAGGGAGAAATGTAATATTGTTTAGAAAAGAGATACGTGTCAGCTAAGCTAACAGCAGCTAAATTCTTTATGATGGCAGCCATGTTCGTTTCAGTTGGACAAGTGAAAACTTCCTAATCCCAGAATGCCATTCACTATAAAATAAACTTAAAGTTAAAGATGGCTGCGCTCATTGCACCGAATAACATCAACTTAGTTTGGCCACTTTTCAGCATATTACACATCTATGATGTGCTTGTTACAGTGTATACAAGAACCCAAGCACATGATTTGACAAGTCATTTACAGTTTTTAACAGATCACAAAGCAAATAAAATGTTCTCACCTCACAGATTATCAACTCAAATACAAGCCTACTGCCTAGCCTAGTCGTAGCGTGAAAGCAAACAGGGTTGCCAGATTGTGAGAAACCATTTTAGGGGGGTTTGTAGTCAGAAATCATTCAAAAGACACTCGCAAATCTGAGCTATCTTTTTTGCAGGTGCATGGTAACATTTGAATAAAATGAGAAAAAAGAAAGAACCCGCACACTGCTCTTGATAGTATCACTGCTCTATCGAGCTCTGACGAAGGCCGTGAGGCTGATACGTAAAGCTTATTAAAGAGTAGTGATACTATCAAGAGCAGTGTGCGGGTTCCTTCTTTTTTTCTCATTTTAGTCAGTAATAATTGAAATTTACACAAATGTAACCACGTTTTGTAAGGATATGAATAAATGGTCCACTCACGTAACATCCAGCCCATAGATGACGCCAAAGCATAAACATAGATAATCCTATCTAGCTCCATAACCCATAAGCCATTATATCTATAACCTCGCCTCACTAATGCCACGGTCTCCGCACACAATATAGCTGATTACACTCACACACCATTCAATCTGATCATCCATACAAACTACCTCACTTTGTTGCTTACATGACTTGATCCACCCTGTTCTCACTCTCCTCCGCCCAGATCAGGCTAAAACCTATCCATCCATATTACATTTGCCGATTAGTGAAATGTCTTCCTCGCTTGTCAAGGAGGCAGGCATCTGTAGGCTACATGTCCAGTGGGGATAATACGTTGACATTATGATAAAATGTAGGCACCACTGTAGCCTAGTTTTTCCAGGGGAGAATAAATTAAATGTATTTCCTGAGGTTCTTTACAATATTGAGAAAATGATTCAGCTTGTCCTTTACCAATAAGCAGTAGTAGCAGGTAGCCTAGTGGTTAGAGCTTTGGGCCAGTAATTGAAAGGTTGTTGGATCGAATCCCTGAGCTGACAAGGTAAAAATCTGTTCTGCCCCTGAACAAAGCAGTTAACCCACTCTTCCCTGGTAGGCCGTCATTGTAAATTAGAATTATATTTGCGATCAAACACATCAATCCTTGAATTCAATAGAAATATGATGTTTTGTCTATTAAAGCACCTGAAAGTATTCCCTTGAAGAATAATGTATCAACAGAATTAGTTACCAATCTGAACAAAGTCTGAAAGTAGACTGTTCTCCCTCTCAGGAAAGTGACCACAAAATTCCTGTAGATTTTCCCTGCAGGATTTCTATTGGATTTTTCCAACTCATCAGATTGACATGATCCACATGAATGACCTATTTGAGGTTAAAAACGGATGAAAGGTGACAAGTTTGCATCCCGAAAGTAGCACTTTTCACAGGTGCTCTTTTTGTCTCATCATGTTAATGTGACACTTCAGAGGGGCTCAGAGCGGTGGAAAGGCCAGAGCAAAATGACGCCTGACCTCTAGCAGCAGAGAAGGCAGTGGATGATTAAGATGAACCAGATGGGGAACAGGAAGAGGATGTAACATACTCACGTGTGTGTGCGTGTGGTGTGTGGTGTGTTTGTGTGTGTGAGAGAGGGATGGTGCTCAGGCTAATTTGCATTGTTAATTGCATGCTCTGCCCTCTCTCTTGGCCCCGTGCTCCCCACTCTCCCTGTCTGTGAGCATGTACAGGTACTCCAGCCTGTAGGTGGTCTGTCTCTCAGGAGACTGGCCACCATTCTGCCTTCACTAAAGCTTCAGGTGCATGTGTACCCCTGGGATTTGTTTCACCTCCCTACCTGTCAATCAATTTACCCATTCAACTATTTACCTTTTACCTATCTACCATCCTTCCACCGATTTGCGGTATGCAGACCTTCATGCACTCACGCATGTACACACACATGCACACACACATGCACACACACACACACTACATGGATTAATCTGAACAATGGGGTGCTCAGATTTGCAGTAAATTATGATGGATTTAGTCTGCTCAGTCTGAAACGGGGCTGGGTGCGTGTTCCTCATATTGGTCTTGGAGAACAGGTAAGCCTCAGCGTTTCCCGCCGAGCTTTAGCTGCCCTCCGCTTTATCAGGGCTAAACTTCCCCAGGGGCACAGCACAACCATCCTGCCGGCTCCCCAGCCTCACTGAGCCTCAGCTCTCCAGATCTCCTTTCATTAGGGCTTCAGTCCCCATCACACTTCACATCACACTGCCGGTACCAACTGTCTAACAGGGAAACAGTAGCTGTTTCCCTGAGAGAGAGATTATTAAGAGAGAGAGAAAGAGAGAGAGAGTATTGAGGGAGAGAGAGAGAGAGAGAGAGAGAGGGAGAGAATTGAGACAGAATGGAAAGAGAGAGAATTGAGACAGAATGGAGAGAGATCGAGAAAGAGAGAGAGAGAGATTATTGAGAGAGTATTTAGAGAGAGAGAGAGTATTGAGAGAGAGAGAATTGAGACAGAATCGGGAGAGAGAGAGAGAATTGAGAGAATGGAGAGAGAGAGGGGGGATTGAGACAGAATGGAGAGAGAGAGAATTGAGACAGAATGGAGAGAGAGTATTGAGAAAGAGCGAGAAATGGCAATAGGGCAATATGTACATTGGCAATATGTACGTTGTTACGTCATGCCAATAAAGCAAATTGAATTGAATTGAGAGAGAGAATTGAGACAGAACGGAAAGAGAGAGAGAGAGAGACAGAACGGAAAAAGAGAGAGAGAGAGAGAGAGAGAGAGAGAGAGAGAGAGAGAGAATAGAGTGGCAGAGAATTGAGACAGAATGGAGAGAGAAAATTGAAACAGATTGGAGAGAGAGAGAGAGAATTGAGACAGAATGGAGAGAGAGATTTGAGAGAATTGAGAGAGAGAGAGAAATGGCAATAGGGAAATATGTACATTGGCAATATGTACATTGTTACGTCATACCAATAAAGCAAATTTAATTGATTTGAGAGAGAGAATTGAGACAGAACGGAAAGAGAGAGAGAGAGAGAATTGAGACAGAACAGCGAGGGAGAGAGAATTGAGACAGAATGGAGAGAGAGAGAGAAGGTGAGAGAGAGAATTGAGACAGAATTGAGAGAGAGAAATGAGAGAGAGAGAAATGGCCATAGGGCAATATGTACATTGTTACGTCATGCCAAGAAAGCAAATTTAATTGAATTGAGAGAGTGAATTGAGACAGAACGGAAAGAGAGAGGGGGAGAAAGAGAGAATTGAGACAGAACAGAGAGAGATAATTTAGACAGAATGGAGAGAGAGAGGGAATTGAGACAGAATAGCGGGAGAGAGAGAATTGAGACAGAATGGGGAGAGAGAGAATTGAGACAGAATGGGGAGAGAGAGAGAGAGAGAGAGAGAGAGAATTGAGACAGAATGGAGAGAGTGATAATTGATACAGAATAGAGAGAGAGTATTGAGAGAGAAAGAGAGAGAGAGAGGGAGAGAGAGAGAGAGAGAGAGAGAGGGAGCATTGAGAGAGTGGGGAAAGATAGAGAGAGAATTGAGACAGAATGGAGAGAGAGCGAGAGAGAGACAGAATTTTTCAGCATTTTCTTTAAAAAAGATAGATTTAGAGTTAGATACACTTGGATTTTTTTGTCAGGAACACATACAGGATGCTACCCTATACAACATAATCCTCACTTCAAATCAAAACTCAAAACCTACAACCTGATTTTGGACGGATTTACGGAATCACCTGGAAGGTTCACAACTACCAAGGATTATTATTCTATACAGCAAATTCTCTGGAAAACAACAGAAACCTGAAAACACCACCCAACCTGGAACTGAGTGAGTAATGTTTAATCTGAAACTATATTCTATTTCCAAAGGCCAAGAATAAAAATACACAACATTACTTTATAAGGACTGAATGCTAACATAATTCTCCCAAGCTTGATACAGCTTCAACTAGTACTGACGTGTCAAGTGAGAGGTGTCAAAGCCCATTAGCCCAACAATGGCAGGAGAGTCAAACAGTCTACTCCAACCAAATGGAGAGGCCTTAGAAGCTCCCTCCCGCTGTTCAGAGGTAATTAAAATACAGTACCCTGTGTATGTAAAGAATGATAAGGCAAGAAAAGATTACAAAATGAAGCTCCTTATGGAAAATCAAGAGACACAAAAATGGGAACATCAGCAACCTTATCTTCCACACAAACCATCCCCTGGCATGGCACAGTGCTATATTAGCACACTACCCCTTTGTTAAGAGAGGGGGGGTTAACGAGGGGTGGAAACTCAGGATACTTGACAACGAGGACTCTGAGTCAGCTAATATAAACCTCTATAAGTCCGGAACAGTAATGGTACAGGGTAACCCCAAACAGTTTCAGCTGGACTTTCACCAAATTAGAGAATTAGCCCAGCAGGAGAAGCTCTCCCTTGATAAAGATACCCCCACCCCGAGCGGGTCAGACCAGACCTCTTCACTATATAACCCCACAGATGAGCAACCCCCAGCGGACAGTCAACCTCCCAGCACAGAGTAAAACTCCCTCATTGAAATGAAGGATAAATTCACCCAGCTGGAGGTAAGGCAGGTGGAGCTGGAACAGCAGGTGATTACACTTCAGTCAGCACAGACCCAGACAACAGTCCAGCACAACAACACCCCCTTAACCAGACCCGGAGTGCTGGAGGTGGAGAGAGACATATCTGCACTCTGGACAGTGGTGAGTCAACTTCAACAGGAGAAAGAGCAGGAGCAGGAGAAGAACAGAGCACTAGAGGAGAGGATCAGACTGCAAGAGGAGAGGTTGAGGGGAATGGCGTGTGACAGAGAACAACCCACAAGAGAGGTGGCCACCCCCACAGAGAAGCCAGCAGAACAGCCCACCTCAGCACCCGACAAAAGTCTCGACACCACAGCAGAAGAGTCCACACCAGACCCTGACCATAGTCGACATCACAGCAGAACAGACAAATGAAGAACCCCAAGCCCAGCGGCTCTCACCCCCTCTGAGCACCCCTCCCCTGTCAGCCACCCTGATAGCCCTTCTGACAACCCCCCCACACCCACGGAGGACAAACACAAGACACAGATTGTACTCCTTATGGACTCAAATGGGAAATATATAGAAGAAAAAAACTTTTCCCCAAACACAGTGTGTCTAAACTCTGGTTTCCAAACACCCAGCGCACCCTAGACCTTCTGTCTGAGGACCGGGTGGCCACAGCACTGAAGGGAGTGATTGAAAAGGCTTCTTCTACTTTCCCCAACGCACAAGTGGTTATCTCCACCCTGCTACCACGAAAAGACTTCCACCATGCCACAATACAGCGGGTAAACGCAAGTATTTCCCGTGACTCTGCCTCAAAACCAAATGTTTTCCTGGCCCACCACTCTACCCTGGACTTGAACAGCCTCTATGACCAGGTCCACCTCTACAAGGCATCAGTGCCCACCTTTGCCCGGACTCTAAAGGACATCGCTCTCAAACGTGTCCCCAACATTTCACAGGAGCAACAGATCAATAGACACCTCACCCAGACCAGCGAGACACCCTCCAAGACCTGCAGGACTCCCCTGGACCTACACATAGAGGACCCACGCCAAGAGGACTTACATCCAGACCACAGCACCCCCAGACACATCCACACCCCCACCCCACCCCACCCCAACCAATCACCACCCCCCCCACCTCACCCATTCCCACACCCCATTTAGGCCCCCTCAGATCAGACCTATGCCACTCCTGACCACCCCATGCACCCCACGCCCGCAAAGAGGGCCTCAAGATGGAAGTCACACATATGCCCAGGTAGTGAGCGGGCAAACAGGCCCAACACCCACTCTTACACTCGCCCAAGCCAATGGCATGTACCAGATGCTCAGCAGGCTCTGCTCACACTTACTGGCCTGAGGCCAAATCACGACCAATAACATTGGATACTTTATGGAACAAAAAGCCTTCATTATATCAACCTGGAATATCCAAGGCCTGAGGTCATCTGCCTTTGACCTAAAGAGCAGGAACACAGACTTCAGCAAAGAAATCGGTAATACAGACATTGTCATCCTACAAGAAACCTGGTATAGAGGAGACGGACCCACTGGTTTCCCTCTAGGTTACAGAGAGCTGGTAGTCCCATCCACCAAACTACCAGGTGTGAAACAGGGAATGGACTCAGGGGGTATGCTAATTTGGTATAGAGCAGACCTAACTCACTCTATTAAATTAGTCAAAACAGGAACATTTTACATTTGGCTGGAAATTAATAAGGAAATTATCTTAACAGAAAAATGTCCTCTGTGTGCTACCTATATCCCCCCACAGGAATCCCCATACTTTAATGAAGACAGCTTCTCCATCCTGGAGGGGGAAATCAATCATTTCCAGGACCAGGGACATCTACTAGTCTGTGGCGACCTAAATGCCAGAACCGGACAAGAACCTGACACCCTCAGCACACAGGGGGACAAACACCTGCCTGCAGGTGACAGCATTCCCCCCCACATATACCCCCCTAGGCACAACTATGACAACATAACCAACAAAAACGGGTCACAACTCCTGCAGCTCTGTCGCACGCTGGGTATGTACATAGTCAATGGTAGACTTCGAGGGGACTCCTATGGTAGGTACACCTATAGCTCATCTCTTGGCAGTAGTACTGTAGACAACTTTATCACTGACCTCAACCCAGAGTCTCTCAGAGCGTTCACAGTCAGCCCACTGACACCCCTATCAGACCACACCAAAATCACAGTCTACTTGAACAGAGCAATACTCAATCATGAGGCATCAAAGCCAAAGGAACTGAGTAACATTAAGATGCTATAGATGGAAGGATTGCAGTTTGGAAACCTACCAAAAATTAACAACAATGACAAATGGTTTGATGAAGAATGCAAAAATCTAAGAAAGAAATTGAGAAACCTGTCCAACCAAAAACATAGAGACCCAGAAAACCTGAGTCTACGCCTTCGCTATGGTGAATCACTAAAACAATACAGGTTTACACTACAGAAAAAGAAGGAACGGCACGTCAGAAATCAGCTCAATGTAATTGAAGAATCCATAGACTCTAACCACTTCTGGGAAAATTGGAAAACACTAAACAAACAACAACACGAATAATTATCTATCCAAAATGGAGATGTATGGGTAAACCACTTCTCCGATCTTTTTGCCTCTATAACAAAGAATAAATAGCAAAAACATATACATGATCAAATACAAATCGTATAATAAACTCTTAAAGACTACCAGAACCCACTGGATTCTCCAATTACCTTGAATGAGTTACAGGACAAAATAAAAACCCTCCAACCCAAAAATGCCTGTGGTGTTGATGGTATCCTTAATGAAATGATCAAATATACAGACAACAAATTCCAATTGGCTATACTAAAACTCTTTAACATCATCCTTAGCTCTGGCATCTTCCCCAATATTCAGAACCAAGGACTGATCACCACAATCCACAAAAGTGGAGACAAATTTGACCCCAATAACTACCGTGGAATATGCGTCAACAGTAACCTTGGGAAAATCCTCTGCATTATCATTAACAGCAGACTCGTACATTTCCTCAATGAAAACAATGTACTGAGCAAATGTCAAATGGGCTTTTTACCAAATTACCGTACAACAGACCATGTATTCACCCTGCACACCCTAATTGACAACCAAACAAACCAAAACAAAGGCAAAGTCTTCTCATGCTTTGTTGATTTCAAAAAAGCCTTAGACTCAATTTGGCATGAGAGTCTGCTATACAAATTGATGGAAAGTGGTGTTGGGGGTAAAACATACAACATTATAAAATCCATGTACACAAACAACAAGTGTGCGGTTAAAATTGGCAAAAAACACGAATTGGCGCGGGCACTAGAAAAGTCTGCATCACCCGGCCTCACCCTACTAGAATCCGAAGTCAAATGTCTACTGTTTGCTGATGATCTGGTGCTTCTGTCACCAACCAAGGAGGGCCTACTGCAGCACCTAGATCTTCTGCACAGATTCTGTCAGACCTGGGCCCTGACAGTAAATCTCAGTAAGACCAAAATAATGGTGTTCCAAAGAAGGTCCAGTCGCCAGGACCACAAATACAAATTCCATCTAGACACTGTTGCCCTTCAACACACAAAAAACTATACATACCTCGGCCTAAACATCAGAGCCACAGGTAACTTCCACAAAGCTGTGAACGATCTGAGAGAATGCAAGAACATGCCAATTAGGATCTGGCTAAAAATACTCGAATCAGTCATAGAGCCCATTGCCCTTTATGGTTGTGAGGTCTGGGGTCCGCTCACCAACCAAGACTTCACAAAATGGGACAAACACCAAATTGAGACTCTGCATGCAGAATTCTGCAAAAATATCCTCTGTGTACAACGTAGAACACCAAATAATGCATGCAGAGCAGAATTAGGCCAATACCCACTAATTATCAAAATCCAGAAAAGAGCCGTTAAATTCTACAACCACCTAAAAGGAAGCGATTCCCAAACCTTCCAAAGCATCACCTACAGAGAGATTAACCTGGAGAAGAGTCCCATAAGCAAGCTGGTCCTGGGGCTCTGTTCACAAACACAAACACATCCCACAGAGCCCCAGGACAGCAGCACAATTAGACCCAACCAAATCATGAGAAAACAAAAAGATAACTACTTGACACATTGGAAAGAATTAACAAAAAAAACAGAGCAAACTAGAATGCTATTTGGCTCTAAACAGAGAGTACACAGTGGCAGAATACCTGACCACTGTGACTGACCCAAACTTAAGGAAAGCTTTGACTATGTACAGACTCAGTGAGCATAGCCTTGCTATTGAGAAAGGCCGCCGTAGGCAGACATGGCTCTCAAGAGAAGACAGGCTATGTGCTCACTGCCCACAAAATGAGGTGGAAACTGAGCTGCACTTCCTAACCTCCTGCCCAATGTATGACCATATTAGAGAGACATATTTCCCACAGATAACACAGATCCACAAAGAATTCGAAAACAAATCCAATTTTGATAAACCCCTATATCTACTGGGTGAAATTCCACAGTGTGTCATCACAGCAGCAAGATTTGTGACCTGTTGCCACAAGAAAAGGGCAACCAGTGAAGAACAAACACCATTGTACAACCCATATTTATGTTTATTTATTTTCCCTTGTGTACTTTAACCATTTGTACATCGTTACAACACTGTATATATATATAATATGACATTTGTAATGTCTTTATTGTTTTGAAACGTCTGTATGTGTAATGTTTACTGTAAATTTGTATTGTTTATTTCACTTTTGTATATTATCTACCTCACTTGCTTTGGCAATATTAACACGTTTCCCATGCCAATAAAGCCCCTTGAGTTGAATTGAATTGAGATAGAATTGAGACAGAATGCAGAGAGAGAGCGAGAGCATTGAGAGAGTGAGAGAGAGAGTATATATATAGAGAGAGAGAGTATGGAGAGAGAATAGAGAGCGAGAGCATTGAGAGAGTGAGAGAGAGAGTATATATATAGAGAGAGAGAGTATGGAGAGAGAATAGAGAGAGAGAGAATTGAGACAGAATGAGAGAGAGAGAATTGACAGAGAGAGAGGGAGACTTGACAGAGAGAGAATTGAAAGAGAGTATTGAGAGAGAGAGAGAGAGAGAGAGTATTGAAAGAGAGTATTGAGAGAGAGAGAGAGAGAGAGAGAATTGACAGAGAGTATTGAGAGAGAATGTAGAGAGAGAGAGAGAATTGAGACAGAATGGAGAGATAGAATATAGAATATTGAGACAGAATGGAGAGAGAGATAAAGAGAGAGTATTGAGACAGAATAGAGAGAGATTTGATAAGGAATTGAGACAGAATGAGAGAGAGAAAGAGAGAGAGAATTGAGACAGAATGAGAGAGAGAAAGAGAGAGAGTATTGAGACATAATGGAGAGAGAGAGAATTGAGAAAGAATTGAGACAGAATTGAGAGAGAGAATGGAGAGAATGGAGAGAGTGTAACGTGCGTTGTTTGAAGGAGACCAAGGTGCAGCGTAATTTGTGGTCATCATATTTATTTCAATGAGAACCAGCAACAAAATAACAAAGTCAATCCAAAACGAATGTACCATTCCGTAGGCTACAAGAGCTGTAAAAAATCAAGATCCCACAACATAGGTGGGGAAATAGGCTACCTAAGTATGATTCCTAATCAGAAACAACGATAGACAGCTGCCTCTGATTGGGAACCACATTCGGCCAAACAAAAAGAAATACAAAACATAGAATGCCCACCCCACATCACACCTTGACCTCACCAAATAGAGAAATTAAACATCTCTCTAAGATCAGGGCATGACAGAGAGGGAGAATGGAGAGAGGGAGAATGGAGAGAGGGTGAATGGAGAGAGAGAGAGAGAGTGAGAGAGAGAGAGAGAGAGAGAGAGAGAGAGAGAAAATGGGGAGCGAGAGAATTGAGAGAGAACGGGGAGAGAGAGAATGGAGAGGCAGAGCGAATGGAGACAGGATGAAAGTGACGAACAGTAGCGCTCTCCTCTCTCATTCTTTATTGTGATAGACAGCTGCATACTGCGTTCTGGAGAATACACACATACTGTCCACACACACTGATATACTGTACACAAACTTTAGATAGAAACTTTGTGAAAATAATGAATGGTATAGGATACACAAAGGTTCAGTTATTCACAATATAATTACCAACTCAAACTCACACATTTCAATAAAACCTACACATCCACTCCATGGAAAAGTTGTGTACAATTATTCATCGTAGAGAATCCAGGGAGGATGAGAACTCCAGAAGATCATTAACACACACAAACCAACACACTCCCAGTAAACACAAACACACACTCTCTCTCTCTACAGTCATAATGCCTCTCTGTGAAGAAAGGCAGTTCTTTGTTTACTCTAGATAGAGTTTTAATGAAATGACCACTGGGAGACATTTTACCTGCAAAGAAGCACCTCAGTAATTTGCTGTCAGCTTGTCAAGAGATGAGCGGAAAATAGCAAACGATCTCAGCAGCAAGTCCTCATCCCTTGAAAAAGAAGAAGGAAGGAAGAGATGGAGCAAGAAATGCAGTACAGTAGATATGGAGGAGAAGAGGCTATTAAGCTATTATTTGGCTGCTCTGTTAGCAGTTTACACAGCACTTTATTTTCCCATAAACAAGGAGAAAATAGCTGTGCTTCCTGAGAGCCTCCATATATTACCCACAAAGCCCTGTGAGCCAGGAGGGAGGCTGCCGGGGGGGCAGCAGAATGGGGGGGACATTATGCAGATTCTATTATTCATGCATGCTTAGCGTGACACAACAGATCCAGTCCCACTCCCAAAGGTGTTTCCTCGACCGGAACAGTGATGTACAGTATACTCTGCCATTGCTCCTGCCCCGCTCAGCCAGTGCACTGCTATTGTTCACTTCCTATGCTGGGAGATACCTGTAAGTTGAAAGGCATAGGCTCACAGAAGCCTTTAAGGAAAAGTGAGGAAATAAACCCAGTGAACGGCACTGTGTGCCTAAGACTAGTGAGCTGGTTAAAGCATTTACATAGATGGAAGGTAGAGCTTGGGACATTGTTCAGTGGCTGAAGAGGGTTAACGGCTGAGTATGCCACCAGGTTTAGGTGAGACTTTTGCCACCATCACATCGCATTGAGGACGATCAGGTCTGCCGCACAGGAAATCACATTGCTACACATGCTAAAAACCACCGTGGGGGGAATTAAAAATACCACATCTCATCGGAGCAGGGATGTCACCCAGTTAGGGAGGAAATTAGGTTTAAACACTTCCAACTTCTCCAGCATGCACTGCCACTGGCAGGCTTCATACACCCAGCACGGTCCCTAACACACCATGGACTACTTATTACTACTCGATACAGACTCTATATTAGTCCATATGGAACGTATGCAATGGAAGAGATGTATATTCACATAATCATACAAAATGTATCTGTAACCCGCTCAGTGCACCCCTGGCAAATTAAGGAAGAGGATTGGTGAAGAACAAGCAGGGCTGTAACTGCTTTGGGTTGTGTTTTGGGCTCTGGTCAGTTTGAGAACACACTGCGAGACCAGTGTGTGATAAGCTGTGTACCGAGTGTGTTCTAATTGTTTTGCAAAGCATGCTAATTGTGATTCATCTGCTCTTTTAAATGTCAGCACTCCCCGTAGTCTCTGTGTGATTCAGCGGCCCTCGAAACATCCAAAAAGCCTGAGTAATTGGAGGTGGCGCAGTGTGGAGACGAGAGGAGGATAGGAGGAGAGGAGGGGTGGAAGGAGAGTGGTAGAAAGGGGTAGAAAGTGTTGTTTTCCGCCCCTCTGCAGTGCTGTCACCCAAGCACCATGCTGACCTCCCTGGTCCATGCCCCTTCCTGCCACCCTGCTCTCTCATCATCCCTGAAGGTCAGAAGCAGACCGGCACCAGCGTGCCAGAGGCCAATCAGAGCATTTATAAATAGACTGCTGGCCACAGATTGGAGCACGTGTAGGTCAAGCGCTAAATCACCAATAACATTTTTCTGCATGGGAGTGGAAGTTTTGAGTGTCTGTGTATCTTTGTGTGTAGATGGTGAAAGCATCTGTGTTTAACACAATGTATTAGATAAGAGAGGCATCAGTTAATCAGAGAATGAAAGTGTTTTCCAGCTAAGGAAGTCAATACATAGACATGAAGGACTCATCACAGGATAGACATAGGGTCTGTTGATAAAGTATCTGACAGCTACAGCTGTTGTCCACCCCCCAAATGCCACTGCACATATCCCTCAGTAAAAACAGCAGGTTTTATTAACAGGAGGAAAGGAGGTGGAGCCCTTCTTGTCCCGTCACAACCCCAAGGCCTGCTGGGCCTGTCCCCATCTGCCGCGTGCAGTGAGAGATGCCACCAGTGCAGTGACATCCTAGGCAGTGGAGGGCCCCCGGGTGTGGACCTGGTGGTACATCCAGAGCTCTGTCACAGTGTGGGGACACAACATGTGTGGACACATACGGTGTGATCTATCAGCTGGGACCCTCACAGCTGAGTGTACTCAGGATGAATAGTGTTCTTCCTCCAAATTACGCTGATGAGAAGCAAACAAGCCTTACGTTGGAATGTGAGAAATGCCACGTTCTCCCTGTCTGGAACACACTGACTATGACAGTCTGTCTCATTAGCAGATCACAGCGTAGTCAATGTAAAATGACCAGAGGTACAATAATGATGATACATAATGATGACACATAATGATAATATCCTGGAGAAGCTGTGAAGGATGGGACATCAATAAGAACATATTTTAGACACAGTCCGAGGTTACGTCAATAAATGAGGATAGCAAAACTACCCATTTTCCCTCATCTCTTTTCCAAGTTCAAAATCACTTTCGTTCTCACAAACACAGAACAAAATATCTAGTACAGGCAGTTTTGTTTCTCTTTCATCTATGTAAACATTCAGACTGGCAGACCTGCCTGAGGAATGGGATGACGAATATCAGAGTCACAACAGGACAATCCTACACAGTAGCACCAGCCTAGACATCAACTAGCTAGGGAAGACAAGCACACACACAGACAAAACTGAAGACACAATCACAACCTACCAGGTCATTTGTCAGGAACATTGCCAGTTTCAATAGACTCCATCCCTAACACAAGTCAAGGACAAAGGGACCAATACAGATAACAACTGAGCTTCTAAACTCAACCCTGGTGCCAGGCAGAATCCTGACCAAATGAGGCTCCAGTTCGCTCCACATCCACACAGTTATTATCATTCTATTATCATTCTCACAGTGTTGAGGTAAAGCCTCCTACAAAATTCCCCAAACTCCCGGCACTTCGCCCCTGAATCTCTGCTCATCGCCATCACAGTGTACCAGCTATCCCAGTCTGCACTTTCTTTATCTCCACCCAAAAGAATCCCTAATTACCTGCCTCCTTTTCCTGCAGACTGAGATTCTATCCAAACAGCAGCTGCATCAGGAGGCAACATGGAGACATTTTCACAGCAAGGCTAAAAAATAAACCATCAATTAAACCACAATAAAAACCGACACCTACAAAACAGCTTCAACACGTGAAGTCCTGTGAACGAAACCTGTCCGGACCGTTTGTCATGGACTGATCAGCAGGGAACTCCCGGATTATCCAGCCTGATATCCGAGTCCATTTATACTCAGTCAATGCAGATAGTACATTTCAATGAACCACTGACTTAATTGAAATGGAATGGGCCTTATCCCTGGATAGCGAGAGACACAGGTGAGAGTGTGGTGATAACATCAGTAAGATAAGGACACAGTGTTAAGGATGAGGGAAGGCGTAGCCTGATGTTCAGTGAAACAACATTTATAAATCTTATTATAATCCCTCTCCTTCCAGATGACAGTGCTAAGGCAGCTAGCGGTAATTACATTAGCATGCACCATAACAAATAGGCCTTGACACACAGGGTTTCTCTGCAGATGATAAAGGCGCTGCCTGCTTTTTTAATAAACACGACATGGCGAGCCACTACACCGCATCTGCCAGGATTCACCACTAACTCCCAGGAAATGTATGTACAAATAATTACTTTTTAATAGCCCATAATACGATTTCCTGCCAACAAAAATATTCAAATGGGTTTCAACCAGTACAGTATATTATCAGCCTGTAGCTACTACTAGGTGGGGAAAAAATACAGATGATTGTTTTTGTGATAATAATTATACCATTGTTATCTGCAGGGAAAAGGGAAGGTCATGCCTCTCTCTTGAGCTACAGCCTTACAGCTTGGGAATATTCTGTTGTTTTATGGCATACGACAACATACTCTAGCTCTTATTTCATCTCGGTGTGTGGTCTGTGTGTATATAGTACATCCTATCTCTCATCATATGCCCACCACGTATGTTACTCCAATGGATCCTTGGCTCTATTCCACTGAGTCAAAAGAGATTGGCAATAAACATCTAAATTGATTCTAACATTAGCACCAAATTACCCATTTGTGTTCGTGCAAATTTGTGTTGGTGTGCGTTTCTGTGTGCTAAGACACCCTTTTCTTCTATAAGTTATATGGGACGTGCAGCACACACACTTTGTGTGTATCTCATCAATTCAGGGGTCCTGGATTCTTTCATGTGAACCCTAATTGAGCTGCGTCTGTGAGGAGGAGGCAGGCTGTTAGAGAACGCTGCTGCATTCTTCCCACTGCCATTGAAAATGCTACCCTTGAGTCTCGTGACCAGTATGAAAACATGGAAGTCGTCCTTGGGAGAGATAATTGGCTTGCCGTTGTATTGAGGCTCAGCAGCAGCAGCAGGACTAGTGCTGTGAGGGGGGAGGAGCTGAGCGATTGTACAGTGGGTAGCACTGAACTGAGAGGAAAAGCTGGGAATAGTTAGCACATCTCAGAGACGCCTGTGTCTCTATTTTCAGAATTTCTTCAGTCCCACCCTATCGACCTGGGTCACAGTTTCAGGTAACATGCAGAAGACATGGCTGCTATTGTCTTTCTGTCGTTCCACTCTCTCCTTAAATAATTACAATTGGCATTGCACAGCCTGAACTCCATGTAAGACAAACTAATCTAGGGAATCATTTCATTTAACACTGTTAGTCACTTTTAGCTTTAAATATCAGCATAGAATGAGAGACATTTCTTAAAAACACGATATTTATTTCTTCAGACACACTTGCTGCACTCAGACGCACACAGAAGGAGCAGGCAGGAGGTCAGGGAGTCAGAAGAAAGTGGCAGTGGGAGTTACGTCAGGAATTAATCGACAGCATTAGCAATCTAGGCATCCCTGAGCCAGTTCAAGTGCTTTACATGGCATATCTGTGTTAATGGACTGGCTAATGCATTCTGGAAGGATGAGCCTCCTCGCATCAAACCTCAGGGAGCCCACCGAACACTGGCTAACCGAGTAGCAGTCACCTTCTGCATAAACCAATCAGACCTGAGAGCTCTGCAACCCTATTTCACAGCATACATGATGGAGAGCAGCCCCCAGTCTCCCAGCCAAGAGCCAGCCACAGACTTCGCCATGGGGAGGGAGTGTGAGTGTGTGTATGTGTGTGTGCTCTTCTGCTAAACCATATGTTTGCCGATAATTGGTGGATTTGCCCATTTCACATAATGTCTTGAATGTACTGTAGGACCATACTCTGCACTATGTAGTATGACTTCTAGAGTGCTGCACCAGTTTGGTGTGTGGTCTCATGCAGGGGAGCTGCAGCACAGTAGTCTTCCTCTTCCCTGGCCACTGAGACATGAGGCCGTGTGACAAGCTGTTAATGGGGCTCATTGTGGGGCCTACCACCTCCCTGTGAGCAGGGCCATATCTGCAGAGTGTGGCTGCATTTAGAGCGGAGGGGTAGTGCCTGTCGGATCATTTACAGGAACAGATTAATACTGTCTGTCGAGACGCTCGCACCCCTGTGATACACCACGCGAGCATTACACACTAAAAACAAATGGTTCTATATCATGCTAGGTAAGGGTTATTTGGCTTGTAGCCATAGAGGAACCCTTTTGGTGCTATGAGCAACCTTTTTTTAGGTTCTATAAAAAACATGCTCATAAGGTTCTAAATGGAAACAGTATGGTGCTATAAATAACCCTTTACTAATGTTCTATAAAGAACCATTTAAATAAGGTTCTACAAAGAACCATTTATATGGTTCTATATAGCACCAAAAAAGGGTTCCGCTATGGTTACAAGCCTTTTTGGGGCTATATAGAACCTCTTTATATGGAACGTTATAGAACCTTTATGGAGAATGGTTCAATAAAGAACATTTCTCAATCTCAAAGGTTCTTTGTAGAACCATACAGGTTTTACATTTATTTTGGTTTAATAGCCATGTTATATTGTTAAAATTCCATAGGCTCTATTATTGTGTTTAATAAAACAGATGAATTAGGTTAGATCTGAAACAACTGCTGGTCCCCGAGGAGAGAATTGACAACTACTGACTTCGTCAAACATTCTCAGTTGACACAAGGACATACAGTCTTTCGTAGGACACCTTCCCTGGTCATAATAATATACATGTACCACATGTACTAGCATAACAGAACAGGTTAGATTTATGAAAAAATGTACACAAATAAGGCACATGCTATGGAGCGATTTCAGTGCCAACAGAAATTGTTTTTGAATCTCATCATTTTGAATTTGTATTATGATATTTCATAAAAAATTTATATTTTTGAATGTTTAATGCACAAATGTAATAATTTAATTCATAAATTTTACTTGTATTTCATGATTTGAAATAGAATTGAATTAATATATTCAGTTTCAATATGGTAGATATCACAGAGGGCTGCTGAGTGGAGGACAGATCATAATAATGGCTGGAATAGAGTGAATGGAATGGTATCAAACACATGGAAACCATGCGTTTGATGAGTTCAATACCATTCCAGCTATTCTATTCTAGCCATTACCATGAGCCCGTCCTCCCCAATTAATGTGCCACCAACCTCCTGTGGTAGATATTGCATTCATTGTCTGTGTATCAAGTTAACAAACCATCATTTCAAGGTAATCAAAGTTTCATATAGTCATCTTCTAAGAGGCATTCAGATTCAGTTCTCAAATTCAGATTCAAAACCAGATCATGGCCACCCTGCGCCGGCGGAGGGAGACCCTCAATCACATCCCCCTGGCCCCTCGCCTCGCTCTCTGATGTTCACTTTCACTCTGCTGAGAGGGCCACCCCCCCCGGGTCCCACTGGATCAGATTCTGATAGAGTCGTTTAAAAAGGCATGTAATTTATTGGCTAACCGCTCAGTGGTATCACTCGAGCTGCTAGAAGATTTCGTCAACAAATTGCCTTAAAAACGAAGACATTTTTAGAATAGTGCTTCAAATTCCAATCACACGGACTCCCAGCTGAGCGACACTAAAGCAGATGTGTTCTCTCTCTCTCTCTCTCTCTCTCTCTCTCTCCCACCACTGACACACTTCTGTTTCCCCCTCTTTTCTCCCGCTCTTATTCTCACTTCCTTTCTTTCTCCTTCCACTGTATCTCAACCCGCTTTCTCATGTCTAAACTCCTCCCTCCCCCTCCCTCCCTCCCCCTCCACCCCCACCTCTTTCTCCCTCCCCCTCCTCCACTCTCCCTCCACCTCTCTCTCTCCCCCTCCGCCTCCCCGTCTCCTTCCCACTCTAATGAATCACAGTGAAGATTCCCTTCAAACAATGATGATAGAGCCCCTCTGGCACAAACACATATTGCATACATTCATCACTGCAGTAATGTAAGGTATGTCAGCCAGTACCCCACAAGCTCACTAAGACATATTGTCCACACAAAATATGTCCACACATATTGTGACTATGTTATAACACGGCCATAACTTAGGAAGATCCCAGTGCCATATAGTAAGCTGGACTTCCATCTCATGCAATGCAACAACATTACTGTATCCAGTGGTTCCTAGGTCCAGGATGCTGTGTGTCCCTTTCAATTCAACCTCCATCAGTGCAGGCCCAGGCCCAGGCCCAGCCCCAGCATGTCTCATGGCAGATAATGGTGGTGTGATTCTCCCTGGGATAGACAGATGAGGCTGAGTAGAGACAGCTCCAGTGGAAAGGGCAGACTGCCCTGTGAATACTCATCCAGGGATTCAGAAACAAACTGCAGCTGACTGGTATTTAAGCGTTCACGTAGTACACCGGCAGGGTGGACACACACCCACGCCCACCCACACCCACACCCACACACACACATGGATGCATGCACGCGCACACAGATATTTGAGCACTCACACACATGTACGCACACACACAAATATGCAAGCAGCACACACACACAGCTGACAGATCAAAGCAAATGATTCCTGACCTTTTTCTACAGTATCTCTACAGACTCCTCTACCTGTCTTCCACGTCTGATTTCATCACATACAGGTGTTTTTAAAAACGTTCAATTAAATATTTTCTGTTGCCTGAACATCTGTTGATAAAGTGTGTGAAAAACTTCATGTCAGCCTGTTCCATACAGATACAGAAGATAGTAGCTTTAGCTGAAGAGAGAGATCAACCTTGTCTCAGAGCATTTTGTATGATTCTGTACGTGAAACTGGGATGCTCCATTTATGATATGTATGACATGTTACGTTTTGTATGGTAGGGTACGTATTCATTTGTTTATGTCCATCACCCATTTCGTATGTTATGTTACAAATTACAATTCATACAATCCATAAAAAAATGTAGAATTAAGAACAGATATAGCCCTTGGTTCACTCCAAACTTGACTGCCCTTGACCAGCACATAAACATCCTGTGGCGTACTGCACTAGCTTTGAATAGTCCAAATCAAATCAAATCAATTGTATTTGTCACATACACATGGTTAGCAGATGTTAATGCGAGTGTAGCGTAATGCTTGTGCTTCTAGTTCCGACAATGCAGTAATAACCAACGAGTAATCTAACCTAACAATTCCACAACTACTACCTTATACACACAAGTGTAAAGGGTTAAAGAATATGTACATAAAGATATATGAATGAGTGATGGTACAGAACGGCAAAGGCAAGATGCAGTAGATGGTATCGAGTACAGTATATACATATGAGATGAGTAAAGTGGCATAGTTTAAAGTGGCTAGTGATCCATGTATTACCTAAAGATGCAGTAGATGATAAGAGTACAGTATATACATATACATATGAGATGAATAATGTAGGGTATGTAAACATTATATTAAGTAGCATTGTTTAAAGTGGCTAGTGATATATTTTACATCAATTTCCATCAATTCCCATTGTTAAAGTGGCTGGAGTTGAGTCAGTATGTTGGCAGCAGCCACTCAATGTTAGTGGTGGATGTTTAACAGTCTGATGGCCTTGAGATAGAAGCTGTTTTTCAGTCTCTCGGTCCCAGCTTTGATGCACCTGTACTGACCTCGCCTTCTGGATGATAGCGGGGTGAACAGGCAGTGGTCCCAGCAATATGCAACTTTTCAGGGAAGACAGGAACCAATATACACAGTCAGTTAGGAAAGCAAAGGCTAGCTTTTTCAAACAGAAATGTGCATCTTGCAGCACTAGTTCCAAAACATTTTGGGACACTGTAAAGTTAATGGAGAATAAGAGCACCTCCTCCCAGCTGCCAACTGCACTGAGGCTAGGAAACACTGTCACACCTGATAAATTCATGATAATTGAGAATTTCAATCAGCATTTCTCTACGGTTGGCCATGCTTTCCTCGTGGCTACCCCAAACAACAGTTCTGCACCCCCCACAGCAACTGGCCCAAGCCCCCCCGCTTCTCCTTCACCCAAATCCAGACAGCTGATGTTCTGATAGAGCTGCAAAATCTGGATCCCAACAAATCAGCTGGACTAGACAATCTGGACCCTCTCTTCTTAAAATTATCTGCCACCATTGTTGCAACCCCTATTACTAGTCTGTTCAACCTCTCTTTCGTATCGTCTGAGATTCTTAAAGACTGGAAAGCAGCTGCGGTCATCCCCCGCTTCAAAGGGGGAGACCCTCTAGACCCAAACTGTTACAGACCTGTATCTATCCTGCCCTGCCTTTCTAAAGTCTTCAAAAGCCAAGTGAACAAACAGATCACCGACCATTTCGAATCCCACCGTACCTTCTCTGCTATGTAATCCGGTTTCCGAGCTGGTCACGGGTGCACCTAAGCCACACTCAAGGTCCTAAACGATATCATAACAGCCATAGATAAAAGACAGTACTGTGCAGCCGTCTTCATCGACCTAGCCAAGGCTTTCGACTCTGTCAATCACCGCATTCTTATCGGCAGACTCAATAGCCTTGGTTTCTCAAAGGACTGCCTCACCAACTACTTCTCAGATAGAGTTCAGTGTGTCAAATTGGAGGGCCTGTTGTCCGGACCTCTGGCAGTCTCTATGGGGGTGCCACAGGGTTCAATTCTCGGGCTCTCTTTTCTCTGTACATTTCAGTGATGTCGCTCTTGCTGCTGGTGATTCTCTGATCCACCTCTACGCAGACGACACCATTCTGTATACATCTGGCCCTTCTCTAGACACTGTGTTTTCAAACCTCCAAATAAGCTTCAATGCCATACAACACTCCTTCCGTGACCTCCAACTGCTCTTAAATGCTAGTAAAACTAAATGCATGCTCTTCAACCGATCACTGCCCGCACCCGCATGCCCTACTAGCATCACTACTCTGGACGGTTCTGACTTAGAATATGTGGACAACTATAAATGCCTAGGTGTCTGGCTAGACTGTAAACTCTCCTTCCAGACTCATATTAAGCATCTCCAATCCAAAATGAAATCTAGAATAAACTTCCTATTTCTCAACAAAGCCTCCTTCACTCATGCTGCCAAACATACCCTCGTAAAACGGACTATCCTACCGATCCTTGACTTCGGCGATGTCATTTACAAAATAGCCTCCAACACTCTACTCTGCAAATTGGATGCAGTCTATCACAGTGCCACCCGTTTTGTCACCAAAACCCCATATACTACCCACCACTTTGACCTGTATGCTCTCGTTGGCTGGTCCTCGCTACATATCCATCGCCAAACACACTGGCACCTGGTCATCTATAAGTCTTTGCTAGGTAAAACTCCACCTTATCTCAGCTCACTGGTCACCATAGCAACACCCACCCATAGCATGCGCTCCAGCAGATATTTTTCACTGGTTATCCCTAAAGCCAACACCAGTTCTCTGCTGCCAATGACTGGAACAAATTGCAAAAATCACTGAAGTTGGAGACTTACATCTCTCTCACTAAATGTAAGCATCAGCTGTCAGAGCAGCTTACCGATCACTGCAGCTGTACACAGCTCATCTGTAAATAGCTCATCCAACCAACTACCTACCTCATCCCCATATTTGTTTTTGTTTTTCTGCTCTTTTGCACACCAGTATTTCTACTTGTACATCCTCATCTGCACATATATCACTCCAGTGTTAATTGCTAAATTGTAATTACTTTGCCACTATTGGCCTATTTATTGCCTTACCTCCTTACTTCATTTGCATACACTGTATACAGATTTTTCTATTGTGTTATTGACTGTACGTTTGTTAATCCCATGTGTAATTCTGTGTTGTTTTTGTCGCACTGTTTTGCTTTATCTTGGATAGTCGCAGTTGTAAATTAGAACTTGTTCTGAACTGGCCTTCCTGGTTACATAAAGGTGAAAAAATAAACAATAATAATATTTGTTACGAATTTGAAAAACCTACAGTATGTTATGAATTTGCAAAATGTATGATATGTTACGAATTCTAGCTAGGTGACTTTCCTAGTGAAATAAAGTTTAAATTAAAAAAACAAATAGGTGGCTAACGTTATCTAGTTGGCTAACGTTAGCTAGGATAGGGGTTAGGGTTAGGGGAAGGGTTAGCTAACATGCCAAGTTGGTGCAAAGTAGCTAAAAAGTATTATGTAGTTGAAAAGTTCCTAATTAGGTACATTTCTGAAGTTGTCTGTGATGAGATTTTAACTCACAACCTTTGGGTTGCTAGATGTTTGCATTATACGCCCACCCATCAACCTCAACCAATCAACCACCCTACTTTTGCTTTCGCTTTAAGTAACCATCTGTCTTATGTAACCATACCAAACGTAACATTCTGTATCATACTAATTTGAGTGTCCTGGATTTACATTTAGTATGTTATAACTAGTCTATGAGACCAGGCTGGAGAGATAGGAATACCAAATGACTGAGACTCAATTAGATCAGAGTGTCTTTGTCCACTCTGTGGTATGTCTCTGTGGCATTCCACCAGTGTTAGTCAATAACCTGAGTCAGTCTGTCTGTCTGCCTGCCTGCCTGTCTGTCTGTCTGTCTGTCTGTCTGTCTGTCTGTCTGTCTGTCTGTCTGTCTGTCTGTCTGTCTGTCTGTCTGTCTGTCTGTCTGTCTGTCTGTCTGTCTGTCTGTCTGTCTGTCTGTCTTTCTGCCTGCTCTGCTTGCAGTTACTGCAGGCTCCAGCTAACTAACCGGGAATAACAAGTGAGGAAGCAATGTGCTCGCCCTCAATTCAGATCAGACACTCAATCAGCACAACACTACAGAGCTTACTTTAACAATAAAACAATAGGCAGCAGACTACCACCCAGCCCTCCATGGGTTGTTGTGGCCCCTGCAGTCTGTTCGTTATGAAGTTATGTCCGCTGACAGCGCCTCCCTGACCTCCTTCCTAAACCTTCATACACCGTATGTATCCACCCCACAGACTGGCTGGGGATTGGTCAGCAACCATCTGTGACATCATAGGCCTGAGACAGTCAATACTAATGAAGTCAGGGACTGGTGGTGAATTACATTATAGCTTTGAGGTTCATAAGCAATATTTTTATTTTTTTATTAAAACCCATATTGTATTGAGAAGATGAAAGCAGAAGGAGAAGGAACACAGATTGCGGGATGGAAAACAAATTAACAGCATCTTTGGTGATGTCTTTTGTCTGGGATATTAGTCATGTACCAGTTCTACCACAGAGCTGTTCAGCTGTGTTTTGGACTTAATATCAACAGAGCAGAACAGATTTAGGCAAGGAAACACTAAATGAACACAGCCAAACATGCACATGAACACACTCACTCACACATGCACATGAACACACTCACTCACACATGCACATACTGACATATACAGACAAACAAACAGATGGAAACAAACAAGCAATTGTGGCAGTTTAATTGACTGTGTGATAGTAATAATGAATGGTTGACTCTGCAGATGTGGCTAATTAGAAGCTTCTCTATATTCCTCCATCGTCCTATTGGAATACAACCCACTGTTCTCAAACCACTATAGTATGGTGTACTCCTGAATGTAAATGGAATAGAGGCACAGTGAGAACATAGATGTACTGCTCCCACTGTACAACAAGTGTTACGTTCACTGTTGGGTAGAGTGAAAAGAGAAAACCTGTATAGGGTCATAGGATGAAGGTCAACATCACCATAATAATGTCACATTGAGTGGATAATGACTGACAATGTCCCTATTCTACCCAATCTTCCCTGTCCAGTATGTACTAATAAACAACATTGATAGTACAGAATAAACATTGTTCTATAGAACTCTTTAGAGCCTGGCCTAGAGATGGTCTATGGAGAGGAATGGTCAGAGAGAGCATCATAGAACTCGCATATTCTAGCCTGCACTTCAGAACACTCCATACGGTGCAGGAAGGATTCCAGATCATCAGTGGCAGGAGCTGCAACATGACACAATGAGTTGTAGCATCTGTCATCCCTCCACCGTACGGATCTGCCAGATCTGAAGTCAATTATAAAAACGTTAGCACCCCAGCCATCATAAATCGCCGTCTATTAGGAATAATAATTGCACAATCACATGGCTGGGAGACGGAGTGTGGCACTAAACCAGGATAGGGGGAAAGTGGCTGCATGAACTACTATGCTCAATGATATTGATAGGCCCTCATAAAGCAGGTCATACTGAGAGGGGAAACTCAAAGCCCTGGCGGTGCGTCTCGTTACAGGACTAAAGGAGCTCTACATCTGTGATGCCGCTTCACTGTTAGTGCCTCTGACAACTCACAAAAGAGCACACATTTCAATTGAACCAAATTGACAGGCTGTTGGCAGGAGAAAGTAATAGACAACAAGATATCACAGTTCAAAAACATATAGACTTTAAAGTTAGCGTCCTACAGAAAAAGGCCGAGCTACGATTTGTTTTAGAAATAGGATTTTTTTTTCTCTTTTGATGCAAAGTTGCACAGTACACAAACGCACACGCACCCCCCGAACCTCCCCCCACACACACACACACACACACATACAAACACACAAACACACACACACACACACTCTCTCTCTCATATGCATCACAGATGTAGAGCAGACGGTTTTTAGTAAGAGGCAGTAGAAGAGCCCTGTCAATCAAACAGGAATATTATATGATATCTGTCAAAGCAGTGTACATGTTTGAAAGATGACTGAAGAGGATGCAACTGGGAGAGGTGGATAAATAAAACACAGCTTATATCTAAAGGAGAAAGGCCATCTCAAAGCCTCCCTCTTAATAAGATGAAAGCAATAATATCCATGTCAAAAGGCAATAAAACATACAGATAATAGCAATTTTTTTATCTGGTCATTTGGGATCAGACTAATATCTAAAGAACGTTGTTATATTACAGCAGGGCGACAAACCCTGTTCCTGGAGAGATACCGTCCTGTAGGCTTTCTCTCCAACCGTGATCTAGTGCACCTGATTCTAATAATTAGATGATTGATCAGCTGAATCAGGTTAGTTACAACTATGGTTGGAGTGAAAACCTACAGGATTGTAGCTCTCCAGGAGCAGTGGTGTAAAGTACTTAAGTAAAAATACTAGTACTACATATGTAGTTTTTTCAGGTATTTACTTTACAATTGATCTTTTCTGTAACTTTTGCTTTTACTTCACTACATTCCTAAAGAAAATGATGCACTTTTTACTCTACACATATTCCCTGACACCCAAAAGTACTTGTTACATTTTGAATGCTTAGCAGAACAGGAACATTGTCTAATTCACACACTTATCAAGAGAACATCCCCGGTCATCCTTTCTGTCTCTGATCTGGCAGACTCACTCAACACATGCATTGTTTGTAAATTATGTCTGTGTTGGAGCATGCCCCTGGCTATCTGTAAATAAATTAAAGAAAGACAATTATGCAGTCTGGTTTGCTTAATATAACGAATTTGAAATGACTTATATTTGTACTTTTACTTTTGATACTGAAGTATATTTTAGCAATAACACTGACTTTCACTCAGGTAGAATTTTACTGGGTGACATTCAAATTTATTTCAGTCATTTTCTATGAAGGTATCTTTACTTTTACTCAACTATGATAATTGGGTACTTTTCCCATCATTGTCCAGGACAAGGGTTGGAGATCTCTTTATTACAGAATGTTGCTTCATTCTGTTAAAACCTTTTAAGGCTAGGGGGCAGTATTCGGAAGTTTGGATGACTGAGGTGCCCAAAGTAAACTGTCTGTTACTCAAGCCCAGAAGCTAGGATATGCATATGCATGGTAGTATTGGATAGAAAACACTCTGAAGTTTCTAAAACTGTTAAAATAATGTCTGTGAGTATAACATAACTGATTTGGCAGGCGAAATCCCGAGGAAAATCCATCCAGTTTTTTTTAGGTCATTGTTCTTTTCAATGCTTTTCTATGGGAAAGTCTAATAATTAGGACCCAGATTGAAGTTCCTATGGCTTCCGCTAGATGTCAACAGTATTTAAAAATTGTTTCATGCTGGTTTTTTGAAAGTATCCCTCAGAAGGACTCTTTTGGCGCACGTGAATGAGTGCGCGCTCCTCGTTCTTTTTCTCCGGTATTGAACACAGTTTATCTGTCGTAAATTTTATCGATTATTTACATATTAGGGTACCTGAGATTGGATTAGAAACGTTGTTTGATTTGTTTGGACGAAGTTTAATGGTAACTTTTTAGATTCCTTTGTAGGTATGTTGGGCGAGTTGAAACAGGTGGATTTTTGAATCAAACGCGCCAAATAAATTGAAATTTTTGGGATATAAAGAAGGAATTTATCAAACAAAACAACCATTTGTTGTGTAACTTGGACTCTTTGGATTGCAGAAAGATGAAGTTCTTCAAAGGTAAGTGATTTATTTTATCGCTATTTTTGAGTTTTGGAACACCTGTGCAGGTTATGAGTTCATGTTAATGCAGGAAGTGGGTGAGGCGCTGTCCTCAGACGATCAAATGCTATGCTTTCGCCGTAAAGCCTATTGTAAATCGGACAAAGCGGTTCGATTACCAAGATTCTAAGCTAAAGAATGGTGTATAACACTTGTAATTTTATGAATGTTTAATATTACTACTTTTGTTTTTTGAATTTCGCGTTCTGCACCGTTCTGTTGTCGATGTTGTCGAGGACGCTAGCGTCCCAATGATACGAAAGAAGTTAAGCTGTGTATTTCCTGCCTGTAATTAACACACCTTTAAGTGTTGCAGTCATTTTAGTTGCTGTAGTAGCTGACGTGTATAGTGTTGAGTCATCCACATACAAAGCCAGTGGCACGTCTTTAGTAAAGATTGAAAAAAGTAACACGCCTAGACAGCTGCCCTGGGGAATTCCTGATTCTACCGGGATTATGTTGGAGAGGCTTCCATTAAAGAACACGTTCTGTGCTCTGTTAGACAGGTACCTTTTTATCCACAATATAGCAGGATGTGTAAAGCCATAACACATTCGTTTTTCCAACAGCAGACTATGATTGATAATGTCAAAAGCCGAACTGAAGTCTAACAAAACAGCCCCCACAATCTTTTTATCATCAATTTCTCTCAGCCAATCATCAGTAATTTGTGTAAGTGCTGTGTGTGCTGTGCTTGTTGAATGTCCTTCCCTATAAGAGTGCTGAAAGTCTGTTGTTAATTTGTTTACAGTAAAATAGCATTGTATCTGGTCAACATTTTTTTTGTTTTTTTAAAGTTTGCTATTTTAGCCAGTAAAGAGGGCTTTATTATTATTGGGTAGCGGAATGACTTTTGCTTCCCTCCAGGCCAGAGGGCACACACTTTCTAGTAGGCTGAGATTGAAAATATGGCAAATAGGAATGGCAATATAGTCCACTATTATCCTCGGTAATTGTCCATCCAAGTTGTCAGACCCAGGTGGCTTGCCATTGTTGATAGACAACAATCATTTTTTCACCTTTTCCAAACTCACTTTACGGAATTCAAAATTACAATTCTTGTCTTTCAGAATTTGGTCAGTTATGCTTGGATGTGTAGTGTCTATGTTTGTTGCTGGTATGTCATGCATAAGTTTGTTAATCTTGCCAATTAAAATAATCTATGATGATCACAGGAAGGGAATGTCAACAACAACAACATTTGCCCGCCCTAAAAATATTGTTGAAATGCCCTGTCTAAGGATATCCTTTCCACTACCTATTTAATCTTGCTATTGCAACTTACTGGGTTCGAACCAGGTCTCCTGCATGCCACAAGACTGTGTTAGCCCACTTATCTATAGGGATAAGTTCAGGAAGTTCATGTAGAGGATGACACTCTGCTTGCTTAATGAGTACCACTTCCCCCTGATTTAGCTCATATGGAGACTTGAACTCAGGACGTGTGCCTCAAAAACACACGTAACCGACCTCAAGCATTCTAAACCATCGTGCTATTAATAAAGGCCTTCTTCAATTCCACAAAGCGCAAAACTTCAGGCTGAGTGAGTTTTACAGATCCCCATATGCTACAATAATACACGTTTTCAAGATCCAGCAAGGTTACTCACTTGGTTTGATGATCCATGCTTATGTGATGCGAACCTTGCCTGAGACCTGAAGACATGTTAGTTTGTGTTAGATATAGTCTAGTTTCAAGCAGTGACCATCTGACCATCTGGCATTTCGGAGAGTTGCCAGATTTTTGCCCAGTGGGCTTGTCGAACTAGTTTTTTTTGCACAAAATTATAATTATCTGGCTAATAATGGGGGCCTCAAGGAAAATAATGGGCCAGTGTGAGGCCCTGGAGGAAAAGAATGGGCCGGTGTGGGAGCCTCAAGGAAAATAATGGTTTGGTGTGTTAGAAATGCCAGGTATGATTTTTGGTCCCAGTCCGCCCCTCGTTTCAAGTCTCCGGCAAGGGTAGTTCGTTTTCAGGTTAATATTTGACTGGCTGGGTTAAGAATGTGTTCACCTGTTAAGCTAAAGCCTATGCATTGCTCCTGTGACAATGGATGGGCTGAAGTGTTAATGCAGGTGGTTTGTTGACCACGCTCACATGATGAGTAACTTCTCTGAGACCTGAAAAGCTGCATTGTCTGATGCACAGGAGACCTGGGTTAGAATCCCATCAGTCAAACTAACACATCTTCATGTCTCAGCCAAGGTTGCTCATCACATAGCGTTACGAGCGGCCTGATCCTGCAAGCTTGCATGAGTGGTTCGCTACATGCGGTAATCAGTCTGGTAAATACTAGGCTACTGGACTTATTATATGAATGGATCAAAAAAATTGTATTATCAAATTTTGTTTGTCACATGGGTCGAATACAACTGGTATCAAATTGACTGTAAAAGTATTACTTATGAGCCCTTTACCAACAATGCAGAGTTAAATAGTAAGAATTATTTGCAAAAAATTAAAAATGAAATAGTAACACAATAAAATAACAATAGTGAGACTACAGTGCCTTGCGAAAGTATTCGGCCCCCTTGAACTTTGCGACCTTTTGCCACATTTCAGGCTTCAAACATAAAGATATAAAACTGTATTTTTTTGTGAAGAATCACCAACAAGTGGGACACAATCATGAAGTGGAACAACATTTATTGGACGTTTTGCATTGTTGCCAAAAAGTTCAATTTTGGTTTCATCTGACCAGAGCACCTTCTTCCACATGTTTGGTGTGTCTCCCAGGTGGCTTGTGGCAAACTTTAAACAACACTTTTTATGGATATCTTTAAGAAATGGCTTTCTTCTTGCCACTCTTCCATAAAGGCCAGATTTGTGCAATATACGACTGATTGTTGTCCTATGGACAGAGTCTCCCACCTCAGCTGTAGATCTCTGCAGTTCATCCAGAGTGATCATGGGCCTCTTGGCTGCATCTCTGATCAGTCTTCTCCTTGTATGAGCTGAAAGTTTAGAGGGACGGCCAGGTCTTGGTAGATTTGCAGTGGTCTGATACTCCTTCCATTTCAATATTATCGCTTGCACAGTGTTCCTTGGGATGTTTAAAGCTTGGGAAATCTTTTTGTATCCAATTCCGGCTTTAAACTTCTTCACAACAGTATCTCGGACCTGCCTGGTGTGTTCCTTGTTCTTCATGATGCTCTCTGCGCTTTTAACGGACCTCTGAGACTATCACCACCTACACCACCCGATGCTACAGGAAGGCCATAAAGATCATCAAGGACATCAACCACCCGAGCCACTGCCTGTTCACCCCGCTGCCATCCAGAAGGCGAGGTCAGTACAGGTGCATCAAAGCTGGGACCGAGAGACTGAAAAACAGCTTCTATCTCAAGGCCATCAGACTGTTAAACAGCCACCACTAACATTGAGTGGCTACTGCCAACACACTGTCAATGACACTGACTCTACTCCAGCCACTTTAATCATGGGAATCGATGGGAAATGATGTAAATATATCACTAGCCACTTTAAACAATGCTACCTTATATAATGTTACTTACCCTACATTGTTCATCTCATATGCATACGTTGATACTGTACTCTATATCATCGACTGCATCCTTATGTAATACATGTATCACTAGCCACTTTAACTATGCCACTTGGTTTACATACTTATCTCATATGTATATACTGTACTCGATATCATCTACTGTATCTTGCCTATGCTGCTCTGTACCATCACTCATTCATATATCCTTATGTACATATTCTTTATCCCCTTACACTGTGTATGACAGTAGTTTTTTTTGGAATTGTTAGTTAGATTACTTGCTCGTTATTACTGCATTGTCGGAACTAGAAGCACAAGCATTTCGCTACACTCGCATTAACATCTGCTAACCATGTGTATGTGACAAATAAAATTTGATTTGATTTGATTTGATCACAGTGCAGGTGCATTTATGCGGAGACTTGATTACACACAGGTGGATTGTATTTATCATCATTAGTCATTTAGGTCAACATTGGATCATTCAGAGATCCTCACTGAACTTCTGGAGAGAGTTTGCTGCACTGAAAGTAAAGGGGCTGAATAATTTTGCACGCCCAATTTTTCAGTTTTTGATTTGTTAAAAAGGTTTGAAATATCCAATAAATGTCGTTCCACTTCATGATTGTGTCCCACTTGTTGTTGATTCTTCACAAAAAAATACAGTTTTATATCTTTATGTTTGAAGCCTGAAATGTGGCAAAAGGTCGCAAAGTTCAAGGGGGCCGAATACTTTCGCAAGGCACTGTATATACACGGAGTACCAGTCTGAGCCAATGTGCAAGGGTATGAAGTAATTTAGGTAATATGTACATGTAGGTAGGGGTAAAAGTGACTAGGCAATCAGGATAGATAATAAACAGAGTAGCAGCAGCGTATGTGAAGAGTGTGAAAGTGTGTCTATGTGTGAGTGTGTGTGTAGTCAATATGCATGTGTGTGTGTGTGTTGTGTGTGAGCGTATGTAGATGTATGTAGTCTATGTGTGTGTATGTGTGTGTTGGAGTGTCAGTGTAGTATGTGTGAGTCTGTGGGTATATTCTAGTGAGTGAACATAGAGCCGGTACAAGAGAGACAGTGCAAATAAAAAGGGGTTCAATGCAAATAGCAAGGTTTGGGACCGGTTCAGGGAAAATAACCGAAAAACCTCAAATAACTACATTATTTGAGGAACAGAACCCGAACCAATAACGAAAGTGATCTACACTGTTCTGCACAGAGCCATTATTTTAAAAGCATGGGAACCGGTTAATAATGTTATTTTACATCCTGGGTATTGTTTTCCAGTCCCACAAAAATCGCAACAAAACACCTATGCAAACCCTCACTATATCACTCAGAAACGTATGCCAGCGTCTGCCTGCCAGCCGGAAACCTTTACCAGTGGGTGTGTGTGTGTGTCGGCTACCTGCTCCTCCCCTCTGAAGCGGAGGTTACTGTAGCCTACTGAAGACAACACAAGCATCATTCAGAAAAACATTTATTAGAGAAGAATGATTTTCCTTTTTCAATGCTAGTTAAGGATACTATAGTTGTCACATTTCCCATTGGATTTATTAAGTACGGAAAGTTAAGACATGCTTTTATTTCTAGTGCTGCACTGCACACACAAGCTTGTTAGCTAGATAGATAACGTTTGCTCTGGTCCAATGTTAATACAACTTAGAAGTTCAAAGACAGAAGCTGCTCCTCCGTAGGTATAATTCTGTGGGCCTAATTCAGATAAGGCATGTCATAAGATGCCCAGTGCTTCAAGTGAAGTGTAACGTCTGCTTCCAACTCACACTCTCAAACACGTAGATCCCCTGAACGCAGCTCACTTTCCAGCCCACTTTCCAGCTCACACTCTCAAACACATAGATCCCCTGAACGCAGCTCACTCTCCAGATCCCAATCACCTGAATTCTGATCACATGTTCACACACCTGTATGTCATTATCACACGCTATGTAGTTCAGTTCTTTGCACCCCATCATTGTGAGACAGATCCTTCTGCTTCTGTTTGCCCCAGAAAGTATTGTTGCTGTGCAGTAGGCCTGATTTCAAACCCAGTCAGCTATATTGGCGCTGTGATCTCTGAGTATGAGGTCAAAGAGGGGTGAAATGTAACCAATGTGGTTCGATGAACCTTGCTGGAGACTTGAAGACTTCAGTTAGCTTCCTTCCTTTGAAATAATCCCTATGGGTTAACACAGTCTTGTGACATGCAGGAGACCTGGTTCGAACCCAGTCAGTCACAAGAGCGAGAATAAATAGGGAATGGAAAGGCAACTCTTAGAAGGGCTATGACAGGGCTATTCAACTATGGGGTCATAACAGTTTATAGCCAGAGTGGTTCAAACGCTAGAGCCAAATTCATTAGGAAGAAAATAAATTAAACATGTCACATTGACTTCAGAAACAGTCAGAAGCTTCTGTTTACCACAGAGACCATTTGATTCTTTCTGTTCTCCTCTACCTTTCCTGACTGGCAAAGTACCAGGAGGTTTTCTCTGGTATTAAATCTGATTTTAACGAACTTAATTTGAAAACTGAATCTGAATGCATCTGAGAAGTTGAATATATGAAATTTTGTTTTACTTGAATTGATGGTTTGCAAACATGATACACATGTAATGAACGCATTATATACCACATTGAAACGGAATATATAAATGTTGAATTTGAATATTCAATTAAATTGATTTTTTAAAAAGTGAATCCAATATTCTTTCAATTCAGTTTCAAATCATGGAATACAGGTAAAATGTATGAATTCAATGATTCAACTTGTGCATTAAGCAAAAGCTATTACAATCAAAGTAAATATCCTAATACAAATTAAAAACTATACATTTCAATTTCTGTTGGCACTGAAATCGCTCCATAGTATGTGCCTTCTTTGTGTACATTTTTGTGCTTCTCTTTCTCTCTTCAGTATCAGGCTTTGCAGAGCCAAATTCCAGACCATCTAGTCACTCTTCTTTGTTCTCTGTGTCATTGCATGTCATTATTGAAGTAGTTTTATGAGATGCTAATCAACCCCATTGCATTCTGACAACAGGACATACAGCACAGTGTTTAAAAACACCATTACAATGTAATCAGAGACCCCACAATGACCTTGATGTTTTCTACTTTCAGGGACACTAACAAGAGTTCCTAATTTTTTCCCCCCATCATCCACAAGGTCACGCAGAACCATCTGAATCAAGCCATCAAACTTGTCTGACTCCTCCTCTTCTTTCCCTTCTTCCTCCTTTCTCATTCTCCTCCTTGTGCTTCTCTTCCTCTCTTCAGTATCAGGCTTTGCAGAGCCAAATTCCAGACCATCTAGTCCATCCTCTTTGTTCACCATGTTATTGCATGTCATTATTGAAGTAGTTGGATGAGATGGTAACCAACCCCATTGCATTATGACGGTTACTGAGAACAGGACACACAGGAAGGACAATATTTAAAAACACCATTACAATGTAATCAGAGACCCCACAATGACCTTGATGTTTTCTACTCTCAGGGACACTAACAAGAGTCCCTCATTTTATTTCCCATCATCCCCAAGGTCATGTAGAACCATCTGAATCAAGCCATTAAACTTGTCTGACTCCTCCTCTTCTTTCCCTTCTTCCTCCTCTCTCATTCTCCTCCATTAGGAAACTGTCTCCTACATCTGTTTTGTGGTCCAGTGTGATGTTTTCCCTTTTAATATTGTTTTCCTTGTTTCCCTCACTTCATTTTTCTATTCCAGGGTTTGGATGACAAGGAAACGAGATCTCCAGCTTTGACCTTCTGGAGAGCGGCACATCTTTGTGTCTCTCATTCTCTCTCTCCTCCTCCTCTTGCACAACACTAAGTGATGGAGGTACGGATTTATTGAAAGTGACGCTTTAAAGAGCTAGAAAAAGGTTAAAGTCGCTGACTCCGTGGCACGTTTTATTATTTATCCCTGGGTTCCCTGCAGTGCTGGACCCATCTAATTGGAGAAATGAGGGATGCTTATTCATCCACCGGGCCGTACACACATGCACATACACAAGCACACACATACATGAGCATGCACATTGGCGATCACTCACATAAGTTTTAGAAGACCTACTCATTCAAAGGTTTTTCTTTATTTTTTGCTATTTTCTACATTGTAGAATAATAGTGAAGACATCAAAACTATGAAATAACACAAATGGAATCATGTAGTAACCAAAAAAGTGTTAAACAAATCAAAATATATTTAAGATTTAAGATTCTTCATTTGTGCCACCCTTTGCCTTGATGACATCTTTGCACACTCTTGGCATTCTCTCAACCAGCTTCACCTGGAATGCTTTTACAACAGTCTTGAAGGAGTTCCCACATATGCTGAGCATTTGTTGGCTGCTTTTCCTTCACTCTGCAGTCCGACTCATCCCAAACCATCTCAATTTTGTTGAGGTCAAGGGATTGTGGAGACCAGGTCATCTGATGCAGCACTCCATCACTCTCCTTCATGGTGAAATAGCCTTTACACAGCCTGGAGGTGTGTTGGGTCATTGTCCTGTTGAAAAACAAATGATAGTCCCACTAAGCCCAAACCGATGGGATGGCGTATCACTGCAGAATGCTGTGGTAGCCATAATGGTTAAGTGTGCCTTGAATTCTAAATAAATCACAGACAGCGTCACCAGCAAAGCACCGGGACACCATAACACCTCCTCCTCCATGCTTTATGGTGGGAAATACACATGCGGAGATCGTCCGTTCACCCACACCGCGTCTCATTGCTCATGTTTCTTGGTCGTGTTTCTTGGCCCAAGCAAGTCTGTTCTTCTTGTTGGTGTCCTTTAGTAGTGGTTTCCTTGCAGCAAGGCCTGATTCACACAGTCTCCTCTGAAAATGTTGATGTTGAGATGTGTCTGTTCCTTGAATTCTGTGAAGCATTTATTTGGGCTGCAATTTCTGAGGCTGGTAACTCTAATCAACTTGTCCTCTGCAGCAGAGGTAACTCTGGGTCTTCGATTCCTGTGTCGGTCCTCATGAGAGCCAGTTTCATCATAGCACTTGATGGTTTGCGACTGCACTTGAAAAAACTTTCAAAGTTCTTGAAATATTCCGTATTGACTAACCTTCATGTCTTAAAGTAATGTTGGACTGTCATTTCTCTTTGCTTATTTGAGCTTGATGCCATCTTTGCACACTGTTGGCATTCTCTCAACCAGCTTCATGAGATAGTCACCTGGAATGCATTTCAAATAACCTCTTAAGGATCCACCCTTTTAAAATAACATACCCAAATCTAGCTCAGGACTTGAAGCAAGGATATGCATATTCTTGGTACCATTTGAAAGGAAACACTTTGAAGTTTGTGGAAATGTGACATTAATGTAGGAGAATACAACACAGTAGATCTGGTAAAAGAAAAAAACAACCATTATTTTGTCATTTTTGATATGCAAGGGAAAGGCCATAATGTATTATTCCAGCCCAGGTGCGATTTAGATTCTGGCCACTAGATGGCAGCAGTGTATGTGTAAAGTTTTAGACTGGTCCAATGAACCCTTGCATTTATGTTCAAATGTTGTATCAAGACTGCCCAAATGTGCCTAATTTGTTCATTAAAAACTTTTCATGTTCAAAATTGTGCAATATCCTCAAACAATAGCATGGTATTATTTCACTGTAATAGCTACTGTAAATTGAACAGTGGAGTTAGATTAACAAGAATTTAAGCTTTCTGCCAATATCAGATATGTCTATGTCCTGGGAAATGTCCTGGGAAATGATGGGACACCAAAAGCAGAGCTGCGCTTTATTACAGACAGACTTCTCCCCACCTTAGCTACTGTTGTATTAATGTTTTGACCAAGACCATTTACAATCCAGGGATACTCCAAGCAGTTTAGTCCCCTTAACTTGCTCAATTTCCACATTATTCATTACAAGACTTAGTTGAGGTTTATGGTTAAGTGAATGATTTGTCCCAAATACAATGCTTTTTGGAAATATTTAGGACTAACTTATTCCTTGCCACCCATTCTGAAACTAACTGCAGCTCTTTGTTAACAACACTACCAACAAGGCAGGTCCAACAGGTCCTAGTTTTGTCACACCTGGACTACTGTTCAGTCGGGTAGCACAACTGGCCCTTAAATGTACATGGAGAGTTAACATTAATAACATGCATGTCAATGTCTCATGGCTGAAGGTGGAGGAGAGATTGACTTCATATATACTTATTTTTATAAGAAGTGTTGACAAGCTGAATGCACCGAGCTGTCTGTTTAAACTACTAGCACATAGAGTTGAAGTCAGAAGTTTACATACACTTAGGTTGTAGTCATTAAAACTTGTTTTTCAACCACTCCACAAATGTCTTGGTAACAAGCTGTAGTTTTGGCAAGTCGGTTGTGCATGACACATGTGCATGACACAAGTCATTTTTCTAACAATTATTTACTGACAGATTATTTCACTTATAATTCACTGTATCACAATTCCAGTGGGTCAGAAGTTTACAAACACTAAGTTGACTGTGCCTTTAAACAGCTTGGAAAATTCTATAAAATTATGTCATGGCTTTAGAAGCTTCTGATAAGCTAATTGACATCATTGGAGTCAATTGGAGGTGTACCTGTGAATCCTTGGGAGCAATTTCCAAATGCCTGAAGGTACCACATTCATCTGTACAAACAATAGTACGCAAGTATAAATGCCATGGGACCACGCAGTCGTCATACCGCTCAGGAAGGAGACATTTTTTGTCACCTAGAGATGAACGTACCTTTGTGCGAAAAGTGCAAATCAATCCCAGAACAACAGCAAAGGACCTTGTGAAGATGCTGGAAGAAACAGGTACAAAAGTATCTATATCCACAGTAAAACAAGTTCTATATCGGCATAACCTGAAGTCCACTCAGCAAGGAAGAAGCCACTGCTCCAAAACCACCATAAAAAAGCCAGACTATGGTCAGCAACTACACATGGGGACAAAGATCATACTTTTTGGAGAAATGTCCTCTGGTCTGATGAAACAAAAATAGAACTGTTTGGCCATAATGACCATCGTTACATTAGGAGTAAAAAGGGGGAGGCTTGCAAGCCGAAGAACACCATCCCAACCGTGAAGCATGTGGGTGGCAGCATCATGTTGTGGGGGTGCTTTGCTGCAGGAGTGACTGGTGCACTTCTCAAAATAGATTGCATCATGAGGTAGGAAAGTTATGTGGATATTTTGAAGCAACATCTCAAGACATCAGTCAGGAAGTTAAAGCTTGGTCGCAAATGGGTCTTCCAAATGGACAATGACCCCAAACATACCTTCAAAAGTTGTGGCAAAATGGCTTAAGGACAAAGAAGTCAAGGTATTGGAGTGGCCATCACAAAGCCCTGACCTCAATTCCATAGAAAATTCATGGGCAGAACTGAAAAACCGTGTGCGAGCAAGGAGGCCTACAAACCTGACTCAGTTACACCAGCTCTGTCAGGAGGAATGGGAACTTTTGACCCACTGGGAATGTGATGAAATAAATAAAAGACGAGATAAATCATTCTCTCTACAATTATTCTGATATTTCACATTCTTAAAATAAACTGGTGATCCTAACTGAACTGAGACAGGGCATTTTTATTAGGATTAAATGTCAGGAATTGTGAAAAACTGAGGTTAAGTGTATTTGGCTAAGGTGTATGTAAACTTCTGACTTCAACTGTAGCTCGGACACCCATGCATATACCACAAGAGATGCCACCAGGGGTTTCTTCACAATCCCCAAGTCCAGAGCAGACTAAGGGAGGCGCACAGTTCTACATAGAGCCATGACTACATGGAACTCTATTCCACATCAGGTAACTGATGCAAGCAGTAGAATAAGATTAAAAAACAGATAAAAATACACCATATGGTGTAAGAGACACACATATGCGCACAAATGCTAGCACACACACTCTATACACACGTACATTTAATATTGTTGTATGGTGGTATTATACATTTTGGACTGTAGATACTGTATGTAGTGGTGTATTAATGTTATATGATGTACTGTTTTATCTGTTGTTTAATGTGGGATGCCTTAATGTGTTTGGAACCCAGGAAGGGGATCCCTAATCAAGGGAAGTACAAATAGTCGACCAGAAGGCGACGCTCCAGAGAGTCTTATCTTTCAGGAATGAGGTCATAATAGCTCATTGTCAAAACGGTTAAAATGGTAGAGCCTAAGTCATTGGAGGAAAATAAATTAAAAATGCCACATTGCCTTCAGAAATGTCTGTTACCACAGTGAGCTTTTGATTCTACAGTACTGTAGCTGTTCTTCTTTACCTTTACTGGCTGGAAAAGTACCAAGATGTTGTCTCTGGTTTTAAATCTTAATTTAGAGAACTGAAATTATAGTTTGGAAACTTGATACACAGACAATGAATGCAATATCTACAATATTGAAACTGAATATATAAACAATGAATTTGAATATTCAAAAATATTTCAAGTTATTTTAAAACAGAATGCAAAATCTATTCAATTACGTTTCAGATCATGAAATATGATCTTATGACCTTGATCTTACAAACTCCAAGATGGCTTAGCAGTCGGACGTGTATCTTTGTCTTGTCCTGTCCTGTCCCATGTACAGTGCCTTGCGAAAGTATTCGGCCCCCTTGAACTTTGCGACCTTTTGCCACATTTCAGGCTTCAAACATAAAGATATAAAACTGTATTTTTTTGTGAAGAATCAACAACAAGTGGGACACAATCATGAAGTGGAATGACATTTATTGGATATTTCAAACTTTTTTAACAAATCAAAAACTGAAAAATTGGGCGTGCAAAATTATTCAGCCCCATTAAGTTAATACTTTGTAGCTCCACTTTTTGCTGCGATAACAGCTGTAAGTCGCTTGGGGTATGTCTCTATCAGTTTTGCACATCGAGAGACTGAAATTTTTTCCCATTCCTCCTTGCAAAACAGCTCGAGCTCAGTGAGGTTGGATGGAGAGCATTTGTGAACAGAAGTTTTCAGTTCTTTCCACAGATTCTCGATTGGATTCAGGTCTGGACTTTGACTTGGCCATTCAAACACCTGGATATGTTTATTTTTGAACCATTCCATTGTAGATTTTGCTTTATGTTTTGGATCATTGTCTTGCTGGAAGACAAATCTCCGTCCCAGTCTCAGGTCTTTTCCAGACTCCATCAGGTTTTCTTCCAGAATGGTCCTGTATTTGGCTCCATCCATCTTCCCATCAATTTTAGCCATCTTCCCTGTCCCTGCTGAAGAAAAGCAGGCCCAAACCATGATGCTGCCACCACCATGTTTGACAGTGTTCAGGGTGATGAGCTGTGTTGCTTTTACGCCAAACATAACGTTTTGCATTGTTGCCAAAAAGTTCCATTTTGGTTTCATTTGACCAGAGCACCTTCTTCCACATGTTTGGTGTGTCTCTCAGGTGGCTTGTGGCAAACTTTAAACAACACTTTTTATGGGTATCTTTAAGAAATGGCTTTCTTCTTGCCACTCTTCCATAAAGGCCAGATTTGTGCAATATACGACTGATTGTTGTCCTATGGACAGAGTCTCCCACCTCAGCTGTAGATCTCATCCAGAGTGATCATGGGCCCCTTGGCTGCATCTCTGATCAGTCTTCTCCTTGTATGAGCTGAAAGTTTAGAGGGACGGCCAGGTCTTGGTAGATTTGCAGTGGTCTGATACTCCTTCCATTTCAATATTATCGCTTGCACAGTACTCCTTGGGATGTTTAAAGCTTGGGAAATCTTTTTGTATCCAAATCCGGCTTTAAACTTCTTCACAACAGTATCTCGGACCTGCCTGGTGTGTTCCTTGTTCTTCATGATGCTCTCTGCGCTTTTAACGGACCTCTGAGACTATCACAGTGCAGGTGCATTTATACGGAGACTTGATTACACACAGGTGGATTGTATTTATCATCATTAGTCATTTAGGTCAACATTGGATCATTCAGAGATCCTCACTGAACTTCTGGAGAGAGTTTGCTGCACTGAAAGTAAGGGGGCTGAATAATTTTGCACGCCCAATTTTTCCGTTTTTGATTTGTTAAAAAAGTTTGAAATATCCAATAAATGTCGTTCCACTTCATGATTGTGTCCCACTTGTTGTTGATTCTTCACAAAAAAATACAGTTTTATATCTTTATGTTTGAAGCCTGAAATGTGGCAAAAGGTCGCAAAGTTCAAGGGGGCCGAATACTTTCGCAAGGCACTGTATATATCGTTCTTGGTATATATTTAGTATATAATTTAGTATATATTTTAATCTCACTTTCTATCTACGGACTGAATGTACTCTCCTGCAACCCACCTCACCCAATGTGGTATGGATCTGCTATTTTTAACCGGAACCCCCTTCAGAAGCTAACCACTGCTAGCGGTCCTCACCGTTAACTCGGACATCAGCCAGCCACAACTCGTTCAATTCCTGCCAGTCTGCACAGCGCGATATCAACCCAGAGCATATTGGACTGCTTTTTCTCTACCACACCTCCGGGTTCCTACCGCAAGCTCTGAACCTTTACACCGGATCATCGCAGCTAGTCAGCTGTTATCCGAGTGGCTACTCCTGGCTAACGTCTCTGTCCCAAAGCAAGCACCAGTTAGCCTGGAGCTAGCCTCAAGCTAGTTCCATCTCCCAGCTAGCCAAAGAGGTCCACCTGCCAATTCTTGGGCTACAATACCTATTTTGCCAATTGGCCTGGACCCTTTACTGCCGACACGGAGCCCCGCCGATCCATCACGACTGGTCTGCCGACCTAACGGCCCGAAGTGTTCTCATCAGGTGTCACGTTTTACCAAGGTGGGTGGAATCAGGCGCAGAGAGCAGGTTTCAGTGATTCGAACAGTTTATTCTCCGGCGCACAAAAAACACGGTCAACCCAACACACAGGGTGAATAATCCAACACAGGATCAAAATAGACCGGAGAATAAAACACAAGTGCTACACCAAATGACACGAATACAAAAACAATCCCGCACAAAACAAGGGCGGGACAACCTACTACATATAAGGATGTCAATTAAAATAAACTACACACAGGTGAACCTAATAAGACAAAACCAACAGACAAACGAAAAAGGGATCGGTAGTGGCTAGTAGGACGGTGACGATGACCGCCGAGCACCGCCCGAATAGGCAGGAGAGCCAAATTCGGCGGAAGTCGTGACAGTACCCCCCCCTCTGACGCGCGGCCCCCGCAGCGCGCCGCCACCGTCCTCGAGGACGACCCGGAGGACGAGGTGCTGGGCGATCCGGGTGGATGCGGTGGAAATCTCTCAGGAGAGAAGGGTCCAAAATGTCCCCCACCGGAACCCAGCATCTCTCCTCCGGACCGTACCCCTCCCAGTTCACGAGGTACTGTAGGCCCCCCACCCGGCGTCTCGAATCCAGAATGCCCCGAACTGTGTACGCCGGGGACCCCTCGATGTCCAGAGGGGGCGGAGGGACCTCAGGCACCTCACCTTCTTGCAGGGGACCAGCCACCACCGGCCTGAGGAGAGACACATGAAACGAGGGGTTAATACGGTAATACCTAGGAAGTTGTAACCTGTAACACACCTCGTTTATTCTCCTCAGGACTTTGAACGGCCCCACACACTGCGGCCCCAGCTTCCGACAGGGCAGGCGGAGGGGCAGGTTTCGGGTCGAGAGCCAGACCCTGTCCCCCGGTGCAAACACGGGGGCCTCACTGCGGTGCTGGTCAGCGCTCCTCTTCTGCCGTTCTCCCGCTAACCGTAGTGAGTCCTGAACGGCTTTCCAGGTGTCCTTGGAGCGCTGTACCCATTCCTCCACCGCAGGAGCCTCGGTCTGGCTCTGATGCCATGGGGCCAGGACCGGCTGGTAACCTAACACACACTCAAAAGGGGACAAGTTAGTTGAGGAGTGGCGTAGGGAGTTCTGAGCTAGTTCAGCCCAGGGAACATACCTTACCCACTCACCAGGCCGGTCCCGGCAATAGGACCGCAGAAACCTGCCCACATCCTGGTTTACGTGCTCCACCTGCCCATTACTCTCGGGGTGAAAACCTGAGGTTAAGCTGACCGAGACCCCCAGTCTCTCCATAAACGCCCTCCACACTCTGGACGTGAATTGGGGACCCCGATCAGAAACGATGTCCTCAGGCAACCCATAGTGCCGGAAGACATGGGTAAACAAGGCCTCCGCAGTCTGCAGGGCCGTAGGGAGACCGGGCAACGGGATGAGACGACAGGACTTAGAAAACCGATCCACAACGACCAGGATCGTAGTACTTCCCTGGGACGGGGGAAGGTCGGTAAGAAAGTCCACCGATAAGTGTGTCCACGGCCGTTGTGGAACGGGGAGGGGTTGTAATTTCCCTCTAGGCAGGTGCCGAGGAGCCTTGCTCTGAGCACACACTGAGCAGGAGGAGACATAAAATCTCACGTCTTTAGCCAGCGTGAGCTACCAGTATCCCCCTCTCAGACTCCGCACTGTCCTCTCCATGCCAGGATGACCCGAGGAGGGGAGAGTATGAGCCCACCGGATCAGCTTGTCCCGGACCCCCCTCGGCACGTATTGAGTCCCCACTGGACAGTTAGGGGGGGCCGGCTCTGACCGTGAGGCCTCCTCTATCTCCGCGTCCACCTCCCATACCACCGGTGCCACGAGACATGACGGTGAAATGATGGGAGTTGGCTCAACGGACCACTCCTCGGTATCATAGAGGCGGGACAGCGCGTCGGCTTTGGTGTTTTGGGAGCCTGGCCGGTATGAGAGGGTAAACCGGAACCTGGTAAAAAACATGGCCCATCTAGCCTGACGTGGATTTAGTCTCTTCGCTGCCCGGATATACTCGAGATTACGATGGTCAGTCCAGATGAGAAAAGGGTGTTTAGCCCCCTCAAGCCAATGTCTCCACACCTTCAGAGCCTTGACTACAGCTAACAACTCCCGGTCCCCCACATCATAGTTTCGCTCCGCTGGGCTGAGCTTGCTCGAAAAGAAAGCACACGGGCGGAGCTTGGGTGGCACGCCCGAGCGTTGGTACAGCACGGCTCCGACCCCAGCCTCGGACGCATCCACCTCCACTATGATCGCTAAAGAGGGGTCCGGATGCTCCAACACGGGCGCATTGGTGAACAGTTCCTTCAAACGACTGAAGGCTCTGCCCGCCTCTGCTGACCAGCGCAAGCGCACCGGTCCTCCCTTCAGCAGTGAGGTGATGGGAGCAGCCACCTGACCAAAACCCCGGATAAACCTCCGGTAGTAATTGGCAAACCCTAAAAACCGCTGCACTTCTTTCACCGTGGTCGGAGTCGGCCAATTACGCACGGCTGTAACGCGGTCATCCTCCATCACCACCCCGGAGGTGGAAATACGATACCCCAGGAAGGAAACGGACTGTTTGAAAAACTCACATTTCTCCGCCTTGCAATACAGGTCATGCTCCAGCAGTCGCCCAAGTACCTTACGCACCAGAGACACATGCGCCGTGCGTGTGGCAGAATAGATCAAGATGTCATCGATGTACACTACCACTCCCTGCCCGAGCAGGTCTCGGAGAATCTCATCTACGAAGGATTGGAAGACGGCTGGAGCATTCTTCAACCCGTATGGCATGACACGTTACTCATAATGACCAGATGTAGTACTAAATGCGGTTTTCCACTCATCTCCTCCCCGGATACGCACCAGATTATACGCGCTCCTCAGGTCCAGTTTTGTGAAGAAGCGCGCCCCGTGAAATGATTCCACCGCCGTAGCGATGAGAGGTAGTGGGTAACTAAACCCCACTGTGATGGAATTTAGACCTCTATAATCAATGCACGGACGCAGACCTCCATCCTTCTTCTTCACAAAAAAGAAGCTCGAGGAGACGGGTGATGCGGAGGGCTGAATGTACCCCTGTCCCAGCGATTCAGCAACATATGTTTCCATCGCTACCGTCTCCTCCTGGGACAATGGATACACGTGAATCCTAGGAAGTGCAGCGTTCTCCAGAAGGGTTATCGCGCAGTCCTCTCGACGATGAGGTGGTAATTGGGTCGCCCTCTTTTTACTGAAGGCGATAGCCAAATCGGCATATTCAGAGGGAATGCGCACGGTGGAAACTTGGTCTGGACTCTCCACCGTAGTCGCACCAACGGCAACTCCTATACACCTACCTGAACACTCCTCTGACCACCCCTTAAGAGCCCCCTGTCGCCAGGAAATCACCGGGTTGTGTTGAGCTAACCAGGGAACCCCCAACACTACTGGAAACGCAGGTGAATCTATAAAGAACAGACTAATCTGCTCCTTATGATCCCCCTGCGTTACCATGTCCAGCGGCACCGTAGTCTCCCTAATTACTCCTGACCCTAATGGTCGGCTATCTAAGGAGTGCACGGGGAAAGGTAGGTCTAACGACACCAGGGGAATCCCTAGCCTTAACGCAAGCCCACGATCCATGAAATACCCAGCTGCGCCTGAATCGACTAGCGCCTTATGCTGTAGAGAGGGAAAAAACCCAGGGAAAGAAGTCAACACATACACATGACCGACAGGAAGCTCTGGGTGAGTCTGGTGCTTACTCACCTGGGGTGATCGAGCAGTGCTCCGCCTGCCCTCCCGACTCCCAGACGAGTTCCTCCAGCACCGGTCGGACGTGTGCCCTCGTCGACCACAACTGGTGCAGGAGGACACTCCTCCTCCGGTCCCCCTCGAAGCCGCCCCTCCTAATTCCATAGGGATAGGGGCAGGAGGGCTGGGAAGTGGAAACGACAGAGCCTGATCCGAACGCCCGCGGGCAGCCAGCAGATTGTCGAGACGGATAGCCAAGTCAATGAGTTCATCCAGTGTGAATGTAGTGTCCCGACATGCCAGCTCCCTGCGGACGTCCTCCCTGAGACTGCATCTGAAATGATCGATCAAGGCCCTGTCGTTCCATCCTACTCCTGCAGCCAAGGTCCTGAACTCCAGAGCAAAGTCCTGTACGCTCCTCGTCTCCTGACGCAGGTGGAACAGCCGTTCACCCGCCGCCCGACCCTCTGGTGGATGGTCAAAAACAGCTCGGAATCGGCGGGTGAACTCTGGGTAATTATCCCTCGCCGAGTCCGGACCATTCCACACTGCGTTGGCCCACTCGAGGGCTCGCCCAGTCAAGCAGGAGACGAGGGCGCTCACACTCTCCTCTCCGGAGTGAGCAGGACGCACGGTAGCCAGGTATAGTTCCAGTTGAAGGAGGAAACCCTGGCACCCAGCCGCCGTTCCGTCATACTCCCGTGGGAGTGTCAGCCGAAGAGCCCCGGAGCCAGATGTGGTCGCAGGAACAGGAGGTGCTGGAGAAGGAGGTGCTGGAGATGAGGTGGGAAGGCCACTCCTCTCCCATCGATCCATCCTCTCCATCATTTGGTCCATGGCAGAACCAATCCGGTGAAGCACGCTGGTGTGATAGAGGACCCTCTCTTCCATCGATGGGAGAGGAGACGCGGCTGCTCCTCCTGATTCCATGAGGGTGCGGGATTCTGTCACGTTTTATCAAGGTGGGTGGAATCAGGCGCAGAGAGCAGGTTTCGGTGATTCGAACAGTCTATTCTCCGGCGCACAAAAAACACTGTCAACCCAACACACAGGGTGAATAATCCAACACAGGATCAAAATAGACCGGAGAGTAAAACACAAGTGCTACACCAAATGACACGAATATAAAAACAATCCCGCACAAAACAAGGGCGGCACAACCTACTACATATAAGGACGTTAATTAAACTAAACTACACACAGGTGAACCTAATAAGACAAAACCAACAGACAAACGAAAAAGGGATCGGTAGTGGCTAGTAGGACGGTGACGACGACCGCCGAGCACCGCCCGAATAGGCAGGAGAGCCAACTTCGGTGGAAGTCGTGACATCAGGCTCTTCCGTTGAGACATCGCCGGATGCCCATCTGCTAGCCCCGGGCCGCTAGCTGTCTGAATCGCTGTTTCTCCAGCTCGCCTAGCATAGCAGCGACTACGGAATTTGGCTCCCTGACTCATCTAGTGCTACCCATTGGACCCTATGATCACTCGGCTACACATGCCTCTCCCTAATGTCAATATCCCTTGTCTATTGCTGTTTTGGTTAGTGATTATTGTCTTATTTCACTGTAGAGCCCCTAGCCCTGCCCAATATGCCTTTTGTTCCACCCCACACACATGCAGTGACCTCACCTGGCTTAACTGGTGCCTCTAGAGACAAAAACTCTCTCATCGTCACTCCATACTTAGGTTTACCCCCACTGTACTCACATCCTACCATAACCTTGTCTGTACATTATACCTTGAATTTATTCTTCCACTCCCAGAAATCTGCTCCTTCTACTCTCTGTTCCCGAAAGAATTAGATGTCCAGTTCTTATAGCCTTTAGCCGTACCCTGATCCTACTCCAGAAAGTTACCAGCCTCCTCCTCTGTTCCTCTGGTGATGTAGAGGTTAACCCAGGCCCTGCAGCCCCCAACACCACTCCCATTCCCCAGGCGCTCTCATTTGGTGACTTCTGTAGCCGTAAAAGCCTTGGTTTCATGCATGTTAACTTTAGAAGCCTCCTCCCTAAGTTTGTTTTGTTCACTGCTTTAGCACACTCTGCCAACCCTGATGTCCTAGCCGTGTCTGAATCATCCCTGAATATAATATTTTCTGACAAGATAGAACTGCCAAAGGGGGCGGAGTTGAAATCTACTGTAGAGATAGTGACCTAAACTGGGATATGCTTAACACCCCGGCCGTCTAACAATCTAAGCTAGATGCCCTCAATCTCACACAAATTATCAAGGAACCTACCAGGTACAACCCTAAATCCGTAACCATGGGCACCCTCTTAGATATCATCCTGACCAACTTAAACTCTAAATACACCTCTGCTGTCTTCAACCAGGATCTCAGCGATCACTGCCTCATTGCCTGCATGCATGATGGTTCCGTGGTCAAACGACCACCCTGCATCACTGTCAAACGCTCCCTAAAACACTTCAGTGAGCGGACTTTCTAATCAACCTGGCCCGAGAATCCTGGAAGCATATTGACCTCATCCTGTCAGTGCTTTCCTTGCCATCTTAAATAAGCATGCCCATTCAAAAAATGTAGAACTAAGAACAGATATAGCCCTTGGTTCACCCCAGACTTCACTGCCCTTGACCAGCACAAAAACATCCTGTGGTGTTGTGCACTAGCATCGAATAGTCCCCTCAATATGCAACTTTTCAGGGAAGTCAGGAACCAATATAGGAACCTTAGGAAAGCTAAGGCTAGCTTTTTTAAACAAAAATGTGCATCCTGTAGCACTAATTCCAAAAAGTTTTGTGACACTGTAAAGTCCATGGAGAATAAGAGCACATCCTCCCAGCTGCCCACTGCACTGAGGCTAAGAAACACTGTCACCACTGATACATCTACAATAATCAATGATTTCAATAAGCATTTTTCTACAGCTGGCCATGCTTTCCACCTGAATACCCATTCCCCGGCCAACAGCTCAGCACCCCCTGCAGCAACTTTCCCATGACAGTGAAATGTGTCTGTAACCATTACTGAAAATGTGGTTGTGCATAAGGATACCCTGGTCTTCAAAATAATTATATTTACAAGATATCTTATGATAACTTGATGCCAAAGCAATGAAATACATTACACTACACAGTAAAAGAGACTTTTCAACTGTAATAAAATTAGTTCTACAGTATTTTACTGTAATTACAAGGGATTAGAGCAAGCAGGTTGGCTGTAGTCATTTGCATATTACGTAATATTAATTAATACTAGGTGTTTTATATTGCTTGCACTTCTAGGGGCCTAAACAAAGGCTTCCAAACTGGCCATGATTACAGTGCAAAATGGACATGGTACGTGGGTAAATATTCCACCAATAAAAGGCGCAAGATCCACTATCGCTCTGTTCTGTCCCTTATATACATTTAATTGTTTGAGAACGACTACCATATATCACTTAAATTGGTGCAGGACTCTCATTAACGGGTGCCACAAATATAGACACTTACAAAGCACACCTTAAAATATGTTAATGAGACAGCAATTCTTTCTCCTCCCACAATATTTCTCAACCAATGCACCGTAATTTACATTATGCTGCAGTAAATATATAGCAAAACAGCAATACAGTACTGTATTGTTGAATTGTATTGAAACTAAGCTCAGCAATTTTTGTCATGAATATTTAATTATATATTACAGCTTACCATCTGATTTTTGGGGTTTTATATCACTTGCACTTTAGAACTTAACAAGGGCTTCTAGACTGACTACAGAGCAAAACAGATCAAAAGGACAGGGCTAGCCAATCAAGCATGAACGTTTTGAGACTTGCTGCCATGATGAACTGTCCCCTATATAAATGTAATTGTTATGGAACTACAACCACATATCACTCAAATTGGTACAACACTCTTCACTAATGAGTGGAACAAATATAGCCTCTTGCAAGACATGTCTCGAACATGTTAATGAGTTAGAAACAACAACACCACACACGCTTAAAAAATATGGTATTGTATTCTGAATTAGAGTAAATCCAACATTTTCCCACAATGCACCATAATTAATCATGTAAAACACATTTATGGTATTTTACTGTGCATTCTACAGTGTTTTACAGAAAGTTCTTACAGTGGGCTTTAAAACACATGTACAGTATTTTACTGTGCATTCTATGGTAATATACTAAATTCAGTTTATACGGTGTCATACTGTTGATAAATGCAGCAAGTCAGTGATAAAATTACAAAAACTGCTAACAGTGCACTCAAACGAGGAGCCTTGAAAGATATCTGCATGGGGCATGGAGACGCTCACTAATAACAACTATTGTAATCACAAAAGCTAAAACGTTTCACTTCAAATTAATGCAATTCCTTGCAACTTGATGTAGCAAACTGATATGAAGGTGACTGGCCTATCTGAAAGAACAACCAATTTGTCATTGTCATGGCATCATGCCTTGAACTACTGACATTACCTTTGATCAAGTACATGACAGTACCTTTTGTTGTTACCTTCTAACAAATAAAAAGGATTATCACCTCAATGCTGTCAGTCACTAAATTAAATAATATGGTTGGTGTTGGGTGGTTCAATAGATTGAATTGAGCTATTGTATGATCTATGGATTAGGGATAGAACAGACAAGGTCCCTCTGTCCTACTGTAGATGAAGGCAACCTTTCCTCAAATAATCTGTACCTCTGAGCCACTACACTATAAGACACACAAGAGGTTGTTTCACGTAATGTTGTGGAATTGAGGGTATCAGAGGATGCAGCTTTCATTTGTTTCATTGTACAGTATCCATTCAGTATGTGTCCTGCCCCAGGCTAGGGGGCAGTATATCACCGGGCTGTTTGGAGCCTGTTATCTGGCACATGATACACATCCCTCTCCTATAGAAACGGAACTAGAGACAGCACACAAAGGACCCTCTCTCACCTGCCTGTAATCTGTGATGGGCCCTGCTATCTCCTGCTGTTATCACTGGCTCAGCAGTAGACTGGGGAAAGCCATGTCTGCAGCTCAGATCACCCTGGCATCCTGGATCCTGTTTCCATACTTAAATATATGTCATGCAGTGGTTGTGTACAGTAGATGCATGGGTTCCCTCCTGCTCTACTGGCAGTGGTTTTGTACAGTAGATGCATGGGTTCCCTCCTGCTGTACTGGCAGTGGTTTTGTACAGTAGATGCATGGGTTCCCTCCTGCTGTACTGGCAGTGGTTTTGTACGGTAGATGCATGGGTTCCCTCCTGCTCTACTGGCAGTGGTTTTGTACAGTAGATGCATGGGGTCCCTCCTGCTGTACTGGCAGTGGTTTGTACCATGGAGATGCAGGAGAGATATAAAGTATAGGTACATACAGTACATGTAGAGGGAGATGACAAGAGACCACTGAAGTTAGCGATTGAGGCTGGAAAAAAGGAAATAACAAGGTTAAAGGGACAAAACAAATATTGGCCCTAAATGGAGCTATACTCAGATTATTATTTAAATGATTCTGTATAAATATGTATGATTTACAGTTCCAATGATTCTCTGTTATACTGGTTGTGACCTTTACTATGTGCTGTTTGTGTGTTGTTTTTAGCTGTTGCATTATGCCATGCATTGCAGTGTATGGTGGGCTTACAGCAGATACTGTGTGCTGGGTGCACCTTTTGCTGCAATGCAGGTGGAGAGGGAAGGAGAGGAGGGGCACACACACTACTGGTGTTATCCCACAGTGGTGCGGCGTGCAGTGTGCTGAATGGCTCAGGGACCACTCGTCCTCACAGAGAGCCAGACCCAGATAGTGTCTGTTTATTCTGACATGACTACCTGCTGGGGAGAGTATTCCTCACATGGATCTGATGTACAGATACTTGCTGCATAAGACCTGCATAAGCGAACACTCTGAATGTATACAATTATAGGATGATGTATAGCCAGAAAATAACATGCTCTCTAGCTGTGGGGATGAATGTTTTACAAGGGTGTCCAATTTTACGCCATGCTGTTTTGTAAACTGACACACTGTGTTCAGCGGGGTCCCTCTGTCTCTGAGCTCATTCCTGGCAATGAAGTCCAGCCATGACCCTGGGCACAGAGATGAGGCAGGACAAATATCAGGAGCTGATTGAGTTGGCCCCATCCAGACACTTGATGAAAGAGAGAGCCATGTGTTTGACCAATAAACAGATGACACAAGGAATAGTAACATTCAAAAGGTAATCTGGGACAAAATGTCACAACGTGATCCATAGGTATTTTCATTACCCTCTTTTTAAACACTGTAGTTTATCATCAAAGAAATGCATTATACACATGCACACAGACCCCCCCCACACACACACACACACAGGCTGTGACCTTACCCAGTATTTATATTATTTATAGTAGGTCCTGGCTGGCAGCCTGGTTTCTGGTGAATGATCAGATCAAACCTCAAGAGTGTGTCTGGTCTCTCAGCACATCACTACAGCTAGCAGAGAAGGATGTTTATAGTGCTTTTAAATCTCTTTCTCTACTAGTACAGATGCACCTGGGAGACTCCACAAAAGGCTGGAATTAATTTGAAAATCAACAAAATATCCCTCTCTGACTCAGAGGGACGTCTATGGGCTGGGTGGTAGGGAGGTGGACCCAGGGGGGGATTCAGTCCTCGAGATGTGGAGATATGGAACGAGCCATTAATTGAGCTGCTTCCAAAAGGGAATAGCTGAGAGACAAGCTCATTAAAAAGTATTATTAAAAAAACAACCAGAGGACTGCAGCTAATGCTTGTTTAAACATTCAGCGTGTAGATACATTGTCTATTATTACAGATTTATATCAAACAAATATTTGCAAATACTTGAACTAGCATCACCCTTTTCCTCAATTTCCAGATAGGCCTCCATATTGTAACTCACGGTTGCTGTCACTTTTAAAACAGGTTATTTACCCAACACCATCTCAACACAGTGGGTAATATACTTCTGGAGAGAAAAAAAATGCATTCCTCTCTTAAAATGAATATGTTAATAATTAATATGTACCCCTAGAGCAGAATAGATCTCGATTCCCAATGTATTTATTTTCAATAGGGTGAAGTCAGCATTAGTAGGACATCAGGTGTAGTATAACATTTGTGTTTGAGGGTACTGAACTATGGTAATTGTGTAAACCAATAACAACAAATGCTAATGGGTTGTTGCTGCATGTGTTCTGTGGATGAAAAGAAAAGGTTGGTGGGACATCACTGTAGTGTGTGTGGTCAGGTTCCTTAGGTGTGACCTGCTGAAAATCAAGAAAACCACTGTATACCTTGCACTAGAATGGTTAGGCTTGTCATTCTGTCAATTATAATTGAACAATCTAGCTGTTGGTGTTAAAATGAATAGGTATTAAAAGTGTTTTGAAATACAATTATTGTATACAGATTTGATATCTTATGAAAATCAGATTCATAAAGGGTCCTTTAATCAATTTGAATGCATTTTCCTTCATTAGATGTTCTAAAGGACATTGAAATATGTTGTTTCGAATCCCTGAGCTGACAAGGTAAAAATATGTTGTTCTGCCCCTGAGCAAGGCAGTTAACCACTGTTCCACGGGCGCCGAAGACGTAGATGTCGATTAAGACAGCCCCCCGCACCTCTCTGATTCAGAGGGGTTGGGTTAAATGCTGAAGACACATTTCAGTTGAAGGCATGGATGTGGATGAAGGCAGCCCCCCGCACCTCTCTGAGTCAGAGGAGTTGGGTTAAATGCTGAAGACACATTTCAGTTGAAGGCATTCAGTTGTACAACTGACTAGGTATCCCCCTTTCCCTTTCCCTTTTAACATACACTACCATTCAAACGTTTGGGATCACTTAGAAATGTCCTTGTTTTTTAAAGAAAAGCAATTTTTTTGTCCATTAAAATTACATCATATTGATCAGAAATACAGTGTAGACATTGTTAATGTTGTAAATGACTATTGTAGCTGAAATGTTTTTATGGAATATCTACATAGGCACACCTGTATCTAAACAATCTAATTTAATTGTCCTCTTGCACAGTTGTGCACCGGGGCCTCCCACTCCTTTTCCCATTCTGGTTAGAGCCCGTTTACACTGTTCTGTGAAGGGAGTATTGCACAGCATTGTCCTTGATCTTCAGTTTCTTGGCAATTTCTCACATGAATTTCTCAGAACAACAATAGACTGACGAGTTTAAGAAGAAAGTTATTTGTTTTTGGCCATTTTGAGCCTTTAATCGAACCCACAAATGTTGATGCTCCAGATACTCAACTAGTCTAAAGAAGGCCAGTTTTATTGCTTCTTTAATCAGGAAACCAGTTTTCAGCTGTGCTAACAAAATTGAAAAAGGGTTTTCTAATGATCAATTAGCCTTTTAAAATGATGAACTTGGATTAGCTAACACAACGTGCCATTGGAATACAGGAGTGATGGTTGCTGATAATGGGCCTCTGTACACCTATGTAGATATTCCATTAAAAATCAGTAGTTTCCAGCTACAATAGTCATTTACAACATTAACCATGTATACACTGTATTTCTGATCAAGTTGAGTTTATTTAAACGGACAAAAACAAGGACATTTCTAAGTGACCCCAAACTTTTGAATGGTAGTGTATGTTGAAACGGAAGATAGGAAAAAGAGGCACAATGTATGAAAGGGGACATAATTTAGGGAATAATAGCAGCCAGGTCACCCATGATACAAGACAGTATTGGAAATCCATCCGTCTGAGGACGTCAGGAGATGACGTGGAAACCAGCCACTAGGGGCATCAGTGAGCACTGTTTTGGTAGGCTTATTGTGGACGGGGATGGTAGATGGGCGTAAGCATCTGCCTCTGATTCTAAAGGTTACAAGTTCAAATTCAGTTTTTGATATTTTTATTTTAAGCCTCTTTTAAGCCCTTAACCCTTACCTTAACCATTCAGAGTTAATGCCTCATTTCTTAAGAAACCACACCCACCCCAATCGAGTTAGAAGAGAAAGGGCAGGCTATATAGAAATAATTATGTTCAAATTTAAAAATCATTGAACAGAATGTTGAGGATTTCTATTATCCTAAACGGGCTATAGATTACATCTCACATTCCAGTGTTCGAATTTGTAAACAAGGCTGCATGGGATTTCTGTTAACGCGATGGCAATGTCTGCTGGCAATGGCAATGTCTGCTTTAGGTGTAATGCCGGGACCCACTTGGATTTGACAGTGCTAATCCAGTTCCACCTTCGACACCACCAAAACAACCGCTATGAGGATGTTGGCTAAAGCGGATCTGATTGAATCGAGCCCTAGGAAAAGACCATGAAACGTGTGAGGGGGGAAAATGGAGGGCTAGGATGACAGCTAAGTGGTAGTATCTTTCCTGCCTGCCCTATGGTTTGAGTGTTTAAGTGTAAGTCCCAGCTGGATCCTCCCAGTCCACCTCTCAACCATCTCCTCTCCTCTATCTGGCTCCCATTCATCCCTCTGCAGGTGGGCTTTATCTGGCCCCACAGCTGCACTAATCTGGGGTCAGCAGTCGGTGACAGAGCATCTCTCAGGCCCTCTCCCCAGGCATAGCCCACAGAGTCTGCAGGGTCACAGACAAGAACAGGGCAACGCAGGACATTTCAGCAAGGCTAGTTTGGGTTGTTAGTTGTAAACTCACAGTTGAGGGTGTAGTCACTGAGATATCCAACACAACCACTTCAAGTGTCAGCATAGGGATGGAGACTAAAAGCATTTTTTCTTTCTTTCTCTCTCACTTCCAGGCAGCAGGCAAGAATATAAAGATGTGGAAATAAACTACATAGAACAATGGTGGTCAGTGGCGTTTAAGATGAGGAGGATGATTTTTTTTCCCATGACAATGGTCATTTCTATTATAGCATATTGGATTTATTTCATTCATATTCATTTGTCCAGTTCAACGTAACAACGATAGGTTAGGCTACTACATGATACTCTAATTTTCTCTACCATCATGAGGTTGCTACAACCTAGCCTATGAATAAAAGTTTACAACGTAGGTTCACACAGGTCGAGAGACAATTCCTTGCACACCCTTGCCTGCATCTAGTTGATGTAGGGTGTAATCATTAGTCCAACAGTTGCTAACGAGAATTTCTATTGGACAAATTCAGCTATGTTTATCCCCGTTTTGTTTTGTTTGCTTCCGTTTAAGAAAAGTTTTTCAACAGATTCGGAGAAATGAATACACCCCTGATTACGCGTATACAGAGTTCACTTTCATAACAGCCACGTTGTATTCCTTCTCTTCCCTTCACTTGTGGACATTAATGTACAACACATCAGCTGTCCGTGACCAGGTGAAAAAACCTTGCTAAGCCAAACCGATAACACACAACCTACACCATATTAGCTAAAGTAACGTTATATTCAGCATAGCTAATAGAACTAACGCGTTAGTAAACCCGTTACAATCATGCAGTAACGTTACTGTACTGTCAGTAAGCAGTTACACCAGTGGGCCCTGGTGGCAATAAATTAGTAATACCAAAAGCTTACCTTGACATGGAAGAGTACCACTGTTGTGTTGGAAATTCATAGACACCTAGCTAACATAGCCTCCCTCTGTATGAGCAGGGTGTTTCAGTAGGCTAAACTAGCTAGCAGCATTTGCTAGCTAAGTAAGTGAAATTGAATATGTACATATAAATATATGGATGAGTGATGGCCGTGCGGCATAGGCAAGATGCAGTAGATGGTATAGAATACAGTACATACATATGAGTAATGTAGGATATGTAGACATTATTAAAGTGCCGTTATTTAAAGGGACATTTATTAAATGTATTAAAGTGGCCAGAGATCTGAGTCTGTATGTTGGCAGCAGCCACTCTATGTTAGTGATGGCTATTTAACAGTCTGATGGCCTTGAGATAGAAGCTGTTTTTCAGTCTCTCGGTCCCTGCTTTGATGAGCCTGTACTGACCTCGCCTTCTGGATGATAGCGGGGTGAACAGGCAGTGACTCAGGTAGTTGTTGTCCTTGATGATCTTTTTGGTGTACCTTGGTATACCTGAAAGTCCAAGCCAAATTACTCATGTTATGTGTATACTAGTGTCATTTGGAATCATGTTATGCATGCAAATATACATACATGAAAAGTAATAAATGATCAATCTAGGATATCTCTCTATCCATCATCCTCTCGCTTATGTACACAGACCCACTCTCTCTAACCTCCCTCCCTCTCTCTCTCTCTCCTCCCTCCCTCTCTCTCTCTCTCCTCCCTCCCTCTCTCTCCTCCTCCCTCCCTCTCTCTCTCTCTCTCTCTCTCCTCCCTCCCTCTCTCTCTCTCCTCCCTCCCTCTCTCTCTCTCTCCTCCCTCCCTCTCTCTCTCTCCTCCCTCCCTCTCTCTCCTCCTCCCTCCCTCTCTCTCTCTCTCTCCTCCCTCCCTCTCTCTCTCTCTCTCTCTCTCCCCCTCCCTCTCTCTCTCTCCTCCCTCCCTCTCTCTCTCTCCTCCCTCCCTCTCTCTCTCTCCTCCCTCCCTCTCTCTCCTCCTCCCTCCCTCTCTCTCTCTCTCTCCTCCCTCCCTCTCTCTCTCTCTCCTCCCTCCCTCTCTCTCTCTCTCCTCCCTCCCTCTCTCTCTCTCTCCTCCCTCCCTCTCTCTCTCTCCTCCCTCCCTCTCTCTCCTCCTCCCTCCCTCCCTCTCTCTCTCTCTCTCTCCTCCCTCCCTCTCTCTCTCTCTCCTCCCTCCCTCTCTCTCTCTCCTCCCTCCCTCTCTCTCTCCTCCCTCCCTCTCTCTCTCTCTCCTCCCTCCCTCTCTCTCCTCCTCCTCCCTCCCTCTCTCTCTCTCTCTCTCTCCTCCCTCCCTCTCTCTCTCTAACCTCCCTCCCTCTCTCTCTCTCCTCCCTCCCTCTCTCTCCTCCTCCCTCCCTCCCTCCCTCTCTCTCCTCCTCCCCCTCCCTCTCTCTCTCTCTCTCTCTCCTCCCTCCCTCTCTCTCTCTAACCTCCCTCCCTCTCTCTCTCTCCTCCCTCCCTCTCTCTCCTCCTCCCTCCCTCTCTCTCTCTCCTCCCTCCCTCTCTCTCCTCCTCCCTCCCTCTCTCTCTCTCTCTCTCTCTCTCTCCCTCCCTCCCTCTCTCTCTCTCCTCCCTCCCTCTCTCTCTCTCTCCTCCCTCCCTCTCTCTCTCCTCCCTCCCTCTCTCTCTCCTCCCTCCCTCTCTCTCTCCTCCCTCCCTCTCTCTCTCTCCTCCCTACCCCCTCAGCTGATCAACTGTGTGCTGGCACAAGTATTAACGAGCTGGTCTCTAAAGTGAAACATCAGTAATCAGCATGCAGCACATCACTACACACACTCTAGCAATAAAGACAATATGATCATCAGCCACTGTGGAAGAGAAAAAAAGACAAACATTTTACTTTAATTTCAGATCACTTTATTAGGCATTTCCATGTGATGTGATTCTAAATAGTTTGGAGAGAGAATAATGTGAACTGCAAACTGCTGAAATGACTGTAAACTCTGCTGAAATGACAGTAAACTGGTGAAATTACTGTACACTCTTCTGAAATGAATGTAAATTCTGCTGAAATGACAGTAAACTGCTGAAGTGACTGTAACTCTGCTGAAATGAAGGATATTTGATTGTATATGTCAAGATGAACACACACACACTCACACAGACACACACACGGAATGCGTTGAATGGCTTCCTTTCTATTGTCCGCCACCAAGGAGAGGGGCGGAAACAAGGCCAGCCAGGAGAGAGGAAATAAGAATGCCACATACAGATCTCCCCTTCCCCTCCCCTCTCTTTCTCTCTATCCTTTCTACTCCCTCACTCTTACATCTCCATTTCTCTTTATTGAAAGGTTACTAAATGTCAGATGGTGAGTTTTCATCATCTTCAATGGTGCTGTCTCTCTTCTTAGATGGGCTGCGTGTGTGAGGGGTGATGGGGAGCAGGGTCAGTGTGTTCAGAAACGTGCTGCTATACATGACCATCCTCTCCTCCCTGCCGTGGGAGGGAGTCAGCCACTCCAGTTGGCACACCATCTATTGATGACTTTGTCTACTGCTCTGCCTCAAGGACACATCCATAGAAACTGAAGCTTCTTCAATCTGCACATACCGTTCTGTAGAAGTTCATTCACAGCATGTGATAACTTTATTCATGGGGTGAGAACCCCTCTTATCACTGAAAACATGGTCAAGACCTTAAACAGTATGAAACATAGTATAACCAGCATTATTCATATGTTAAACGTATATGATATTGTAGATTGGGTAACTCTTTATTAAAGCCACAGTTATAATAGATTATAATTGGTGTAAGCATTTTGAGCCCTTTTGATGTTTAATAATGAAATCATAATACAATATGTTACATCTTCATATGTGACAATTTTTCTAAACTCTAAATGGCGGATGATCATTGTGTGATGATAATAATACATTATAAGGAATTTGACATGCAATTCTGATAATTAATTATAGCCACGGAATAAGCATTATGGATGTAGAGCTTGATTAAACATTAGAAAAAGTAGAGGATTATAATGTGTTATCATTTTGAATATTACTCCTAATGACCATCTGTCGGAAATATATTAATTTCTGATTATCTTATTAATCAATTTGTCACAGGGCTGTATGAGGATGGAAACATAGTGATAAAAAAAAACAATAGCAAAGATTCCAAACAGTCAACTAAGCCACATCTGAATCCTTTCCTCCCCACCCACCCACACTTTCTCTCTATGTCTTCATAGTCATTATATAAAGACTGCATATTCAGTCATAATAAGTCATATCATTGCTCTCTCTTCTGTGTGCAGCTGCTCATCTATTTACCTCTATCCATATTTTATGACTTATAGATTTGCAGGCCTTTATAGCAATGACAAATTGAGGCGCAGAGACAGTTTTACAGCTCCTTAAGAGCTCTAGGAGGGATCGCAGGGCAATACATGTAATATTGTAATGGTCTATGTGTTTAGCTTCATTTAAAATAACCCTATTCCTCCAAATTACTGAACCACTCAGCAAATGTGCTCTCACACTCTTTCATATAGTTACATGCACACCCATGCTCTCACGCACACGCACGCACACACACACACTCACACACACAAACACACACAGAAGGCCCAATGTAAAGTGGCGGTCTGAGATTTCAATACCATTGACATAAGCCCAGTAAGGATTTCCCGAGACCTAACGTTCAGCACCACATGGCAGTCAGTGGACTGCAGCTGTCTCATGTTCTATCACTAGGCAATTAGAAAACACAATTTAAATGGAAGAGACCGACACAAGAAGCAAGAATATTAGAGAAGTTGGTGACATCTGTAAATCCCACATTTTTTGGTAATGGCTGTGATGCTATACGTTTGTGACGGAGTAATGTGAGAAAAGGAACACAATTAGTCTCTTCCTGATCTGGACTCATCGGTAGGGAGAAGTGTTTCTGTGGTGAGCTTGTCACATATCAGTAACACCTGTTACACTGCCTATTGTTAAAGCTAAAATAAGGTTTTGGGGTACAAATTAACACCATCTATTCCAGAATGACCACCATATTTACGCTGGATCCACAGCCTATACTTCTCGGGAAGAAATGAGAGGAAATACATCGAAACTTATCAGGAGACAGTCCACAGAAACATCGATTCCCCAGGTTTTCTAGCAGTTTACAGTGTTGTGTTCGATCCTTTTGTAAATCATGTTAATTACTCCCCGTGGTTTGCCGCTTTATTTCCCCGAGGAAAGGCACGCCTGGGGCACATTATTTTAGTGCCGAGGCTCACAAGAAAGCAATAACTGATAGTTTATCCTCCTTTGATGATGCTTGTTATGCATCGCCTCGATTGTGATCGTGTTTGTTTTCCAGTTAGCATAGATGAACTAGGCTACACTTAGGCCTAAACCGTTGGTATAAAGCTGGCAAGCGACATGAACAGGTGCAGTAGGAGTAGTGACAACGAAATGGTGTCCTTTCTGATCAATAAAGGCAACAACGTGCCTCGAGACCCAGGTGACACACTGACAAGTTGAGGAGTGATGGGAATCCCCTCAAGCGTCTCTTCCTCCCAAAATGTTCATCATTTTACCTGATCTCAGCGGACTTTTCATTATTTTCTGTAGCACTGGCGTCGTGGTTGTGATGATAGGGGCCTGGAATAAGTAAAAATAGAAATAAAGAAGCAATCATGTTAATTGGAATTTGATCACAAGTACGTGCGCAAGAGAATGGGCTAAAGGCCACCTGAACCGGGGCGAGACACTCCATCTCCACCACTCAAAGAAGAGGGTCTATTACGATTATTTTTTTAAAAACACAACTATAATGCTACATGGATGACAATAGGTTAATCATGTCATAACTGTATTTGGCACTGCACCCTGAAGCAGATTCCATCATTCCGACAGCACCCATTACGCACGAGACAGCGTGGTTTATCACAAAATCAAAACGTGTTACCTGGCGGTCCGGTCTTCTCTGTATCAGCCGTTATTCTTCACATAGAGCACGGTATATTAAAAAGCCACAGTGAAACGAATACATTTAGAAGATCATCTAATTTAGTTGATTCTGCGAATTAAGAGTGTTTACCAATGCGGGACTTGGCAGGCGATTAACAACTCGTTGTTACGCGTAGTTCCAACGAATCGGTGCGTAGGATAATACGCATGTATTTACCAATGAACCTGTGTAAAAGCCAGAAAAGATACATCTACATGAACCCCACCATTCTATAGTTTACGGACTTGATAAGGTAAATATGGAAAACGGAACAATCATGGGCACGTTCAAAACAATCTCATCTGAGTGCCGAAAGCGTGCGTAATTGTCTCTGCCGGTTAGGTTTTCAAATAACCTCAAACAATTGAGAGTGGTGTCAAAACCACGACCATACGCTCACAATCCCTACAATCCCTACTAACAATCCCTACAGCAGTAAACAGATCAAATCCAGCGGGCTGTTAACTTAATTTCAGACCCGGTATAATTACTCCCATCTCGCCCGAGCATCACAGTAAAAGTAAACATCCTTAATATGGTCCCGCATACGGCAATTAAGATTCAATCTGTGGTGTCTCGCCACTTTCCCTTCTAATGACTGCACTTGCTCTCCGTCTATCTTTTAACCACAGCATTTGAAGAATTACACTGTTAACTTGGCCTATAATTGCTTGTCACTGTCCCCAAATTTGAAGCCACTTCCTAGAAACAATCATGTTTACACTCACACGGGTTGCCAACTCGAGTCTGTCTTTATTGAGCTTGCTTGGAGACTAATTTAGTGTAAAATTGGCTATGATGGACCGGGAGAGTGACTGCGCCTCCCCTCAGCGTGATAGGATTGTGAGAGGAGAGGGAAACTCTATTGATGTGCTCACTGAGCAATTTGGGGGAAGGATTTTTGGGGAAGACTGATATGCCCTCTAAACAACTGCTTGTCGTATTCCCTCTAATCAATTTAATCGATCAGTTGTGGATTTTTACGAACAAATTGACCTGCAAAATGAATTGATTCATGTAGTTGTTAGTAGGCCTGTAGAGTATCATATTAGGCTATTCATTTTAAGTAGACTATTTGTTAGTCCACTGCCTCTCGATTATATTCCACAAAATGTATTTATCAAATTAATTGGATGAGCTGCAAACCTTTCATGTGATAATCTATTAGATTCACATTATGAATCAAGATTCAAACCGTAACTCACATAGCCCTGGTCTGTATCTTAGTGTGGCCTACTATGACAGCAATATAATAGCTCGACCTATGGATAACTTTGCAAGTGGCCATATTTTATACAACTATTACTGAACATTTCTTCGAGCCTAATCCTTCAGGGAGCTGGGACCAAAGTGCAGCTCTCTAGAGAAAACATTCCTCTATACCAGTATTTACAATTACTCAATGCAATTCATATTCAATGCACGGAGACACTTATGTAGACTCTACACTAAAATGAGCCTGACATGTTTCTCCAGTAATTGTATTTCCTGTCCTTTAACAGTGTTTTTATTTGCGTGTTCAGCAACAGTGTGTTTTTGCCAATTAGCCACAATATGACATGGCATGTCGGGTGTCGATTCATGGCTCAGCTATTATGAGTGGAGTTTGAAATAACCTACTGTAGTCTACACTGTCTGAAGCCTGATCAGAGTGTTCTGGAGGTCACGTCTATGTGGATACCTTCCCATGACGGATTTTTCTTGGACTCAAACCATCAATATCTTTGAGTATGATCCACCTTTCAATGCCGGTATTGGAATAGAGTGTTTTGCATTATAGGCAAAGTAGGCTAATAACGCACATATGTAAGTGTTCTTTAAACATATTTGTAAATCTATATGGCTTGTTATAATATTGCATAAGAAGTGCTGTCATCGAAAAATAAAAGCTAAAATTGAGGTAGTAGTAAAATTAGGTAGTGAGTGTGTATGTGTGTGCGTGCGTGTGTATGGTGTGTACAATAGTGCATTTGCGTGTGTGTAGACGTGTATGTAGGCCTATCCCATCTATTGATCATTAGCTGAACGGCTATACGGTAGCTCTCCAAATGACGAGAGCTACGGACAGGAGAGCTACGGTATGGCTGTTCTATCCCTGTTACTTTAAGGCTCTGCTCTTCCCTGACCTCGTTGTTCTAGGGCCGCGTTCGAACTTTGCAAGAGCAGAAAAGATGGATCGCATGAATCACTCCAGTCAATGGACCGGGAATGTGCCCATCTGCTGGTGTATGCGAAACGCTAAATAATCATTAGCCCATATCCTCAGACAGCACCTTGGCTACTCTATCACTGACCCTCATACACACACACACACACACACACACACACACACACACACACACACACACACACACACACACACACACACACACACACACACACACATAGAGTGAGTGGGAGGAGTAAATACACATAATATACAATATTTCAAATGTAATTCAGCACCTGGACAGGATCTTTCCCTAGTTCTGGTAGACCTAACCTCCACTACAGGCCTTACCAACAGCTCCATCACAAGCATCTCCTTAACCTCTACAAATATAGTTTACACCACACAAATGTCTCTGCCACACAAAAATGTCATATCGCTTTATCCCTGTGAGCCCCACCTGTTCCATGGTAGGACGAACAGAAAAGGAGCATCTCCCTCCCCAGACTACTACCACCACACTGCCCAGACTACTACCACCACACTGCCCAGACTACTACCACCACACTGCCCAGACTACTATCACCACACTTCCCAGACTACTACCACTAGATACGGTTGCCACTCTGGTTGCCACTCTGGTTGCCACTCTGGTTGCCACTCTGGTTGCCACTCTGGATGCCACTCTGGCTGCCACTCTGGTTGCCACTCTGGTTGCCACTCTGGTTGCCAGTCCGGTTGCCACTCTGGTTGCCACTCTGGTTGCCACTCTGGTTGCCAGTCCAGTTGCCACTCTGGTTGCCACTCTGGCTGCCACTCTGGTTGCCACTCTGGTTGCCACTCTGGTTGCCACTCTGGTTGCCACTCTGGCTGCCACTCTGGTTGCCACTCTGGCTGCCACTCTGGTTGCCACTCCGGTTGCCACTCTGGTTGCCACTCTGGCTGCCACTCTGGTTGCCACTCTGGTTGCCACTCCGGCTGCCACTCTGGTTGCCACTCTGGTTGCCACTCTGGTTGCCAGTCCGGTTGCCACTCCGGCTGCCACTCCGGCTACCACTCCGGTTGCCACTCCGGTTGCCACTCCGGTTGGCACTCCGGTTGCCACTCTGGCTGCCACTCTGGTTGCCACTCTGGCTGCCACTCTGGTTGCCACTCTGGTTGCCACTCTGGTTGCCACTCTGGTTGTCACTCTGGTTGCCACTCCGGTTGCCACTCTGGCTGCCACTCTGGTTGCCACTCTGGTTGCCACTCTGGTTGCCACTCTGGTTGCCACTCTGGTTGCCCCTCTGGTTGCCACTCTGGTTGCCACTCTGGTTGCCACTCTGGTTGCCACTCTGGTTGCCACTCTGGCTGCCACTCTGGTTGCCACTCTGGCTGCCACTCTGGTTGCCACTCTGGTTGCCACTCTGGTTGCCACTCTGGTTGCCCCTCTGGTTGCCACTCTGGTTGCCACTCTGGTTTCCCCTCTGGTTGCCACTCTGGTTGCCACTCTGGTTGCCACTCTGGCTGCCACTCTGGTTGCCACTCTGGTTGCCACTCTGGTTGCCACTCTGGTTGCCCCTCTGGTTGCCACTCTGGTTGCCACTCTGGTTGCCACTCTGGTTGCCCCTCTGGTTGCCACTCTGGTTGCCACTCTGGTTGCCACTCTGGTTGCCCCTCTGGTTGCCACTCTGGTTGCCACTCTCCACTCTTTTTCTGCCCTCTTTGACGCTTCACTGCCAACACTGAAACTACATGTTACAGAATCAGAACATCCACTGAAATATTTATACATGAAGCAATTAATAAGTTACGTGTAAACGAATCGCTCAGTTCATCTCGCTCCACCAGCCTAGTACAAATCAGTGCATATGGCACATTCAGTCAGTCATGTCAGAATAATATCAACTTTCCAAACAGCCAAAGGTCATGCACCCCTCCCCTCCTCTCAGCTCGCTCCATGGATCACTCTATTCTAAATCTCTGATGACAATCTTTCCTCAACCACTTTGCACCATGAGGTAGGCCTATACATACACGTGTGAAACATAACAAAGCAAAAGGGTGAACTGGCTCATGGTGAGAGGGGGTAAGTGTCATGTGGTGAGTAGGGTGTATGAAGCAGGGTGGAATCTCTTCTTCCATTGCCCCTGTCTTGTGATATGAGATTACTACGTGAAAAGTGTGGAGGCCAGCAGGAAATCTGGGTACATTTCCATACATGGGCCTCATTTTCCCTGTCAGCTGTTTCCCTGACATTGAGATAAAGGATGAGGGAGGGCAGAGGGTGAGGTAGGGTGGGTGCCAGCCTGGCTGTCTCCCCACCACCCTGCTTGCTAGGCTGTGACATGCTGTAGACAATTACATTTCAGTCCATCTCCCTCAATCAAATTATGTTAGAGGACGTAGACCTTGGATTGACCGCCCAGCAACAAAAGCTCTGTACGCACAAGCTAAATTCATAAACTAATAGGTGATAAACATATATTTTTTAAAGGTCACACCAAAAGGTTACCCATAAATACCTAGATAAACAAGATTATGTAATCATTAAGACGTAAAAACAAACCACATGGTCAAGATTCCATTCCCTTCTCTTTAAATGTTTATCATTAGGAAGTAGAAAGTGTGAGAAAAGGGGAATGAAGAGAGCAAAAGAGAAAATGGGAGAAATGAACACAACATGATCTTTGTATAAGCAGTAGAGCTTATTATACCAGCACTAATTTCCCCCCAGGAGCTCATTAAAGTCTTGAGAGTGAGCAGCAGTAAGAGAAGAGTGGTGGAAGCCCCCAATCACCAGACTGAATCTCTCTCTCTACAACGGATCTTGGGCCAGGCAGGCAGCACAACGTCACTGGGAACAACACACACCGCCATACACACATAAAGAACATCAACGTGGTTCTTTGGTTCTCAAGAACACACACACAAACGCACACACATTACATCTTGATCATCACTTACTCCAGACAAATTTTGTGAATTCATTGGAAGATGGGGAGATGGAGAGAGACGGTCATATACAGTATGTTATGCCAACTAGGTTTCAGCAAATTAATCGAGAGTTTCGGATTAGGTTTAAGAAAAATAAAGGTACCACGTATATTTTATTGGATAAATGCAAATAAAAAACAATAGATAAATTGATTGATTGGTAAATAAAAGGGAGGATTTGTCTCTTTTAAATATTCACATGTATTTTACAGTTAATAATCAGAATAAAATTCCTTTATAGTTTTTCTGGTATAGTTTCAGTTTAGCCACATTTCGACCGAAACAAGAACAAGAAGCATCAGTAGTTAATGGCAGCCTCATAATCCACACACAATCACTAAGTTTTAACATTAAAATACGTAAACACAGATATTCAACAAGATTCTGTTAATCACATATTATATCATATAGAAACTTTCAGATTTGATATATGTCCAGTATACAGCAAGAGTCTTTAGAGTTTCAGCAATCATCCAATCATGACAAAGCAATCATGACAAACCAATCCTTACTGGGTGGAGAAGGCTAGAAAGAAGAGCAGCAGAGGGGAGGATAAAAGAACAGGAGAGGAGTAAAGGACAGAAGGAGTATTGAACAGGGGATCAATAAACATAAAGACATGGGGTGGGGAGTGATGGTACAGTACTGTATCTGTCTGGACTTGAAATGACAGAAGTGGATGGGATGTAGAAAATGTATTGTACACAGACATAAAACAAATAAAAATGGAGTCACAGAAAATGGATGTGGATGGATGGCCATACAGAATGTGATGTGGAAACATGGTCGATGCAGCTCTCGGACACTGTAGGTAATATAGACACATTCCTCAAAGCAGATGCAGAAAGAGATGAAGCGGGGGAAGGGGTGGACTTGGCCTCTAGGTTTTACTCTCTTTAATGTTTTTAAATGATAGTATTTCTGAGGATAAAAAAGTTTTGGCTGTCCAGAGCTGTAGTCAGGCAGCGGAGTGAGTGAGTGTGTTGGAGAGCCTGCCCAACTAATTATACCCTACTCATCTCTTTATCTTCCTCTCCCATATATTTTTCTCTCCTCTTCTCCCTCTTTCTATATCTTTCATCATCTCTCTCTCTCTGTCTCCAGTCTCCCAAGCAGCCGAGCTCAGAAGAATTAGTCCCTCCAGTCTCCTCTCTTCTACATGGGGAAGACCAGGAACCCAGAGAATGTGGAGTACTTCCAGCCCCCCATGAGGTTTCCTCTCTCTAGTTTGAGGTAGGCTCGGTCCCCCTTCTCCATTTGAATCAGCACTCCGTTACTGGCAGCCTCACGAGTCACATCCTGGTCCCCAGCGAAGGCCGAGATCACAGGCCATCCATTATGCATCAGGCTTACCTACAGGAGAGGACATATACTACAGTTACAGATGGTTAAATACACTCACAGCTCCACACACACACACACACACACACACACACACACACACACACAACAATACTAGAACACAGAGGACACAGACATGAATATTACATAATTTCACTCATTCAGACTCATGCACGGTTCACCCTCCTTGTGCCGAGTTTAAGAGAGAAGAGTAAAAACACCCATTGACTGATACATGCCCTTAAAATTCAAATAGACACCATCTAAATCATGAATAAGAGTGCATAAAAGAGATCAAAACACTCATCTTAGGCCTGAAAGATTAAGAGGTGCTAGGTTTTAGAGCAAGATAGAGCAAGAGAGATGTCATCTAAGAGAGGCAGAACAGAGCAGCCTCTGTTCAGTGTGCTAAATGAGTCCACAGTGAGCAGGGAGGTGGACTGGAGGAAGCCCAAGCCTCTACATACATCACTCCCACCCAGCCAGGGCCCAGGGGAGACTCACTCAGCTCCCACCCAGCACCATCCCACCCACACTGAGGAGGGGAGAGGGAACCTCGATCAGCTGGATGGTCAAACTGGGGGAAATCCCTCTTCTGTGGCAGTGATGTATGGAACTAATAAACTAGTGACAGAACAGTGGCAGGATGGTCCTGTTCTCAGCAGAGTAATGAGGGGGAGGCTAGGAAGAAGGGTGAGAGGGTGAGGAACACAGACCACGTGTACCAACTCACAGCCTGACTGAGCCCTGTGTTCAGTGTTCTCTGTGAGTCTGATAATCACCACCCCTTCCCCAAAAACACCACCACTCAATCACGCCAGCCACTGCAAATTACAGTGTAATGTGTAAATGGCATAATGGCTGGTGCATGGTGTCAGCATTCCATTGAGCTGCTGAATTCATTAACGCGTAAGCACCCAATTAAGCCCAGAGAGAGAGAAGCTTTAGATATATATTTGGCGAGTGTGTTCCCGCCCACAGTTTAATGCAGCACTTAGCTGTAATGAAAAAGAAGACATTGTCCTCTCATGACACATAATTTCCTGTCCAAACAGACAGATGACAGCAGTGACGTGACAACAGACCACTTTCTCTCTACTCGGTGAAGGGAGACACAATGACTGGCCAGTGGACAGCAAGGATATATTTAGAAATGTCATTTTTTTGAGAGAAGTCATCTTTAAAAGTATGGTGCACTTAAAAAAAGTTTTTTTTTTTTTTTTACTTGATCAAAGTTGCATAAGGGAGACTCATGGAGAAGAGTGCTACAAAAATGCACATATTTTTTACAGCAGTTATGGTGGCTCATAATAAACACTCATGTGCTCACATGATTTCAATACCTTACGCAATCTTCACATCAGCTTCTCTTTTAAAGGGAAACTTCTACTTCATATTAATCATCTCCAGCTTCACCCCAACATCAACATCTGTGAAAATGGCACATTTCTATGTTTTGTAGTAAAAAAAAGATTGAGGAAGATAAGTGTTTCCAATGACATCATCGGTGTGCATCCTGTGAGTTTGACCAATTGTGAGTAGGCATTGCCTACCAATTGCCTACTAATTGTCTACTAATTGGTTGATGATGTCATGGAAACACTTCTTCTTCTGCCTTTTTTTTTTACTACAAAACATAGAAACGTGCCATTTTCACAGATGTTGATGTTGGGGTCATGCTGGAGATTATTAATATGAAGTTGAAGAATTGTGAAATTTCCCTTTAATGCATGTGGAGGATGGTCTCAAGAGCCCCCATCCCGTATAGTGTGAGGTTCTGTAGCCTTCATATCTCACTGTCAGTTTGAATGGCTGTTTGCCTACTCTTACATAAATGACATGAAGCTAGCCTGCTAAAGTCTGCAAGCACGAGCCAAGTACCTTTCAGACTGGGCTAGTAGAAAATGTGCCCAACTAGCACAGATTTTGGACCAAGGTTAGTAAAAACTGTGGTCTACATGCCCCTCTGGCCAGTGTGCCCAAAATCCTGAAATTCCATCACTAGTATAGGGACTCATACTAAACTACTGTTATTGATTAGTTGGGTAATATATTTTTTCAGGGTTTAGTACTTTGTAGTTGGGGCTCATATGTAACACTCAATGACCATGGTGTATGCTTATGAGGAGGTGAGCTATTTATGGATGTTTCAAGATGGTAATGCCTGTATTCCCCCTTCAATAGCAAAACACTGGAGTTGTAAGACACTTCTTTGTCCACATCCTTCTAGAAAGAAACTGGAACATTTTCAATCTCCATCTCAACCAATGTAAATCTATGTTTCTCTCTCTCTCTCTCTCTCTCTCTCTCTCTCTCTCTCTCTCTTCTTCCCTCCCTCTCTTCTTCCCTCCCTCTCTTCTTCCCTCCCTCTGTATCCACATGACAAACGGTTCTAAGGCAATCAAACAGTGTGAGTTTTTAACACAGCAGTTGTGGCTGTTGGACTAGTGAACTGAGCTGTGAATCGTCTCCTTTTTGTTATTTCATTTCCAGATATATGGAGGATGCTACATTTGTTATCTTAAAGTCATTACATCTTTTGTGACGAAATAATTAACAGTGAAATATGTTTTAGTGTACTGTAGGTAGTTGCATGAGTCAGGTGTCTGTAATTTGTACCTCTGTTTACGGTTAGTTGGACTCAATGACATAATGGATGAATATGGTTTTACAGGGCTTTTCCTTTTCATTTTGCTTGCCTGGTTTGTTTTCAATTAATTCATTTAGCTTCCAATATGAGATGAATATGAGAATGTAATACTGTAGCCCTGTGGATTTCACTGCATAATTACACCAGGGTTTAATTAGTGAAATATGCAATCTAATTAAGAGGGGATGGTTTTAAAAGCCACGTTGTATGTGTTAAATGTTATTTAAAGAGGGTTACATCTGATCAAGTGTATTCGCTTATTTAGCGCACCAAAGGATTAGGCTTCTCCATTTGTGGTTCTTGCATGGGGAACATGAGTTGTGAGTCGCTGCTCGATGGATTTGCGCGGCAAAATATGTATATGTGTATGTGTATGTGAAGCTGTTTAGGTTTGGTCTATTTGGACATGTTTAGACTTTTCACTTGCTGTCAAATGCAGACGCCAATTCACGCAGCAGGACAGAGGGAGTTCTACGCTGCCGCTGTCCAAGGTCCAGAAACCGCACCCGCAGCTACTGTACTGGCTAACTGGCTGTTCCTGCGCCAAAATGGCTCCATACGCTTATCGATTAATTATGATGCAGTGGCTGACTTTCATCTGCAAACTACCATTTTCTCTGAGGAATGATATCTCACAAATCTACAAATTATTTCTAGGGGAATCGTTTTTGAATGTACTAGTGTATTCAACTTTTATGAGGTCTACCAGCGGGTGTGCGTGCGTGACGCACGCACACACGCACGCACATATTAAATAAAGTATTCATTATTTGTAGGCTTACAGTGGACTGACCTGGATAGTTTGGCGATTATACACTTTCACCACGTGGAAATTAAAACTGTAAATCCCTTTGCGCGGGGCGATGAAATTGCTCCTTTCCTCGTCGAAATTCTTACCAACGTTTACAAGTATCTGAGGAAGAGAGAAAGAATGTAAAAAGGGAAAAGACACACTAACATCAAAGACACTCGTCGTTGTCATGGTATAAATGCTTTATAATGTCTTTCAATTACAAAGTTAAAAGGAAATCACGCAATGCAGCCTGATATATTGTAGCTCAGATGGCATTTGACTATAACTTTTGTTAGTTTCAAATTAAAACAATTACAGAAACCAAGTTAATCAATTTTGGAATTAATCCATCGATGAAGTTTTGAGGCTCAAATTACTAATTTTGTGAGATCAAAATCCGCCCAAGCAGAAACATTTAACTTAATTGAATAGCCATTTGGCGGCGATTAACCTTTTGAGATATGGAGTAGCATGGATTAATACTTCACCCTCATGACATGGTATTACATTATTTGGAGAGACTTCATTTCATATCATCAAAAGGAACTTAAATATTCAAAGGCTGACTACTTTCAACTGTCTTTATCTATACATCTAATATATATATATATATATATATATATATATATATATATATATATATATATATATATATATATATATATAAAACAGCGGATCTCCATTCTCCACCTCGCGAATAGAATAGCCAGTTAGCTTTTTTTTAATAGAGTTACAACAGTCATCCAATCCCCCTCCAGACACTCGCTCTCCATGACCAAGGTAGCCATACAGTATGATATAGCAGACAGACAGTTCAGTGAAAGTTACCTGGTCAAAGTAGATGACCATAGTCCGGTTACTCATCTCCGAGGGCTCGTGGTTTGTGTTTCTCACCGCGGAAAAAGCCACTTTGGCGCTCCCGGAGCGCACCGATATCCCGAGCGCGGTCCCGGTGGGATCCGAAGTTGGGTTGGAATCGCAAACAACCAGACATTTCCCCTCGAGTACGATGGGTTCCGTCTCGTTTTGAGCGTTCACTAGAGTCACTAGCCACACTGCACCCAGTAGGAGCGTCAACATTACGGCAATTTCACTATGCACTTCGTTGCTGGATCCCGCACAAAGAATGGTATAGTTTTCTGATAGATAATATAGTACTTCTTCTCTTCCGCAAAATTCAGCCTATTAAAATGACCAAATCCTTTTCGCTTCTTGAATTAAACCTCTTGTGTGTTTCTGTAAGTATTGGAGAAGGTCAAAGACAGGTTTGGTTTACCCGTTTATTTTTAATGTTTTAATGAAGAGTCCCCCTTTACCCAATCGTTCCCACTGTTAACTTTTTTCCCCCTCTCGGCTCAAGCCTCCCCGCGCCTTCTTGTCACTCCGTAATCGAATAACCAGTCGAGAGCGGTACGAGGCCCTTGTCGAGTTGAAGCTCAGATGAATACATAGCGCGGGGTCTTCTTCTTGCGCGTTGAATTATTGATATGTGAGATATTAGAGCTGAAACACAAAGGCTCGGACGCGCAATGCTCCCGCCCGCTCCTTTTCAGCAGACTCCTCCCTCCGGGCCCCAATCACCGATGAACGTATCTCCAGATTTCCAATCGTCGCACTCGAGCCTGCCTCCCCACCATGTGACCGTGGCAGAGTAGTTTCACGCTCCGGAGGTGTTTTACAGGTGGACTCGGCTCGAGTAGACACCGGAGCGGATGAAGCCCCAATGTTCGAGAGGAGAACCTACACGGACCACCAATTCTTTTATCAGCATTACTTAGATTTTGGACGCTGTGAAGAATTGCCAATGAAGAAGGAATAATAACAGGTCGAAAATCTAACATCTGGATTCAAAGAACCACGGCAGAGGCGCAATGCAAGTTTCTTACCCTCACGTGAAAGCCTGAGTATTTTTTTTAGGGATATCGATCATGCATGAAGAGAGATAAGAGAGGACGTTCTGAAATGCTATATCGATCAAGAAATTGTACGACTCGTCAACGACAGAAGGAGTATTGCATTGATTATGAGAACGATTGAGGGACAATATAAAAATATAAACACAGCTGTAGATAAAACTCATAGGGAAAATAAACTATTTGATATTTTTCTCTACCTCTCATGGGGGTACCCCGCACAAGGGAAAAGCGAACGTTAAACCAGGGAAGATGACTTGGCTTATTGTATTGTTTCACATGAGTCTTCGCCTGCAGTTTAAACATGATTACGGAATCAGTCTGGCGTCTTTCTGTTCTGTGTATGTAATGTTATGAAGGCTATCCTTGCCTGCGGAGGGCCCTGTCCAAGTCGCATTTGACTAGGCTCGCTCTGTCTGCGCCAGCGCAATGGCTACATGATATTTAATAAATGAGATCACTTTGTTCCTTTTAGGTGGAGAGACAAACAAAACCACATGAAGAAAAAATGAGTGAAATAACAACAACTAACATTTATTTACTACATAAGTAAAGCGACTAATATAACATGAAGATATCAAACACAATTTTAATGAAAGTTTATATAGTGTTCTGATCGTACTAACATTGAGGAATGACTGAAAGTTGAATGGCGCTCTCCAAGGCACCAGTGAATGCTTTTCAGCACCAGAAAAAAAGGACAGCGCCTGTCATGACAAGCAAACGAAAACATTGTTCAAGTCAGCCTACAATGCAATAAGTATCACTTAGATGAGATGCTGCACCATCGCACCAACACTGCCTGGTATGGCAACTGCTCGGCCTCTGACCGCAAGGCACTACAGAGGGTAATGTACGTCACTGGGCCAAGCTTCCTGCCATTCAGGACTTCTATACCAGGCGGTGTCAGAGGAAGGACCTAAAAATTGTCAAAGACTCCAGCCACCCTATTCATAGACTGTTCTCACTGTTACCACACGGAAAGCGGTACCGGAGCGCCAAGTCTAGGTCCAAGAGGCTTCTAAACAGTTTCTACCCCAAGCCATAAGACTCCTGAACATCTAGTCAAATTAATATCCAGACTATTTGCATTGCCCACCCCCTCTCCACCCCACTGCCACTCTCTGTTGTAATCTATGCATAGTCACTTTAATTAACTCTACCTACATGTACATACTACCTCAACTAACCGGTGCCCCCGCACATTGACTCTGTACCGGCACTCCCCTGTATATATTGTTATTTTTTACTTCTGTTCTTTAATTACTTGAAACGGCACTGTTGGTTAGGGGCTCGCATGTGACTAAAACAATTCGATTTTATTTGATTTGAGACAAGATTCTGTTGCCACATGACTCTGCTTCAGTAAAAGCACAAGTGGGAGTTTCAAAACCTCCAGCAGTTCTATTGAACTAACAAGCAAAGCGGTCACAGCTTGGACAAAAGGCATGTCAAAGTGAACACACATACCCTGAATGGAAATCTCTCCCAAAGCTCCATTTTTTCCAACATCCCATCCCCTTATCACGTTCGATGTGTTAGTTTGAAGTACTGCAATCTTGTGAGAGGTTAATTGTCCCTTTCCTGCTTTGGGGATGCATAAAGGTATTAAGGCCAGGTGGAGAAGGTGGGAAGACTCAGGGAAAGTGTTAAGTATGAGCTGCAGTAGTTTATGAGTCGGGGGGCTAGGGTCAGTCTGTTATATCTGGAGTATTTCTCCTGTCTTATCCGGTGTCCTGTGTGAATTTAAGTATGCTCTCTCTAATTCTCTCTTTCTTTCGTTCTTTCTTTCTTTCTTTCTTTCTTTCTTTCTTTCTTTCTTTCTTTCTCTGTCTCGGAGGACCTGAGCCCTAGGACCATGCCTCCGGACTACCTGGCACGATGACTCCTTACTGTCCCCGGTCCACCTGGCCGTGATGCTGCTCCAGTTTCAACTGTTCTGCCTGTGGCTATGGGACCCTGACCTGTTCACCGGACGTGCTAGCTGTCCCAGACCTGCTGTTTTCAACTCTCTAGAGACAGCAGGAGCGGAGAGATACTCTCAATGATCGGCTATGAAAAGCCAACTGACATTTACTCCTGAGGTACTGACTTGTTGCACCCTCGACACCTACTGTGATCATTATTATTTGACCATGCTGGTCATTTATGAACATTTGGACATCTTGGCCGTGTTCTGTTATAATCTCCACCTGACACAGCCAAAAGAGGACTGGCTCATATCCCCCTCATATCCTGGTTCCTCTCTAGGTTTCTTCCTAGGTTTTGGCCTTTCTAGGGAGTTTTTCCTAGCCACTGTGCTTCTACACCTGCATTGCTTGCTGTTTGGGGTTTTAGGCTGGGTTTCTGTACAGCACTTTGAGATATCAGCTGATGTACGAAGGGCTATATAAATAAATTGGATTTGATGTAAGAAGGGCTATATAAATAAATTGGATTTGATCAGGAACATTTCAGCAGAGAAATCTCATGCACTGTTTACTGCAAAACTAAACCCACCCACACAAAGAAGCTCTTTTACAGACTGCAGTTTTCCATAATACGCACGCACGCATGCACACGCACACACACACACACACACACACACAGACACACACACACACACACACACACACACACACACACACACACACACACACACACACACACACACACACACACACACACACACACACACACACACACACACACACGCAGTGAGACAGTGAGGCAGTGCATGTACCACCAAGGTGTATGGCATCAAATCAGCGTGCGAGATGGCGCTGTCGAGCAAGATGAAACATCATTGAGCAAGCAAACACTGAGTCAAGAGCGCAGAGGATAGCTAGTTAGCTAGTTATCTATCTAATGTTTACCCACATATAAAAGTTCCCAGTATCTTTGGTTTAACCAAGATTATTGTAGCTACCTAGCTAAGTCAACAAGGGGTTAGTAGAGAAGGAGGGATTGGAAGACTAGCATAACTGGGAGGGAGTGGTGGAGGAGGGAGAGGCAGGGGGAGAACAGACAGGGAAGGCCCTCACTGGGGAAGAGGCCCTTGATTGAGACGGGCTGAGAGGGAGCCGTGAGAGATCAAAATCCGAACTAAACAGCCAACATTGTAAAGGTCTAATTGCAGACTTTGAGATACAGTCTATTTGAAATACACATTTGATTACTTTTACTCAGGCATTTTTGTTGCAGTTACAATATACGAGAATGATCTCCAACCATCTTCTCTCTCTCCATCTCTGTCTCCATGCAGGCCCACTTGTAGTATGTGGTGGGGAAGTTGTTCTCTGCTTGTCTCACAGAAATAGGAGGTACAGGAGTCCACTCTGTTCCATGTACCCTGGCTCTACTACGCACATCACTCTGGGAACTTTCTGCAGGTAACCATGATTTCTATCAATCACCCCGTAACTTAGTCATTAGTGGTATTGAGAGTTCCTCTAATTGCTTTGACGCTGTATGGAGGCATAGTTATTATGACATTTATCAAGCAGAGAGGATGACATGTTATTGACTTTGTCCAACCGTTGTTTATTTGGTTAGAAATATGGTTCTATACAGAGGATGGACCAATACTGAATGTGTAGAAGTAGGTTAGGTAAGGGATGAAGTGAAAACCTACAGGAGGATAGCTCTCTACGACGAGGGTTGGGCATTAAATGACAGCAAGCTGTTGAATACTGAACCATACTGACTGACGAGTGACATGGATTGGTACAGCTCGCCTCAATCCGGCATATTATGTTATCACTTATTTGGCTAAATTATTATCCATAGTTGCTTTTGATACAGCAGCAGTCTGTTACCTTGAATGCAACACTAACATGTTAAAACATGTCAACTCCAAATTAACTCTGTCTATGACATTTCCTGACATCATATTTTTACTGTCTCTCACTGCAGTTGTTTTCGAGGAGACAGATCAGGGTGTGTGTAGAAAACATGTCTGACAAGGTCTAGTCTAGTTCATTGCCCTGGACCACTACACCTTTGAGGCAGAGGATGCCGAGTTTGGACCTGTCTGTCACCTTTGACCTTGACATAACTTTCTTCCAAGGATTTTGGGGTCATGGGTGTTCCCTAACTCATCTTGTTCATTACACAAATCAGCAAATATGTTTCCCTCCACCTTTCACAGGGAAGTCCTGACCAAGGGTATCAAACTCCAATGTCTATGAACCTGTTGTGTTGGCGTAGTTACCGGACCTGTCACAACTTCCGCCGAAGTCGGCTCCTCCCCTTGTTCAGGCGTCGTTTGGCGGTCAACATCACCGGCTTTCTAGCCATCGCCGCTCCATATTTCATGTATCCATTTGTTTTGTCTTGTTCCCTACACACCTGGTTTTCATTCCCCAATCAATCTACATGTATTTATTCCTCTGTTCCCCATCATGTCTTTGTGTAAAATTGTTTGTGTTATGTGTGTATTGTTGACGCGCCAGACTGACTTGTTTTTTCCGTGTTATTTTTCCCGAAGATGTTTATTGTTAAACATAATTCTTGTGACTGTTTTGCGTGTTTTGCACTTTTGCCTACATAAAGTGTGCGCCTGTTCACAAATCTCTGCTCTCCTGCACCTGACGTCGCTACCAGTATGCACACATATGACAGGACCAGTGGGAGGAGGTGTCGATGACAGTGATGCGTCCCAGTGTGATCTTAACAAACAGCCGCTGTGCCAACACCATGCCTGATGATGACAACCAAATGATATTCTTCCACCCTGGATCACAGTAAACACACACCTAGTTTCTCTCTGTGTATGTCTGTTGTGTGTGAGAGAGTGAGTAATGCAAGTGTGTGCATGTGTGTGTGTAGTATGTGATGTATGTTTTGTGTATATGATTCCACTCTGAGACTGTATACACCCTGTAATTATGCCTGTTTTTGTTTGCACACCCTCTTCTTGTGTGTGATTTAGTGTAGTGTTTTGTGACATCCATCTCTCTCTCGTCTGCTCAGATATCCCAAGACCAGCATTGAGGCAGGAATGGACTACACTGTTCGTCTGAGCTTGCCCCTCTACTCTGATGTCCAGTCCCCATACACACTCATCGACTTGGTTAGTTCCCAGAAGGGCTGAACGATATGGGGAAATAATTTAATTGAGATTTTTGTACCAAATATTGTGATTGCGATTTTACTTGTGATTACAGATCAAAGCATTTTGTTCAACTGTTGGAATCATAGAAATGGAATGATTATTATGATTTTATAGTTGGAATAGAGTGGGCACTTGGAATGCAGTTTTGTGACAAGGAATGAAAAAGTAAGGGAGGGGATGGTTGTGACAGAGTAGGAGCCAAAGTGTTGGTCAGTGTTTCCCATGGGACCCTAATTAGATTGAAATAGATGGGTATATTCAGACAAAGATTTTAGAATATTCTCTCTGATTAAGAACAAGCTGTTGCACAAACAATGCTGATTTACTCCACCACTGTTAATGGCCTGTATTAGAGCAAACGTTTGGTTACAAGTTTTGTCCTATCTCTGTGGATTAGCTAGCTAGCGATTACTATTAAGGGCTAACCCACATCTTTTAGGCACATTTGCTGCTTGCTAAAATCAACTAACTAGCATTCTTCCGAGAGCAAGTTACACAAACAAATAGTATAGTACAGAAAACAGATTTATATGAAGAAGAAAAGTGGAAAGCTGCACTGTTCTTGTTTGGAAAAATGTGTTGACTGCTTGCTGTTTAGTCAGTGCATGCAGAATGAATCTCAAGCATGAGGAAGTACCTGCTTGAGTGACAGGGCCTGGTGTATGTGGGATTGGAAAGTGACCAATGGAGGAGAGATGGAGAGAGAACTCCGTCAACTCAAGCAATAAATCAAAAGTTTAAAAAAGGGCATTACAGATGGCTAAGTGGCGTTTCAAAATATGGCATCCTCTTGCGATATGGATATTGCAAATGCCAATATTGCAATTTTGAGTAGTCGTGCTGTTCTAGTTCCCACACACACACACACACACACACACACACTGTTAAACACTTAGACACAACTGAGACTTTTGTAAATATCATGCATTGTGCTGATTGTGCTGAATGTGCTGATGCCCCACTGTAAGAACCTGGAGATCTTCACTGGTTTTGAGGGAGGTGAAGTGGCCACCAACAGTGCCTGGGATACATTCCAGCATTACCGCTGTCTGGAGAACAACCAGAGCGTGGTCAAGATCGCCTCCACTGACATCTTTACCGTTTCAGCTCTGCTGCACCCGGGATCTAAAGGTATGGCACCACACTCACAACAGTCATGTATTACTGCTTAAATATCATTAAACATACTTGTGCAGAGCATTTCCCTTTTCCACATTTTGTTATGTTACAGCCTTATTCTAAAATGAATTTAATTATATTTTCCTTAGCAATCTACAAACAATAACCCATAAAGACAAAACAAAAACAGGTTTTTATTAATGTTTGCAAATGTATACAAAAACAACAGAAATCACTCATTTACATAAATATTCAGACCATTTGCTATGAGACTCGAAATTGAGCTTCGGTGCATCTTGTTTACATTCATCATCCTTGAGATATTTCTACAACTTGATTTGAGTCCACCTGTGGTAAATTCAATTGATTGGACATGATTTGGAAAGGCACACACTTGTCTATATAAGGTCCCACAGTTGACAGAACCCGACCGGCACTCTGACAGAGCTTCAGAGTTTCTCTGTGGAGATGGAGAACCTTCCAGAAGGACATCCATCTCTGCAGCACTCCATCAATCAGGCCATTATGATAGAGTGGCCAGACAGAAGCCAGTCCTCAGTGAAAGGGACATGATAGCCCGCTTGGAGTGTGCCAAAGGCACTTAAAGGACTCTCAAACCAAGAGAAACAAGATTCTCTGGTCTGATGAAACCAAGATTGACCTCTTTGGCCTGAATGTCAAGCGTCATGTCTGGAGTAAACCTGTCACCATCCCTACGGTGAAGCATAGTGGTAGAAGCATCATGCTGTGGGGATGTTTTTCAGCGGTAGGGGCTGGGAGACTAGTCAGGATGAACGGAAAGATGAACTGAGCAAAGTATGAAGTTGATGAAAACTTACTCCAGAGTGCTCAGAACCTCAGACTGGAGCGAAGGTTCACCTTCCAACAGGACAACTACCTTAAGCACACAGCCAAGAAAACTCAGGAGTGGCTTCGGGACAAGTCTCTGAATGTCCTTGAGTGGCCCAGCCAGAGCCCGGAATTGAACCTAATCGAACATCTCTGGAAAGACCTGAAAATAGCTGTGCAGCGACTCTCCCCATCCAACCTGACAGAGCTTGAGAGGATCTGCGGAGAAGAAGGGGAGAAACTCCCCAAATACAGGTGTGCCAAGCTTGTAGCATCATTCCCAAGAGGACTTGAGGCTGTAATCGCTGCCAAAGGTGCTTCAACAAAGTACTGAGTAAAGGGTATGAATACTTATGTTAATGTGATATTTCAGTTTTTTATTTTTAACAAATGTGAAAAATGTATAAAAACGTATTTTTGCTTTGTCATTATGGGGTATTGTGTGTATGAGGAATGAGGATGAGGAAACAAAAACATATCAAGCCATTTCAGAACAAGCCTCAAATGTAACAAAATGTGGAAAAGGTCAAGGGGCCTGAATACTTCTCAAATGCACTGTATGCTCTTTTATGTGTTTTGTAACTAAAGGTCGAAGTAATGTTTCTTATGGCTCCATAATACTGACGAATGGTGTGAATTGTACACATAAACTCAATCCCACATAGTGACATCGGTACAAACATGCAAAAGCCCTGTGCCATTTTATTTGACTTTTTCCGTTTCTCTCTCTAAAACCCCATCGGAGGAGAGGACCCAAGGTTCCTGCCCTCAGACCTCCAATGAGTTTTGAGAAGGATATGAATAGAGAGGAATTGAGAAGTTAGGCCGAGATTAATTGGGACAGAGCTCCAGTCATTGCTCTGTCCTTAAATCAAATCTAATTTTATTTGTAACATGATTCGTAAACAACAGGTGTAGACTAATAGTGAAATGCAGAGAGAAAGAGAAGAGAGAAAAAAAATAGAAAAGTAAAACACGTAATAATGGGGGTGTTTATACACTCTTAACTTGGCTATATACACAAGGTACCTGAAAAAGGAAAGCAATTATTGTAGAACCAACGTTTTGAGCTGTGGTATATATGGTATATATGGTATACAGTGGGGCAAAAAAGTATTTAGTCAGCCACCAATTGTGCAAGTTCTCCCACTTAAAAAGATGAGAGAGGCCTGTAATTTTCATCATAGGTACACTTCAACTATGACAGACAAAATGAGAAAAAAAAATACAGAAAATCACATTGTAGGATTTTTAATGAATTTATTAGCAAATTATGGTGGAAAATAAGTATTTGGTCAATAACAAAAGTTTATCTCAATACTTTGTTATATACCCTTTGTTGGCCATGACAGAGGTCAAACGTTTTCTGTAAGTCTTCACAAGGTTTTCACACACTGTTGCTGGAATTTTGGCCCATTCCTCCATGCATATCTCCTCTAGAGCAGTGATGTTGGACCTGGTTAATGACCTGAAGAGAGCTGGGACCACAGTCTCAAAGAAAACCATGAGTAACACACTACGCCGTCATGGATTAAAATCCTGCAGCGCACGCAAGGTCCCCCTGCTCAAGCCAGCACATGTCCAGGCCCGTCTGAAGTTTGCCAATGACCACCTGGATGATCCAGAGGAGGAATGGGAGAAGGTCATGTGGTCTGATGAGACAAAAATATTGCTTTTTGGTCTAAACTCCACTCGCCGAGTTTGGAAGAAGAAGAAGGATGAGTACAACAGTTACATAATAATCAGATTTCACTCACTACTACACTCACTCTGACGTCATTTCCGGCCACAACTTGCAGACTTGTTTTCGAGTTGCTGTGTGTTTTGTTGCCAACCTATTTTGCTACCTGACAACTTTACGGTTTTTACTTTTGAATTACCGTTTATATTTTTGTTTTTCTTCCTCAACTTTTTCACTCCGGACGCTTTATCTGGACACGATTCGTCAGGACCTCCAACAGCCGAAGCTAAGTAGTAACATTAACATGATGCCTTCTAATTTCAGTCGCTGTACTCGCCTTACGGCGAGGATAGCTGTGCTACAAGCCCAGCTTCAGACGCAATCGTTAGGCAAGGGTAATTTCAGTGTAGGAAAGGATGAAACCGCGTCTGTGCTACCAGTAAGTACAGATAGTAGTATAAATCCCCTGGCACAGTCCCCGCAGCCGGACAACTTTCTCACGGTTTCTGGAAGGAAATACTGTAGGAACGCTCAACCGGTGTCGCTCATTCAGCTGACAGAAACTTTCAACCGGTTTTCCCCATTAAGCAGGGAATCGGAGTCAGAGGCCGAGTCTTCTCTGGTCTCTACTCCTCCCATTACGGGGTCTGAGACGCCAAAGCTTCCCACCATTAGCTCTGACAAATTGATAACTCTAGTCATTGGCGACTCCATTACCCGCAGTATTAGACTTAAAACTAATCATCCAGCGATCATACACTGTTTACAGGGCTACCGACGTTAAGGCTAATCTGAAGATGGTGCTGGCTAAAGCTAAAACTGGCGAGTGTAGAGAGTATAGAGATATTGTTATCCACGTCGGCACCAACGATGTTAAGATGAAACAGTCAGAGATCACCAAGCGCAACATAGCTTCTGCGTGTAAATCAGCTAGAAAGATGTGTCGGCATCGAGTAATTGTCTCTGGCCCCCTCCCAGTTAGGGGGAGTGATGAGCTCTACAGCAGAGTCTCACAACTCAATCGCTGGTTGAAAACTGTTTTTTGCCCATCCCAAAAGATAGAATTTGTAGATAATTGGCCCTCTTTCTGGGACTCACCCACAAACAGGACCAAGCCTGACCTGCTGAGGAGTGACGGACTCCATCCTAGCTGGAGGGGTGCTCTCATCTTATCTACCAACATAGACAGGGCTCTAACTCCTCTAGCTCCACACTGAAATAGGGTGCAGGCCAGGCAGCAGGATGTTAGCCAGCCTGCCAGCATAGTGGAGTCTGCCACTAGCACAGTCAGTGTAGTCAGCTCCGCTATCACCATTGAGACTGTGTCTATGCCTCGACCTAGGTTGGGCAAAACTAAACATGGCGGTGTTCGCCTTAGCAATCTCACTAGGATAAAGACCTCCTCCATTCCTGTCATTATTGAAAGAGATCATGATACCTCACATCTCAAAATAGGGCTACTTAATGTTAGATCCCTTACTTCAAAGGCAATTATAGTCAATGAACTAATCACTGATCATAATCTTGATGTGATTGGCCTGACTGAAACATGGCTTAAGCCTGATGAATTTACTGTGTTAAATGAGGCCTCACCTCCTGGCTACACTAGTGACCATATCCCCCGTGCATCCCGCAAAGGCGGAGGTGTTGCTAACGTTTACGATAGCAAATTTCAATTTACAAAAACAAAAATGACGTTTTCGTCTTTTGAGCTTCTAGTCATGACATCTATGCAGCCTACTCAATCACTTTTTATAGCTACTGTTTACAGGCCTCCTGGGCCATATACAGCGTTCCTCACTGAGTTCCCTGAATTCCTATCGGACCTTGTAGTCACAGCAGATAATATTCTAATCTTTGGTGACTTTAATATTCACATGGAAAAGTCCACAGACCCACTCCAAAAGGCTTTCGGAGCCATCATCGACTCAGTGGGTTTTGTCCAACATGTCTCTGGACCCACTCACTGTCACAGTCATACGCTGGACCTAGTTTTGTCCCATGGAATAAATGTTGTGGATCTTAATGTTTTTCCTCATAATCCTGGACTATCGGACCACCATTTTATTCCATTTGCAATTGCAACAAATAATCTGCTCAGACCCCAACCAAGGAACATCAAAAGTCGTGCTATAAATTCACAGACAACACAAAGATTCCTTGATGTCCTTCCAGATTCCCTCTGTCTACCCAAGGATGCCAGAGGACAAAAATCAGTTAACCACCTAACTGAGGAACTCAATTTAACCTTGCGCAATACCCTAGATGCAGTTGCACCCCTAAAAACTAAAAACATTTCTCATAAGAATCTAGCTCCCTGGTACACAGAAAATACCCGAGCTCTGAAGCAAGCTTCCAGAAAATTGGAACGGAAATGGCGCCACACCAAACTGGAAGTCTTCCGACTAGCTTGGAAAGACAGTACCGTGCAGTACCGAAGAGCCCTTACTGCTGCTCGATCATCCTATTTTTCTAACTTAATTGAGGAAAATAAGAACAATCCGAAATTCCTTTTTGATACTGTCGCAAAGCTAACTAAAAAGCAGCATTCCCCAAGAGAGGATGACTTTCACTTTAGCAGTGATAAATTCATGAACTTCTTTGAGGAAAAGATTATGATTATTAGAAAGCAAATTACGGACTCCTCTTTAAATCTGCGTATTCCTTCAAAGCTCAGTTGTCCTGAGTCTGCACAACTCTGCCAGGACCTAGGATCAAGAGAGACGCTCAAGTGTTTTAGTACTATATCTCTTGACACAATGATGAAAATAATCATGGCCTCTAAACCTTCAAGCTGCATACTGGACCCTATTCCAACTAAACTAGTGAAAGAGCTGCTTCCTGTGCTTGGCCCTCCTATGTTGAACATAATAAACGGCTCTCTATCCACCGGATGTGTACCAAACTCACTAAAAGTGGCAGTAATAAAGCCTCTCTTGAAAAAGCCAAACCTTGACCCAGAAAATATAAAAAACTATCGGCCTATATAGAATCTTCCATTCCTCTCAAAAATTGTAGAAAAGGCTGTTGCGCAGCAACTCACTGCCTTCCTGAAGACAAACAATGTATACGAAATGCTTCAGTCTGGTTTTAGACCCCATCATAGCACTGAGACGGCACTTGTGAAGGTGGTAAATGACATTTTAATGGCATCGGACTGAGGCTCTGCATCTGTCCTCGTGCTCCTAGACCTTAGTGCTGCTTTTGATACCATCGATCACCACATTCTTTTGGAGAGATTGGAAACCCAAATTGGTCTACACGGACAAGTTCTGGCCTGGTTTAGATCTTATCTGTCGGAAAGATATCAGTTTGTCTCTGTGAATGCTTTGTCCTCTGACAAATCAACTGTAAATTCCGGTGTTCCTCAAGGTTCCGTTTTAGGACCACTATTGTTTTCACTATATATTTTACCTCTTGGGGATGTTATTCGAAAACATAATGTTAACTTTCACTGCTATGCAGATGACACACAGCTGTACATTTCAATGAAACATGGTGAAGCCCCAAAATTGCCCTTGCTAGAAGCATGTGTTTCAGACATAAGGAAGTGGATGGCTGCAAACTTTCTACTTTTAAACTCGGACAAAACAGAGATGCTTGTTCTAGGTCCCAAGAAACAAAGAGATCTTCTGTTGAATCTGACAATTAATCTTAATGGTTGTACAGTCGTCTCAAATAAAACTGTGAAGGACCTCGGCGTTACTCTGGACCCTGATCCCTCTTTTGAAGAAAATATCAAGACCATTTCAAGGACAGCTTTTTTCCATCTACGTAACATTGCAAAAATCAGAAACTTTCTGTCCAAAAATGATGCAGAAAAATGAAGCCATGCTTTTGTCACTTCTAGATTAGACTACTGCAATGCTCTACTTTCCGGCTACCCGGATAAAGCACTAAATAAACTTCAGTTAGTGCTAAATACGGCTGCTAGAATCCTGACTAGAACCCAAAAATTTTATCATATTACTCCAGTGCTAGCCTCTCTACACTGGCTTCCTGTCAAAGCAAGGGCTGATTTCAAGGTTTTACTGCTAACCTACAAAGCATTACATGGGATTGCTCCTACCTATCTCTCTGATTTGGTCCTGCCATACATACCTACACGTACGCTACGGTCACAAGACGCAGGCCTCCTAATTGTCCCTAGAATTTCTAAGCAAACAGCTGGAGGCAGGGCTTTCTCCTATAGAGCTCCATTTTTATGGAACGGTCTGCCTACCCATGTCAGAGACGCAAACTCGGTCTCAACCTTTAAGTCTTTACTGAAGACTCATCTCTTCAGTGGGTCATATGATTGAGTGTAGTCTGGCCCAGGAGTGGGAAGGTGAACGGAAAGGCTCTGGAGCAACGAACCGCCCTTGCTGTCTCTGCCTGGCCGGTTCCCCTCTTTCCACTGGGATTCTCTGCCTCTAACCCTATTACAGGGGCTGTGTCACTGGCTTACTGGGGCTCTCTCATGCCGTCCCTGGAAGGGGTGCGTCACCTGAGTGGGTTGATTCACTGATGTGGTCATACTGTCTGGGTTGGCGCCCCCCCTTGGGTTGTGCCATGGCGGAGATCTTTGTGGGCTATACTCAGCCTTGTCTCAGGATGGTAAGTTGGTGGTTGAAGATATCCCTCTAGTGGTGTGGGAGCTGTGCTTTGGCAAAGTGGATGGGGTTATATCCTTCCTGTTTGGCCCTGTCCGGGGGTGTCCTCGGATGGGGCCACAGTGTCTCCTGACCCCTCCTGTCTCAGCCTCCAGTATTTATGCTGCAGTAGTTTATGTGTCGGGGGGCTAGGGTCAGTTTGTTATATCTGGAGTACCTCTCCTGTCCTATTCGGTGTCCTGTGTGAATCTAAGTGTGTGTTCTCTAATTCTCTCTTTCTCTCTTTCTTTCTCTCTCTCGGAGGACCTGAGCACTAGGACCATGCCCCAGGACTACCTGACATGATGGCTCCTTGCTGTCCCCAGTCCACCTGACCATGCTACTGCTCCAGTTTCAACTGTTCTGCCTTATTATTATTCGACCATGCTGGTCATTTATGAACATTTGAACATCTTGGCCATGTTCTGTTATAATCTCCACCCGGCACAGCCAGAAGAGGACTGGCCACCCCACATAGCCTGGTTCCTCGCTAGGTTTTTTCCTAGGTTTTGGCCTTTCTAGGGAGTTTTTCCTAGCCACCGTGCTTCTACACCTGCATTGCTTGCTGTTTGGGGTTTTAGGCTGGGTTTCTGTACATCACTTTGAGATATCAGCTGATGTACGAAGGGCTATATATATATTTTTGATTTGATTTGATTTGATTTACAACCCCAAGAATACCATCCCAACCGTGAAGCATGGAGGTGGAAACATCATTCTTTGGGGATGCTTTTCTGCAAAGGGGACAGGACGACTGCACCGTATTGAGGGGAGGATGGATGGGGCCATGTATCGCGAGATCTTTGCCAACAACCTCCTTCCCTCAGTAAGAGCATTGAAGATGGGTCGTGGCTGGGTCTTCCAGCATGACAACGACCTGAAACACACAGCCAAGGCAACTAAGGAGTGGCTCCGTAAGAAGCATCTCAAGGTCCTGGAGTGGCCTAGCCAGTCTCCAGAGCTGAACCCAATAGAACATCTTTGGAGGGAGCTGAAAGTCCGTATTGCCCAGCGACAGCCCCGAAACATGAAGGATCTGGAGAAGGTCTGTATGGAGGAGTGAGCCAAAATCCCTGCTGCAGTGTGTGCAAACCTGGTCAAGAACTACAGGAAACGTATGATCTCTGTAATTGCAAACAAAGGTTTTTGTACCAAATATTAAGTTCTGCTTTTCTGATGTATCAAATACTTATGTCATGCAATAAAATGCGAATTAATTACATAAAAATCATAGAATGTGATTTTCTGGAATTTTGTTTTAGATTCCGTCTCTCACAGTTGAAGTGTACCTATGATGAAAAATTACAGACCTCTACATGCTTTGTAAGTAGGAAAACCTGCAAAATCAGCAGTGTTTCAAATACTTGTTCTCCCCACTGTATAACATCCCCAAGTGTAAAATAGTAAATAATGGTTACTTCTCAGAAAATATTGAACTGTCAAGAAGAGCAAAACAAGGCTGTCTGCTGTCTACATATCTTTTTATGGCCATCAAAATGAGTGTTATTAAAATCAGATCCAACAAGAACATCAATGGGTTATACATTTCAGGGATTAAATACAAAATTACATATGGTACATACAACAATCTCAGCTCTGCAGGTTTTGCTGCAAAGACAAAATAATTTGATCGTTTGTTCTTGTTTTGCCCCCATGTAGCCTGTTTATGGTCAGAGGTTCAGGAATATATGAGACATGTCTGAGTGCTATCTATCCAAAATGTAATGTGTATAAAGAAACAATATATTTGTTATGTGAACGCTATGTATACAAGTACCATGTATGTAAAATGTATCCAGTATGTAACATAAAAGCTGTAAAAACAAACATTTAAAACAAAGTTACTTTTGTCCTCCGAAGGGGTGGTGGTGAATGGGCTAATAAAAAAATCACAGGACTCAACACCGGACTGCCCAAGGGCAAGCATTTGTTAGTTCGTCCATCAGTCCAGTTAAAGGAAAGGGAAAGGGGTCAGTTGTACAACTGAATGCATTCAACTGAAATGTGTCATCTGCATTTAACCCAACCCCTCTGAATCAGAGAGTTATGGCTGCCATAATCGACATCCACGTCTTCGGGCGGGGAACAGTGGGTTAACTGCCTTGTTCAGGGGCTGAAAAACAGATTTTTTTTTAGCCCACCTTTAATCCCGCCCCCAACAGCCTATATCCAACTGAGAAAAAAAATGTACTCAAACCCAAAGGTGCCAAGACTTGAGAAAATAAGAGTGAAAATTTAACAAAGATGTGACTATTGTTGGTTGACAATTTGATGCTTTCAAATGTACCCTTTGAATGTTTATATTTTTTGATTCAGACATTTTTCTTTTTGATCTGCTGCAATGATGTTCTGCTCGCCCAAAGTCACACTTGCAAGCTCTCAAGTTTGGCCTGTCCACCTGCTCTCTCGACTGGCCTGTCCGCCTGCTCTCTTGACCGTATTCTGCGCTCCCAACTGGTCTGTGCACTCTTGACACTCAGCTGCTCGCAGGACCCATCCTCCTCTCAACTCAGTGTTTGTTTGTTGAATGATGTTTCATCTTGCTCGACAGCTCCATTTAGCATGCAATGGACTACAGAGCCTCATAAAGGTGCAGTGAGGGTGTCGCAGTGACAGACTAGCCAGTCATGAGCGTCAGGATTCCCGTGAAATTTGTCGGAGAGGAGTGAAGTGGAGTGAGGTGCTAAAGAGCTGCCACAGTTTAAGCAAGACAAGGACACAAATTGACTGGAGACCAGGGCCCAGATTTCCAAAACCTTCTTAAGAAACTATTTCTCCTTAACTGCAATTTTTTCCCTCAACTGTAGACTTATGAAGAAACTTATGTAAAGTTGCTATTCTTCAAAAAGTTCTTGCTTCATTTTTTATATTTCTCCTTTAAGCAAAAAGTTAAGAAGGAATTAGATTCTTGAAAATTAAGTTATTGGAATACTTCTTTGAAATGTTATTAATTCCAAGATAGCAAAAACCTTGTCTTGAACTCAGGGCAGCAAGAGAATAAGATAATGAAAGCAATTTAGCATGTTTAAGTCGCTAAAAAACTTAATCTGAAAGTTTCAGTATTGATTATTTTAAACCCAAGAACATGTTTTAGAACAGTAATCTCCGTAGGAAATATGCTAACATAATTGCCATTGCTAGCTAGATACAGTATAGCTAGATTGGTTGTCTAGTAGCAATCATCTTAAGTAGATATTTAGGAAGTTAGTAAGAAGACACTTGAGAAGTTCTTAAGACAATTATGAAATATTAATATATTGTTGAGAAATTGCACTCACAAACTATCTTATGAATCTCTTCTTCTTCTTAAGAAGCTTCTTAAGTTTTTGCATAAGAAGTGTTTTGTGAATCTGGGCCCTGTTCTGTCTGTGGATTGGAGAGGATCATGCATAAGCCTGTCTGTCTGTATCTCTGTGTGTAAAATTAGACTGTCTACATTGACACACTAGATCTATTTACAGCACATGAAGACATTTAGGGTCATTATTCAAAAATCACCATAGGGACAAACTCATGCAGCAAATTAAATAGGAGTAGAAAATGCAAGAAATGGGCGGGCCCACTCACTCAGAATTCTAACACAGAAAAGGGTTCACGTCACATGGTGCCTTGCAGGCAGAATAATATACAGTAAATGTAATTATGTTGAGTTAGCTCTTGTCTTAATTAAACATTTGCTCATTATTTATAGACAGGTTTTTGGAGAGGGCTGCGAGATTAACTTAATCAGCGTATCATCGTGTCCAGCAATTTGCAGGAAATAATGTAATCAGGTATATGTAAAGCACTACAAATGTAATTCAACAAATCACATTAGATCATCATCACAGGAGAACTGACGGTGGTTTGTCAGGAATATAGTTTGTGTCCTGTAGATGCTGTGATTATGTGATATAACAGGGGTTGGCATATGGCTGGCTGATTGGGAATGTGAAGTACACAGCACAAGGGTAAGAGGAAAGGGGGGCAGGCAGGGCCAAGAAGGGTTACACAGGGTCACCCATCCACTAGTCTAGAAGAATACTCATCTTTACGTAGCAGCAGGAGAAAGAGAAAACTCTCCAGGATTCAGTGGGCCTGCATCTTATTCAAATAGTTTTTATAGGAAGTTTTTATCAATTACATAGAATCTCTGTAACCAGGAGACTCTTGGTCCCAGAGCGCAGCCGAGTCAACTGTTTTTGTCTAGGAAGTCTCAAATGGCCTTGAATGGTCTAATTGCTATGGGCTATACATATTTTTGGTGTAGGCCTATCACATACGTATTTTACTTCAGATATGAAATATGTTTGTAAAGGACATGATTGCCCCTGGCCTCTTGTTCATGCTGGTGTTGAAGCACTCAGCCGGGTGAGCCTCTGAAACCCTACTCCCAGATACTATCAATATTGCATGCAGCGATATAGGACTGGCTTGTCTCTTAAAGGGACAGGGACAAAATGTCTACTGTTGAACTACACACATACAGTAATGGCTGGATGCACACAACTAAGCAGGTAACAATCAATTTAGTGGAAATGATCCATGCTACTGTGTCAAATGACTTCAAAACATGTCAAACGGGTACATTTAGAGAAACATTCTGCATACCTGTCCTTTCTTTAAGGATATAGGTCACAATATCAGATTGATTATAATGGTCATATCTCTGGTATGTCTTGAATCATATGGGAATTGACCCCAATTTCATTAATATGATTGAACTACTACAGTGCCTTCAGAAAGTATTCAGACCCTTTGACTTTTTCCACATTTTGTTATGTTACAGCCTTATTCTAAAACGTATTAAAGCCTCCCCCCCCCCTCATCAATCTACACACAATACCCAATAATGCCAAAGCCAAAACAGGTTTTTTGAATGTTTGCAAATTAAAAACAAAAACATTTAAAAAAAGAATAAACATGTTTTAATTTTATTTTAATAAATCACATTTACATAGGTATTCAGACGCTTTACTCAGTACTTTCTTGAAGCACCATTGGCAGCGATTACAGCATCAAGTCTTCTGGGGTATCACGCTACAAGCTTGGCACACCTTTATTTGGGGAGTTTCTTACATTATTTTCTGCAGATCCTCTCATGCCCTGTCATGTTGGATGGGGACCGTTGCTGCACAGCTATTTTCAGGTCTCTCCAGAGATGTTCGGTCTGGTTCAAGTCCGGGCTCTGGCTGGGCCACTCAAGGACATTCAGAGACTTGTCCAGAAGCCACTCCTGTGTTGTCTTCAAATCAAATCAAATCAAATCAAATTTTTATTTGTCACATACACATGGTTAGCAGATGTTAATGCGAGTGTAGCGAAATGCTTGTGCTTCTAGTTCCGACAATGCAGTAATAACGAGCAAGTAATCTAACTAACAATTCCAAAAAAAAAAAACTACTGTCTTATACACAGTGTAAGGGGATAAAGAATATGTACATAAGGATATATGAATGAGTGATGGTACAGAGCAGCATAGGCAAGATACAGTAGATGATATCGAGTACAGTATATACATATGAGATAAGTATGTAAACCAAGTGGCATAGTTAAAGTGGCTAGTGATACATGTATTACATAAGGATGCAGTCGATGATATAGAGTACAGTATCAACGTATGCATATGAGATGAACAATGTAGGGTAAGTAACATTATATAAGGTAGCATTGTTTAAAGTGGCTAGTGATATATTTACATAATTTCCCATCAATTCCCATGATTAAAGTGGCTGGAGTAGAGTCAGTGTCATTGACAGTGTGTTGGCAGTAGCCACTCAATGTTAGTGGTGGCTGTTTAACAGTCTGATGGCCTTGAGATAGAAGCTGTTTTTCAGTCTCTCGGTCCCAGCTTTGATGCACCTGTACTGACCTCGCCTTCTGGATGACAGCGGGGTGAACAGGCAGTGGCTCGGGTGGTTGATGTCCTTGATGATCTTTATGGCCTTCCTGTAGCATCGGGTGGTGTAGGTGTCCTGGAGGGCAGGTAGTTTGCCCCCGGTGATGCGTTGTGCAGACCTCACTACCCTCTGGAGAGCCTTACGGTTGAGGGCGGTGCAGTTGCCATACCAGGCGGTGATACAGCCCGCCAGGATGCTCTCGATTGTGCATCTGTAGAAGTTTGTGAGTGCTTTTGGTGACAAGCCGAATTTCTTCAGCCTCCTGAGGTTGAAGAGGCGCTGCTGCGCCTTCCTCACGATGCTGTCTGTGTGAGTGGACCAATTCAGTTTGTCTGTGATGTGTATGCCGAGGAACTTAAAACTTGCTACCCTCTCCACTACTGTTCCATCGATGTGGATGGGGGTGTTCCCTCTGCTGTTTCCTGAAGTCCACAATCATCTCCTTAGTTTTGTTGACGTTGAGTGTGAGGTTATTTTCCTGACACCACACTCCGAGGGCCCTCACCTCCTCCCTGTAGGCCGTCTCGTCGTTGTTGGTGATCAAGCCTACCACTGTTGTGTCGTCCGCAAACTTAAGTTTGCGGACGACACAACAGTGTCGTTAAAGTTAAAGTTAAAAAGACATTCTTATTTTCAATGACGGCCAAGGAATTTTTTTTAATTTAACCTTTATTTAACTAGGCAAGTCGGTTAAAAAGACATTCTTATTTTCAATGACGGCCAAGGAACAGTGAGTCAGTCACTGTTCCTTGGCCGTCATTGAAAATAAGAATGTCTTTTTAACTGACTTGCCTAGTTAAATAAAGGTTAAATAAAAAAATATTTATTTTAAAAACAATCAGGCCTTTATGTTAGAGTGGCCAGACGGAAGCCACTCCTCAATAAAAGGCACATAACAGTCTGCTTGCAGTTTGCCAAAAGGCAACTAAAGACAAGATTCTCTGGTCTGATTAAACCAAAATGTAACTCTTTGTTCTGAATGCCAAGCGTCACGTCTGGAGGACACCTGGCACCATCCCTACAGTGAAGCATTGTGGTGGTAGCATCATGCTGTGGGGATGTTATTCAGTGGCAGGGAAAAAAATAACTGCCTTGTTCAGGGGCAGAACGACAGATTTTTTACCTTGTCAGCCCAGGGATTCGATTTAGCAACCTTCCGGTTACTGGCCCAACGCTCTAACCACTAGCCTACTCGGCCACTAGGCTTCCTACCTAGTGAGTGCTGCAGAGATGGTTGTCCTTCTGGAAGGTTCTCCCATCTCCACAGAGGATCTCTAGAGCTCTATCAGAGTGACCATCAGGTTCTTGGTTACCTCCCTGACCAAGGTCCTTCTCCCCCGATTGCTCAGTTTGGCTGGACAGCTCTAGGAAGAGTCTTGGTGGTTCCAAACTTCTTCCATTTAAGAATGATGAAGGCCACTGTGTTCTTGGGGACCTTCAATGCTGCAGACATTTTTTGGTACCCTTCCCCAGATATGTGCCTCGACACAATCCTGTCTCGGAGCTCAACGGACAATTCTTTCAACCTCATGGCTTGGTTTTTGCTCTGACATGAACTGTGTGGGACTTGTGGAACCTTATGTAGACAGGTGTGTGCCTTTCCAAATCATGTCCAATCAATTGAATTTACCACAGGTGGACTCCAATCAAGTTGTAGAAACATCTCAAGGATGATCAATGGGAACAGGATACACCTGAGCTCAATTTCAAGGTATTTCTGTTTTTTTATTTTTAATACATTTGCAAAAAATATCTTAAAACCTGTTTTCGCTTTATTTGGCAAGGTAAGCAATCCCGGATAAAATTAACAAACTTACAAAGAGGTGTAGATATAGGAGAACTATCCGTACCAAACTTTAATTGTATTTCCAGGCACTAGCATTTTGCCCCATCCAAATTGATTGCGACATGATTCATCCTCCCCTTGGATGAGTATAGAGAGAAATATGGTGTCTCCTATTGCCCTGGAAGAGGTGGTTTTTACTGATATATTCCTTAATTTAAAAAAATCTAAACTATGCTTTGGTCCTATTATAGCTCGCACAATTTCTATTTGGTGCAAAATTACACGACTCCAGCCGACGCTTGGCATTGCGCATGGTGATCTTAGGCTTGTGTGCTTCTGCACGGCCATGGAAATCCATTTCATGAAGCTCCCGACAAACAGTTATTGTGCTAACGTTGCTTCCAGAGACAGTTTGGAACTCGGTAGAGCCAATGTTTGTCTATGGAGATTGCATGGCTGTGTGCTCGATTTTATGCAACTGTCAGCAACGGGTGTGGCTGAAATAGCCGGTCCACTAATTTGAAGGGGTGTCCACATACCTTTGTATATATAGTGTACTTTATGTTCGTATTCTTCTCATTTTTTATTTCTTATTGTTGTTGCATTGTTGAGAAGGAACCTGCAAGCAAGCATTTCATTGGACAATGTACACCTTCCGTATCCCGTACATATTACTAATAAAACTTGACATTTTAAACTTTTACTGATATTTCCCCTCATCGCTATACATCAAATTATAGTTTCACAGTCTACATGCTTTATCTCAGGTGACTATACACTAACCTCAATAATCCAAACATCGCCTGTACAATCATTCTCTATTACACCCAAGTTACAAATCATAATAAATCCCATAACCCAATGTGAATCATGTCGTAGAAGAGGAGCATATACCCTGGACCCTCTCCAAGTCTATAAGACGAGTTTCCCTCTCTCTGCCTCTCTCCAGTTAAGTAAAGAGGAGGATGGGTAGTCCACTTAAATTAGAAGAGGGGGGATGATTCTGAAATAACAATTTAGAGCAGCAGAAGACTCTTCAGTGGGCTTTTCATTTCATGGTTTACTGTGTCTCCAGTGTACCTATACTGCCTAGTGAACAATAAGCCTCTTCAACTAGCATTAAAACAATCAAGTATTCACTTCACCAAAACCCCAGTTGCCTTTACTATTGTGATGGGAGCTACCACATGGGCACACACAGACACAACTATACACACAAACAAACATAATCACACACACACATTGCTGAGTCTTGTGAAAGTGCTGCTCTGGTCTTTTGTTGCAGAGGCCCCTCCCTCCCCATCTCTGTGTAACGTGTGTAATAATGTTTTTTATTTAGTTACAGCAGCGGAAGGGCCACCCTGAGATGGCTAGATTAAATATTGTGTGTCAGAGGAGAGGAGGAAATAGCATTGTACTGTCAGGAGAGGGGAGGTGAAAAATAACCTGTCATCACTTTCTGCCTTTTTCAATGCTCTCTTTCCTCTCTTCATTTTTGAGGTTTCTGAGGACAGAGTGAGAGACTGAGACGTTCGGTAATGGAAAGAGACAGTGAGAAGCAGAGGGAGGGAGGGAGTAGAGGAACACAAGGGTTGGAAAGGTGAGGCGAATGAGAGTGAGAGTGAGTGTGGACACTTAAGAAGATGTGTCAGAGACACGAGAAACACAAAGATATCATTGGCAGTGTTTGATGGAATATTTACTTTAAGACAACACGGAAGTGAAACTGTAAATCAAGGCAAAAACAATTAGTGTGTATACAGCCACATGCAAGCACGCACACAAACCCACACAAACACACAGACACACACTCCTGACAGCTTTGGCAAGGAGGAGTGTGCAATGTTTTATAAATTCTCCATGTAAAATGCAGAATATTTTGATATCTGCCACAAGTGTCACAGCCAAATCAAGACTCCTCATGAGATAGTAACAGTATACATGTTAGTACTCTGCTCTGAGTGGCATCTGATCTGATGCTTTTTAAGACACCATGTTGTCCATTTCCCACACAGTGCAGCCATCAATGTACTAGGGGGAAAAACTGCCTCATAAATATACATGGTTGTTTCTCTAGTATGAACAAACAAGGAAGCATCCCTGCTAACAATTCTAGGGGGGGGGAGGGGACGTTTTGGTAACGTTACCCATAATGCTCCCCTGATGTTTGAGTCTCCAGTCTTCCATAAGTTAGGGGAACATTCTATCTATGTTCGTAAAAACCTTCTGAAAACTTTTTTAGAATGTTTTGGTGTTAAAGTTAGGAGAACATTCCCTTAATGTCAAGCAGAACTCATCTAGAACGTGGTTACAATGTTCTCAGAATATACAACATTACTGTTCTAGATGGTTTTACGGGGTGTTGCAGGAACATTTGAGTCTAGTTTGTTAAGGGTTAGGAGAATATTCCATCAACGTTCCACCAAACATGCACAGAGCATTGTTGCCATGTTCTCAGAATATACAACATTAATGTTCTAGACACATTAAATGAGAACGTTACAAGAACATTCTTGTGTCCACTTTTCTGTGAGTTAGGAGAATATTCCATCAACGTCCCACCAAACATACACAGAACATGACAGAATATAAGATATTAATGGTGAACAACTGATCCATTCACAGCTCTTTTTGTCTGTTGGGAAGTTTAGAAATACTCGTTGCTTTCTACGTACATCTTTGACACACTTGGACATAAATGATTACATTGTGCATGTTCATTTATACAGTAATTATTATGCAACATGTCCTCACCTGGGATTTGAACTCACAACCTCCTGGTTCACAGTATTCAGATCTTCCTGCTATTTGACTATTCTCTCATCATTGATTTGATTTACTTATTTTAACAATTAAAGGGCTTTTCTGTATAGTTGTCTAACGTTCGTGGGGCATAATAAGTTTGCTGACGACACGACAGTGGATCACCGACGATGATGAGACAGCCTATAGGGAGGAGGTCAGAGACTTGGCAGTGTGGTGCCAGGACAACAACCTCTCCCTCAATGTCAGCAAGACAAAGGAGCTGTTCGTGGACTACAGGAAACGGAGGGCCGGGCATGCCCGCATTCACATCGACGGGGCTGTAATGGAGCAGGTCGAGAGCTTCATTGTTCCTCGGTGTCCACATCACTAAGGATTTATCATGGTCCACACACACCAACATAGTCATGAAGAAGGCACGACAAGGCCTCTACCCCCTCAGGAGGCTGAATAGATTTCGCATGGGTCCTCAGATCTTCTAAATGTTTTACAGCTGCACCATTGAGAGCACCTTGACTGGCAGCATCACCGCTTGGTGATCCGACTGCAAGGCGCTACAGAGGGTAGTGCCTATGGCCCAGGACATAACTGGGGCTGAGCTCCTTAGCCATCCAGGACCTCTATACCGGGTGGTGTCAGAGGAAAGCCATAAAAATGGTCAAAGACTCCTTACACCCAAGTCATTGACTGTTTTCTCTGCTACCACATGACAAGCGGTACCAATGAACCAAGTCTGGAATCAACAGGAGCCTGAACAGCTTCTACACCCAAGCCATAAATTGTTTGTTAAATTGTTAACCAAATAGCTACCCAGACTATCTGCGTTGACGTTTCTTGCACTAACTTTTTTCACATACACTGCTGCTACTGTTATTTATATGTCACTTTATTCCTATATAGTTACAGTATATGTACATACACTACATGACCAAAAGTATGTGGACACCTGCAGGAGCATTGAAAAAAAAAGAAAAAAACCTCCCGGGCCCCTAACATAGAAATCAGAGTGTTTCAGATTAAAATAACATACTGAACAATATGTGTTATTAAATGTACTAACTAGAAGCTTCTGCTGCACTATACTACAATTATGCAGATTCTAGTTTCCACCTTCATCCTTTGCCTATATAAACAGTATAGCAAACATTTTTGATTCCTAATGTTTTAACAAAAGCTGTCTCTGTCATGAGATTTTTATGATGCTTTAATATAAATAACTACACAATTGGTGACATATTTTGTAATATATGGTATTGTAGACCGTTTTAATGAAGAAATTACTAACGATCCATGTTTCTGATTAAATCATTTATTACCAACCCTCTTCTGCCCTATGCATCATTCCTAAATATATCGCTAAATAACATGTCCTGTACTGTCCTATAATAATGAACTAAACTACAATAATATCCTGAACTATGTGGACTGCAGGCATAAATGTGGTACTTACAGAGAAGTAGCATCTGTGAAACTGCAACTGTAGTGTCAAGACATTATGTGGGCATTCCTAAGTAAGTTCAACAGGAGAAAAACCATAGCAGAACATACAGAATTTTTGTCCAACCCGGGCAGGCTTGGGTAGAACAGGTTAAGGCATTTTTCCTTGTGTTTGTTCCCTGTAAACAAAACTCAAGAGGTTACACTGCACCAAGAGCCCAGAGTCAAGCATTCCTGTGAGCAAACTCATTTCTAATGTATTTAAAGTTACATTTTCTAGCTAACTGGTTTTCAATTGAAAGCATGGCAAGGCTGTTGAACCTGTCTTGGCACATTGTGGATCCTAGATAGTTCTTTATAAGTTTCAGCTTACTGAAGGCACGTTCACCTCCAGAAACTGTTACAGGCATTGTACAGAAGATTCGTAGTGCAATGCACACCTCTCAAAAAATGCTCTATAGCTGCATCTTGTGGATGGCATTTAGGATCTCTACAGGAGAAAGACCATCTGAAAAAGTGGCACCTTATATCGTCTTCAGATGTCGCACTTCATTTTCATTTTCCATCTGTGAGATCTTTGGAGTACTTGTTTCTCAATTTGTGGCAATATACACAAATGTGGTTTTCAGTCATTTTCCTAAATGTAAGTGTTGGTGAAAACTCTTTGCATATAGCTGCAACCGTGTGGAACCGCATGTCCAAATGACTGATTATACTATCCAGAGCCACATAAAACACTGTGTTGCGAAATCCAGTGTCTGACTTCTGTTCATTTGCTATGTCATCTTCAGTCTCATCAGGGAAACGTTTTCTTTCTGTCTGGCGGTTCCTCTGTTCACTGTGAAACTGAGTAGTTCCACCCATTTCATTTGCCACCATGAAGGCTTCTGCCAGAAGAGTGTCCCATTGATGACGCAGAGCCTGTATTTCTTCCTGTAGTGCCTTAATGTGAGCTGATTCAGTGTCCAGAGAAATATTTCCTGACTGAAGAATTAGAATTCTGTTCTCAATACCAAGAAAGTGAACAGGAAGATTGCCTTGAAAGACATGAAGCAGCTTTTCAGACCTTTTGTCTCAGATTTGGCTGCATTTGTCAGGCTAAAGGAGGCAAGAAGCATGTCTAGGGCCTTGATGACAGACGGGACATGAGTTGCCACTGGTCGGACCACAGCAACACCCGCACTCCATCGCGTGTCTGAAAGGCGGTTAAGACAGCAGCCAGTCTTTGTCTTGAGAATGGCCCATCGCTCTGGGATGGCACTGAACAGATTGTAAAGACGATTCACACAGCCAAAAAAGGTGGATACTTCTGGGCACGACTGAGCTGCACGTACACCCACAAGATTAAGAGTGTGGGAGGTACAAGGTGAGTATGTGGCCAGTGGATTATTTTGCAGTATGTGTGCTTGAACTTCCTTCACTTTCCTTGACATATTTTCACCATTATCATAGCCTTGACCACGGCAATCTGCTATGTCAATACCAGGCCCTTCCAATGCACTCAAAATCATTTCAGAAATGTCACTGCCTGTCTTTCTAGCAAAGTCTTTAACTTCAAGAAAACGTTCAATTATTTCCCGTTCACCTGTTCCCTGAACTTTATCTCTGTGTACATATCTCACCAATTATACATTTTGCTCAGTATGGGAAATGTCTTGAGTTGGATCACATACAACCAAGTAATAGATGACATCTTCTCTTTTATAAAGTATTGTTTTGAAAACCCTTAGACCACATATTCCTATGAACTCATTGTGGCTCTCAGGGCTGAGAGTCTTTCGTGCTCGTTTCTTTTTGTCCCTGATTTTCTGTAAGTGCTCACGTAATAGCTGGTCATAATTTGACAATCTTTCAAGTAAGCCTAGGCAATGTCAATTATGCACATCATCAAGATTGAATGATTTCCCCCGGAATGGCAGATTCCTAGATGCTAAGTACAGTGTCACAACCAAAATCCTTTCTAGAAGTGCTCTGTTTTTATACATTTCTGACTGGGTTTGTTTGTCTGTCTATACCTGTAGTTGTTGTTACGCTATGCTGCAGATTTGTCCATTTCCACTCACAGTTCTTGTGAGACACACCATCCTCTTGCTCTGGTAGTTTGTCATACATTCTCCGCCATTTCACTGGTGATATCTTATAGCCATCCTTACTATTCAGATAACTGGGTGATGGTTTACTTTGCTCATGAGAAAAAATAACACATGGAATGTAATATAATGCCTTCACACTCTTACTATAAATAAACCAGTCTCTCTGCACCTTTTCTCTTTTGTTTGCTGACTTACTGTACTGTAAATAGTTGGGGAATTGCTTGCCTTCTGAGTCTTGGGGCATGATTTTATACATTTCTGTCTCCTCACCACACCCGTTGGCGGGTCTGTGAACAATAGCTTATCTTTCATGGTCTTGTACTTCCTCTGGCCACAATGCTGGATCATCTAAAACCTTATCTTCCTCACTTTGAATCTGTCCATACTATTCCTTTCCCTTATTACTTGCTTGTTCAATCTCTTCTGTCACTCCTTCACTGGCACTACTGCTACTCTAACTCCTCTTCCTCCTCCATCTGATCTGACAGCTTTTTGCTGAGATCCTGCTCTCTAGGCACTAGGAGGTGAGTAAACAAAGGGAATTTTAGATTTAATGTTCGCTCCTACAAAGGTTACCATACTAAAAATGTACAACTGGAAAAAAAGTTTTAATAGTATACATATCAAATCTAATACGTATTTAAGTGTGTCTAAGTCATCGTGTGCCTAACTTTACAAGTTAAAAATGGTCTAGTTATTCTGCTGCTGCTACAAAACAACTTCCTCACCACCAAAGTCCGCTGTTTCAACTTCTTGTAGTAGACACACGTTGGGATCTTTGTCTACAGCAGTAGTAGTACTAGTAGCATCTACAGTATGGATAGGTAGGCTACATGTCAGGTTTTTATTTAAGTCTAGCTAGCTAATAAATATCACGGAAATATTGGGGAATACAGTTATAATCATATCTAAATAATAGCTAATTAGCTAGCCATAGCTGGTAGTGGTAGCTCATCATCATCATGTTAATAATTGCTGCTCTGACCGAGCCGAGTGAGTCCACGGTAGACCTGTAGCTAGCAAGCTATCAAGCTAGCTATATTGGCTAGCTAGGCTACTCAGTTTGGCAGGCCGTCTACACTGACTTACACCTCAAATCCTCCTCGGTTTTTTTTCTGGTAAAAAAACGTATTGAGTAATTTTTTTCCAGAATTTTGCTGTATCTGTCTCTGTTTCCATTCTTTCCTTTTCTGGAAACCCGATCTCCTTTTTTGAAGGGGACATAGGAGCAACTGTCAGATCAGTGGTATTTTCCCCCCTGAACTTAATGGTTGGGTAGAGATGCCTGATCTGATTATGGTTATACGTTTTAATTTTCATCACAGATTTTTTGTCTGACATTTTTAAAATTATAAACAAATAATTTTCTAAACATTTAGAGGCCCTTACCAGGCTAGGGCCCTATGAATCATTCATGTTTTTCCCCCTTAACGATGCCCTTGGGCACCTGCTCGTTGAACATCTCATTCCAAAATCATGGGTATTAATATGGAGTTGGTCCCCCCTTTGCTGCTATATCAGCCTCCACTCATCCGGGAAGGCTTTCCACTTGATGTTGGAATATTGCTGCAGTGACTTGCTTCCATTCAGCCACAAGAGCATTAGTGAGATTGGGCACTGATGTTGGGCGATTAGGGCTGGCTTGCAGTCGGCGTTCCAATTCATCCCAAAGGTGTTCGATGGGGTTGAGTTCAGGGCTTTGTGTAGGCCAGTGAAGTTCTTCCACATCGATCTCGACAAACCATTTCTGTATGGAACTCGGGCATTTGTCATGCTGAAACAGGACATTTTTATTTAACCTTTATTTAGCTAGGCAAGTCAGTTAAGAACAAATTCTTATTTACTATGACGACCTACCCCGGCCAAACCCTCCCCTAATCCGGACAAAGCTGTGCCAATTGTGCGCCGCCCTATGAGACTCCCAATCACAGATGGTTGTGATACAGCTCAAGATCAAACCAGGGTCTGTAGTGATGCCTCTAGCACTGAGATGCAGTGCCTTAAACCACTGCGCCACTCGGGAGCCATAAAAAGGGCCTTCCCCCCAAAAAATTCAAGAATTCCCTTCACTGGAACTAAGGGGCTTAGCCCGAACCATGAAAAACATCTCCAGACCATTATTCCTCCTCCACTAAACTTTACTATGCATTCGGGGAGGTAGCATTCTCCTGGCATCCGCCAAACACAGATTTGTCTGTCCATTGGACTGCCAGATGGTGAAGCATGATTCATCACTCCAGAGAATGCGTTTCCACTTGGCAGCGAGCTTTACATCACTCCAACCGACGCTTGGCACTACACATGGTGATCCTAGCTTTGTGTGCGGCTGCTGCACCATGGAAACCCATTTCATTAAGCTCCATACGAACAGTTATTGTGCTTGTGTTGCTTCCAGAGGCAGTTTGGAACTCGGTAGTGAGTGTTGCAACCGAGGACAGGCAATTTTTACGTGCTACGAGCCTCAGCACTCAGCGATCCAGATCTGTGAGGTTGTGTGGCCTACCACTTCACTGCTGAGACGTTTTTGCTCCTATACCTTTCCACTTCACAATAACAACACTTACAGTTGATCGGCGCAGCTCTAGCAGGGCAGAAATCTGACGAACTGACTTGTTGGAAAGGTGGCATCCTATAACGGTGCCACAATGAAAGTCACTGAGCTCTTCAGTAAGGCCATTCTACTGACAATGTTTGTCTATGGAGATTGCATGGCTGTGTGCTCGATTTTATGCATTTGTCAGTAACTGGTGTGTCTGAAATAGCCAAATCGACTAATTTGAAGGGGTGCCCACATACTTTTGTGTGATATAGTGTATCTAGCTCAATTACCTCATACCTCTGCACAACTCGGTACTGGTTCCCTGTCTATTTAGCCAAGTTCTCGTTACTCATTGTGTATTTATTACTCCTTTTATTATTGCGTGTTTTAGTTTTCTATTATTTCTCTATTTTCTTTCTCTCTGCATTGTTGGGAAGGGCCCGTAAGTAAACATTTCACTGTTTAGTTTACACCTGTGGTTTACAAAGCATGTGGCACATTTATTTTTATTTGATAACCTTTTTTAATGATACTCCTGAATTACTACTATCAAGTTGTTTCAGGTCTACACAAGTGCCTAGAGAGGAGGGTTTAGGGTTTCTTCTGGACAGGGCCTAACTATACTCACCCAATAAGCAGATGCCTTAGAGATATCCCTTATTTGGACAGTGGTTAGGGCGTTCATCATTGGTACTGGTGGACTGGGTTTGAGACTAAGGGAGTTGCCCTACTCTCACATTAAAACAGGTTAATACTGTATGCCCCACCAACATTAGACAATAAATATAATAAAGAACGCTCTTCAATTGCTGAAATAAGGAAATAAAATCAATGATGAGAGAATAGTCAGATTAACTGATACCTGACACAGATATGGTGGAGTAGCAGGAAGATTGGAGTACATAGGTTGTGTGTTCAAATCCCAGGTGAGGACATGTTGACTAATAACTATTATGAAAATGTACAATGCAATCATTTATGTCAAATAAAACATTAATGTCTTATATTCTGAGAACATGGCAACCATGTTCTGTGTGTGTTTGGTGGGACGTTGATGGAATATTCTCCTCACCCACAGAAAACTGGACGCTAATGTGTTTGGAACATTCCCATGAAACATGTTAAGAACATTAATATCTTACTGTATGTCCTGAGAACGTGGTAACCGTGTTCTGTGTATGTTTCGTGGGACGTTGATAGAATATTCACATAACCCACAGAAAATTGGACACATGAATGTTCTTGTAACATTCCCATGGAAACGTGTCTAGAACGTTAATAAATTCAATTCTGAGAACTTGGTAACCACATTCTGGGTAATTCTATTTGACATTAAGGGAATGGTTTCTTGGAAACATTCCTTGCACATCACGGGAACATTGCTATGAAAACATTAGTTAATGACCTAATGAGACTCTAAAGGGAACGTTCTCTAAAGTTGTGGGAACTTCTTTTGTTACCTGGGATAACAGTGCCACATCCGATTATATATTGTTATAATTGAAATGACTAAATCCACAATGAAAATAAAAACACATATTCTAGCAGAAGCATGTCGAATGGTAGAGTAGCCTCTATAATTATAAGGGCACAAGGCGAGACCCAGATGCAGACACAGGAGGCAGATGGTTAGAGCCCAAGATGTTTTATTAACAATCCAAAAGGGGGAGGCAAGAGAATGGTCAAAGACAGGCAAAAGGTCAAAACCAGTTCAGAGTTCCAGAGGTACAGAATGGCAGGCAGGCTTGAGGTCAACGCAGGCAGAATGGTCAGGCAGGTGGGAATGGAGTCCAGAAAAACAGGCAAAGGTCAAAACCGGGAGGACTAGTAAAAGATCATAGAAAAGTAGGCGCATGGGAAAAACCCGCTGGTTGACTTGAACATACAAGACGAACTGGCACAGAGAGACAGGAAACACAGGGATAAATACACCAGGGAAAATAAGCGACACCTGGAGGGGGTGGAGACGATCACAAGGACAGGTGAAACGGATCAGGGCGTGACAATAATAGCATACTGTGAGTATTATGTGTGGAAGGGGTACTTTGTAGGAGAGGAATTCTTTACTCTGTAGTGGAGCATGATTTATCAGTGGAAAAGAGGCAGATTGTTGGCACTCCTTTGAAGTTTCTGTAGATGTTAATTATTAACCACACAAACACCCTCAAAGCACACGTCTGAGAGGGAAAACACAACCACAGTGTCTGGGGATAATTAACTAATCCACTGCGTGTGTGAGTGAGGGTGTGTTTGGATGCATTTTTCTGGGTAAATGTGCACTGCTGTGCTCTGTGCTGTGTGGTTTACTCTGCAGTTTACTCCACATGTGGTATCCCTAAAAACCTATAGATTTTCTCGGATCTCTGGAGCAAATTAAGAATAACTGCACCGTGCTCAGTAGTGACAAAACAGGATATTCTCACTTTACTCCAGAGATCCAAGAAAAAATATAAGGATACCACATGTGGAGTGATGATGATTGTGTTAGCACATGTATTTGCCTCTGTGTGTGTGTGCATGTGTGTGTGCGTGCGTGTGTGAGCGTGCGGGAGCGTGCGTGTGTGTGTGTGTGTGTGTGTGTGTGTGTGTGTGTGTGTGTGTGTGTGTGTGTGTGTGTGTGTGTGTGTGTGTGTGTGTGTGTGTGTGTGTGTGTGTGTGTGTGTGTGTGTGAGTGTGCAGAGGCGAGCTGGGTCTTGGACATCCTCAGTAAACAGAGGAGAAGTGAAGTGTTGACGTTGAGGATCAATAGCTGGCATCCCAGTGAGGGGAGACAGGCCAATCCTCTCCTGTAATAACAGGCCCATAGTGAGTCACTGTCTCCTCACTCTCCTCCATCACTATTACCTCCATGTCACTCACTCTGACGATGCGGGCCAGGATACACAGGCTAGCATAAGTTAGACTCTATGGATGCATGCACAAGTGTACACATAGAGTACACATGAAAACGCACACATGCATACATTACATGCCAAATGCTTTGTTTTGTGCATGCACACACATGCACTGACTGGCCAAAGCAATCTGAGGGACATTAGAAACCAAACTCTTGGTGTTCCTCTCTCTCTGTCCCCATCCAACTGTCCTCCTGTCCCTCTAACCTGAGGTTTCTGTGCTCTGATGGACCACTGGTCTAGGACGGTGTCAGTGTGCTTGTCTTATTTCTGTAGCTCTAGTCATTGGGAATCAGCTCATGTTATCTGATGAAGGTAGAACGTTAAACTTTAGGGGTCATTAGGTCTTAATATTCCAGCACGATCACTGAACCAAGTCAACCCAACACAGATAAAGCAATCAGGGCTGACCTGAAACAAACCATGAAATCACTTTTGGGGCAAATTTAAACATCACAGTTATTTAAAAGCACAACTGAGAGCTCCAGCTCTACTAGCTTTCCAGTGTGGGTCACTACTCACCACTGGACAGATGGACAGATGAGGGGGACAGGTCAGCAGAGAAACAGAGAGAGAGATATGTGGGGCAGAGGTGAAGAGATGAGAGAGAGAAATTCCCATATTCTGACCTGAAATGGATTGATTCTTCCCAACTACTTCTCTCTCAGTAGCTGTCCCCTCAAAAGGCTCAGCTGTTTTTTTTGTGTGACACATCAGGAGAAGGAGAAGAAAGGGAAGAAGTGAAACCTCCAGGCACATTAGGAAGTAGCATGTGTTTGAACCTTTACCTCCCGCTGTCATGACACTCACAAAGCACAGACAGCTCTCATCTGGACAGTGACATTTGCCCTGGTTACAATTTCTCTGTCTCAGTGAGGATGTGTATTGTCTGTGTGGTTGTATCGCACAGACATGCATGCACGCACACACCCGCTCGCCCTCCCCCACACACAACACACATGACACATAGCGCTCAGAAACAACACCTGGGATTGTGAACATACTATATAACCCAGACCTGGAGGATCAGAGAAACAGACAACAGGGAAATGGGAGGTTTCTGGGGGCAAGGAAACAGACAACAGGGAAATGGGAGGTTTCTGGGGGCAAGGAAACAGACAACAGGGAAATGGGAGGTTTCTGAGGGAGAGGAAACAGACAACAGGGAAATGGGAGGTTTCTACACACCTCTTCCAGATCAGAGAAATCAATCCCATCTCACTCTCCCTCTCTCTGTCTTGGTGGCCCACTGTGCAGACAGTAAGAGGCAGTATGGTGCTACTGGAGAAAGGTCACTGATGACAGGTCTTCAGCATTGCTGTCAGAGCATCCAGCAGACAGGCAGAAAAACACAATGCCCTGAACACTGAGACAGAGACAGACTGACAGACTACCTGCTTGGGCCTTAATGCCATCACTGACTGCCTGACTGAATGACATTAACACACACACAACACACACACAAGCACACATGCACACACACACACACACACACGCACACACACACACACACACACACACACACACACACACACACACACACACACACACACACACACACACACACACACACACACACACACACACACACACACACACACACACACACACATGTACACAAACAATGTTGATAGACAGGCCAAAGTATCACAGTAGCAATCTGAGGACAAGGAGTAAATCTATAGTCACTACCATAGAGAATGATCGAGGACTCTAGTGCCCAAAAGCCTGATTTAGCATTGCCAGCCAGAGTCCTAGAAATAAGCTTTGAATTAGGTCCTGAGAACATTGATATATACCTTCTTCGGCACGCACCTCAAAAAATAGTTATTCTGAAGAAACTGGTCATCGCAGTAATGCACCTGGGACGACAGGAGAAAGCCTTCAGGGGGCGCTACGAGTCAGCAACAAGCCTAAACATTGCTATATGGATGACACTCAACTACTTTTCTCCTTCCCCCTTCTGACACTCTGGTGGTGACACGCAACTCTGCATGCCTGGGAGATATCTCAGCTTGGATGTCGGCCCACCACCAACCTAGACAAGACAGAGATTCTCTTCCTCCCGTGCAGGACCTGCCCCGCTCAAAGACCTCTCCATCACGGTTGACAACTACACAGTGTCACCCTCCCAGAGTGCAAAGAATCTTTGCGTGACCCTGGACAACACCCTGTCATTCTCTGCAAACATCAAAGCACTGAATAATTCCTGCAGGTTCATGCCTTACAACATCTGAGAGTACGACCCTACCTCACACAGGAAGCTGCACAGGTCTTAATCCAGGCACTTGTCATCTCCTGTCTATACGACTGCAACTCGCTGTTTGCTGGGCTTTCCGCTTGTGCCATCAAACCCCTGCAACTTATCCAGAACGCTGCATCCCGCTTGGTTTTCCACCTTCCCAAGTTCTCCCCATGTCACCCCGCTCTTCTGCACACTCCACTGGCTTCAAGTCTGGCTTCCAGTTCAGCCTATGCTCAAACCCTACACCGCAACCTGAGCACTCTGTTCTGCCACCTCTGGTCTCTTGGCCCTCCCGCTCAGCTCAGTCCAAGCTATTTTCTGTCCTGGCACCCAATAGGGGAACCAGCTTTCTCTTTAAGCTAGGACAGAGTCCCTGCCCATCTTCCGAAAGCACCTGAAACCCTACCTCTTCAAATAGTATCTTTTATAATCCCCCTCCTCACCCCCCCAAAAAAAACTTCCTGAACCAACACTTGAACTTGACCCCCCTTTCTAGCTTTGTTGATAACTACTTTATTGAGGAAGAGTGTACTTACTATGCCTGTGATATGTGGTTGTCCCACCTAGCTATCTTAAGATGAATGCACTAACTGTAAGTTGCTCTGGATAAGAGCGTCTGCTAAATAACTAAAATGCTAAATGTAAATGTAATTTTGTTTAACTTGTCAATGCATTTGTGGAATCCGATACTGCCATTGCTGAACGAACACCTTGGGACATGCACCGTATTTACTGGTATGTCAAACACCATAAAAAATGACATCATTCAGAGCATCCCCACTGGAACAAAAAATGGGTTGAATCAACATTGTTTTCACATTATTTATTTGCAAAAATTCATCAACCTAAGGGAATTTCATATTTTTTTCACCCAAACTTTAATCTAAATCCAATGTCATGTTGATTTGTTTTTTTGATTTCACGTTGAATTCAAGTTAGTTGACAACTCAACCAAATCTAAATACAAATGTGACGTTGAACTGACGTCTGTGCCCAGTGGGTCGCATAGTGAGCTGGACAGTGAGATCAGTTCTGCCCCTTTCATAGCAGTCCAGGTGGATGACACCACAGATACAAACACTGCAAATGTCCAATATCAATCATAGTTCCCTATATCAACGATAAAGGTGTTGTGAGAAACCTCTGGGGTTTTCCAATGTAAACACAGAGAGAAACGTAGAGGTGATCCCTGCTGTTGTAATGCAAACTATCGGCAAATACAACCCGGCAGCCAAACTCATCTGCCAGACTTACGATGGGGCAAGCTGCATGAGTGGGCAGCGAGGTGGCATTCAGGTGCTCATGAAAACGCACTGTCAATACGCCCTGTTGATTGTTAAGCCAACAAACCTAACTTGGTTTTAGCACAGGGGACAAGCAAGATTCAAGACGCACTGTTTTTTTGCATCCATTTACAGTTTTCCGAATTGTTTTATCATGCAAAAAGACAGGCATGCTTCTGAGATTGACAATGCCATTCAGGTGCTGGGAGGTTGTCCCACTCGTTGGAACTTCAAAAGTAGAGCAGTGCATTCTGTACATGAAGGCCAGAGATCATTGGACATTGTTTTTGAATGGCTGAGATAGCAAATGAATCAACCAGAGCAGGGCTCTGAAACAGAAATGGTTTATGTTCATTTTTGGACTCACTGTTTCAGGCCCTACAGAGGAAATTTCGTGACTGAAGACATCCATGTGTACGGCTTGATAGTAGACTGAATGCAGTGAACGCTTTCAGAAGTGTCACTGTCCAGACTGTTGGAAGGGAAGATGACCGACGGAAAAGATGGCTGGGATGGCTATGAGCGCTGATTCAATCACTGGGACAACGCTGATGTCCCAGGCCCCCTTGACAGATAACGATGACTGTGTTACAAATTACATTGACTTTCTCATTTAACCTCTAAATGGCACACATACACAATCCATGTCCAAATTGTCTCAAGGCTTAAAAATCATTCTTTAACCCGTCTCCTCCTTTTCATGATTGAAGTGGATTTAACAAGTGACATCAATAAGGCATCATAGCTTTCACCTGGATTCCCCTGGTCAGTCTATGTCATGGAAGAGCAGGTGTTCCTAATGTTTTGTATACCCAGTCTATACTGCACAGGTTTATTCAAAGTTGCATATATTATTGTGATGAGTCAGTGGGAACGTGCTCGTTGAGATCTTGCCTCTGCCAGAGAGGCGCTGTCCAGCTGGTGGTGCTGGCAAATAGCGGAGGCGGGAGGCCGCTCTCTGTTAACTCTCCGTGGTCCTGAATCAATAGTTAGAGTGTGCTGTTTTGATGCACATCTTGGGGTTACCACAGGTTAACATCCGTAATCTGGGGGTTTCTCCCTATATTTAGTCTGCAACATGTCAAAGTTGAACATTTTTAGTAAGGATGTTATTACAACTTGAGCAAGTTGATGGAGAAATTAACTTTGCCAACTAACTTTACCTTGCATTTGACCATGCTGTGTAGGTCATGTAACTGTTTGTTACATGCAATATTTTCTTTATGGACTTAAACAGGACAGATGTTGCTCTCCGGTTTTATCAAATCAAATTCCATTTTATTGTGCCGAATACAACAGGTGTAGAGTTTACAGTGAAATGCTTACTTACGAGCCCTTTCCCAACAATCTACAGTACAAGAAGTAGCGGTACCAAGTCAATACGCAAGGGTACGAGTTAGTTGAGGTAATTTGTACATGGTAGGGGTTAAAGTGACTTGGAAATTGGGATAGATAATAAACAGAGTAGCAGCAGTATACAGTGCCTTGCGAAAGTATTCGGCCCCCTTGAACTTTGCGACCTTTTGCCACATTTCAGGCTTCAAACATAAAGATATAAAACTGGAGTTTTTTGTGAAGAATCAACAACAAGTGGGACACAATCATGAAGTGGAACGACATTTATTGGATATTTCAAACTTAACAAATCAAAAACGGAAAAATTGGGCGTGCAAAATTATTCAGCCCCCTTACTTTCAGTGCAGCAAACTCTCTCCAGAAGTTCAGTGAGGATCTCTGAATGATCCAATGTTGACCTAAATGACTAATGATGATAAATACAATCCACCTGTGTGTAATCAAGTCTCCGTATAAATGCACCTGCACTGTGATAGTCTCAGAGGTCCGTTAAAAGCGCAGAGAGCATCATGAAGAACAAGGAACACACCAAGCAGGTCCGAGATACTGTTGTGAAGAAGTTTAAAGCCGGATTTGGATACAAAAAGATTTCCCAAGCTTTAAACATCCCAAGGAGCACTGTGCAAGCGATAATATTGAAATGGAAGGAGTATCAGACCACTGCAAATCTACCAAGACCTGGCCGTCCCTCTAAACTTTCAGCTCATACAAGGAGAAGACTGATCAGAGATGCAGCCAAGAGGCCCATGATCACTCTGGATGAACTGCAGAGATCTACAGCTGAGGTGGGAGACTCTGTCCATAGGACAACAATCAGTCGTATATTGCACAAATCTGGCCTTTATGGAAGAGTGGCAAGAAGAAAGCCATTTCTTAAAGATATCCATAAAAAGTGTTGTTTAAAGTTTGCCACAAGCCACCTGGGAGACACACCAAACATGTGGAAGAAGGTGCTGTGGTCAGATGAATCCAAAATTGAACTTTTTGGCAACAATGCAAAACGTTATGTTTGGCGTAAAAGCAACACAGCTCATCACCCTGACCACACCATCCCCACTGTCAAACATGGTGGTGGCAGCATCATGGTTTGGGCCTGCTTTTCTTCAGCAGGGACAGGGAAGATGGTTAAAATTGATGGGAAGATGGATGGAGCCAAATACAGGACCATTCTGGAAGAAAACCTGATGGAGTCTGCAAAAGACCTGAGACTGGGACGGAGATTTGTCTTCCAACAAGACAATGTTCCAAAACATAAAGCGAAATCTACAATGGAATGGTTCAAAAATAAACATATCCAGGTGTTAGAATGGCCAAGTCAAAGTCCAGACTTGAATCCAATCGAGAATCTGTGGAAAGAACTGAAAACTGCTGTTCACAAATGCTCTCCATCCAACCTCACTGAGCTCGAGCTGTTTTGCATGGAGGAATGGGAAAAAATTTCAGTCTCTCGATGTGCAAAACTGATAGAGACATACCCCATGCGACTTACAGCTGTAATCGCAGCAAAAGGTGGCGCTACAAAGTATTAACTTAATGGGGCTGAATAATTTTGCACGCCCAATTTTTCAGTTTTTGATTTGTTAAAAAAGTTTGAAATATCCAATAAATGTCGTTCCACTTCATGATTGTGTCCCACTTGTTGTTGATTCTTCACAAAAAAATACAGTTTTATATCTTTATGTTTGAAGCCTGAAATGTGGCAAAAGGTCGCAAAGTTCAAGGGGGCCGAATACTTTCGCAAGGCACTGTATGTGAAGAGTGTGAAAGAATGTGAAAGTGTGTCTATGTGTGAGTGTGTGTGTATATGTGGCGTCAATATGCATGTGTGTGTGTGTGTGTGTGTTTTGTGTGTGTGAGTGTGTGTATGTTGGAGAGTTAGTGTAGTATACAGTACCAGTCAAAAGTTTGGACACACCTATTCATTCAAGGGTTTTTGTAAATGAGGGAGTTCTGTTCATGCCCCTGGCATGCCCTGGGTGAAGTGGGTTAGTGTTGATTGCATTAGTTTTGGCAAGCTGCCTCAGTTTTGGAACCAAGCCAGGTGCCACATTTTGGCCGAGTGCGATGTCAGGTGACATAGGTGGCATAGGTTAAGCATGTGGAGTAATGAGTAATGAGCAAGATTCAGTGTTGTCCCATGCAAAAGTGATGGCTTTTGATTTTAAAAAAAAGAAGCTTAATCTGCCTTTCCAATGAAAACTAGTTTGAAAATTCGAACACATTTTTTATGGAAAAGAGATGTATGTATGTTTCTGAACGATGCATCTTGCTGCCTTGTTGACATCATGACTGGGTGGCGCAGATTACTGTTCCATTTGAGAAGGGCGCTCCTCCCTCACAGATTCTGCCCGATCACATCACGGGCCATAGTCCCATGCACTTGATGGAACTCAATGACCCTGGGAAAGCCAGTCTCGAGTGAGTCATGTATATACTGCCACCTTGTGGAAGTGGTGCACACTGATTGATGTGAAACTGCCAAGTCCACCAGTATAATAGACGGACTGTAGCTTGCAGGTTGGGGCCAAAGATCTTTGTTGTGACTCAGCTGACTACAGTATGTACAGACTGTCAGTGTGACACTGTCTGTACTGTCTGTCTGATCACCACTCTACTGCAGCCCTCTAACTGCTAGGGAAAAGGGGATAAGGGACTCACTGACTGAAATCTACTCACCATGGCACTGGGCGGGTTATTGAGTTACCTCTAAATCAGGAGTACATTTACATATGAACATAAAATCAATGACTATATCTTACAGTTCAAAGGTAGTAGCCTGTGGTAGGTAGCTAGACCAAAACACATCTGCTTTGTAGCCTTCAAGCCACCTGCATGCTCTCCATTTAAGTTAATTTGCTGGTCTACTGAAGTGTTGTGGCACTGCAGGAATGCAGACCAGGCGCATCTCCCAAATAGTTCCCCAGAGAGATGCTGGGGAGCTGAAAGCAGTCTGTACCTCCAAATAAGAAAATATGGACATGAATAAATAAGGATGTATGAACCGGACGAAACAAGGAAATTTGAGCAGAGGAGGGAGGAACAGGAGGAAGGGAGGAGGGAGATGAAGATGAAGTATTGTAGAGGAGTACATGTGGCCTTGATGGCCCAGGTAGAGCGCATCGTTGTGTGTCTCCAGAGGTGCTGGGCTGATGAGAGGAGGAATGTGCTGTCACCTTACTCAGGGCCTGTCATCTGTCTTTCTCCTTTCTCAGTGTTCCCTAGTGCTCCGCATGGAATACAGCAACACACACACAGTTCAAACACAGATAGAGCAGAGAAAAAGAGAGAAATGATGTGGGCTCCCTTAAGACATTGGAGATGACAGAGGCCCCTGACCATGAGCTCATCAGAGCATGCCCATGACGACATCATCAACCTCAGACATTGCAGCTCTAGTTACAGCAGCTCCTCTCGCTCAGTCACGTGTGACGGCAGGCAGGCAGGCAGGCAGCTGAACACAAGACAAGACAGACAACATGCTGCCAGCGGTGGGCTAGCTGGATTAGTGTAGGCAGGGAGGGGACCTGCAGCTAGCTGCTGTCTGCTGTGTGTCTGTCCCTGGCTGTCCCTGTGTTGGAGCTGATAAGAGCCAGCGCCAGGGGGTACAGCCACCCAATCGGACTGAGGTTTACCACATCCCTTAACACCACTGACAACAAACAGCAGCTCTATGACACATGATCAATTCCTGGCATCAATCTAAAAACATTCAATACCAACATTTATTTGGATTCATAGCTTTGAAGCCTTGAAACTTAATTTCAAAGGTTGGTGGCTTTTGGAAGTGAGTTTTAGGGAGTGAGGGGAGCTAAATTGACAAGCAAAGTGCTAAGTATGTGGTGTAAGTGTTTACAAAGGCTTTGCATGCTGAAACCAATATGCTGTTTGTCTGTCTGTCTCAGAAAGGTCAGCCTCCTGGGGCAGTCTAATGACACCGACACCTGTAGGGATGTGTGTGATCATGTGACTGTCACACTAAGTGTCACTGAGTGTTGAAGTTCATCAAAGACCTCGAACAATGTTGGGAGAGGAGAACAGACATTGCTCTCTATGTCATACCCCCCTTCCCTCTTTTCCCATTCTCCCCTCCCCCTGTCCACACCCGATACAGCAGTCCCCCTTCCCATCAGGAGTGATGTGTTTAGCAACGAGAGGCCACCAGTTAAAGTCCATTGGATTGATATTCCTATTGTCTGCTAGCCGGCCCTGCAGACCTGAACCTGCGTTATTGCCTCCAGATCAACTCCATTCCTCTCCAACTCCCCTGCTGCCGAGGGCAGGCTGACCTTAGTTTGCAGATCAGGGATCAATACCAGGACAAACACGTTGGTTAAGACAAGGCTGCGCTGAGCCAACACACTCTGTGTCCCGACCCCTGACTAGCAAATTAAAACCAAATCACTTCGGAGCCCCAGAGACCTGTCAGCAGCACGGCAGTGCGGTCGCCCAGTGTCTCAGCTTGGCCGACTGGACCTCTGAATAGGAAACTTAATCATGCTTTGATTAGACACATAATCAGGCCTTGAGCTCAGGTGCAGCGGGTAGACTGAGTTAATCAATCCCACACACTCACTTTCTTACTCACTCACTACACTGTTAGAAAAAAGGATAACCCTTTTTGATTTTGAGGTAGAACCCTTTTTGGTTCCAGATAGAACTCTTTTGGGTTCCATGTAGAACCCTCTGGGGAAAGGGCTCTACCTGGAACCAAAGAGGGTGCCTCAAAGAGTTCTCCCATGGGGACAGACAAATAACCCTTTTAGGTTCTAGATGGCACCTTTTTTTCTCAGAGTACCTTATGGTCAGAACACACCTACTGCCTCGTACACTCTATAGGCTCTGTGTCAGACAACACACACACACACACACACACACACACACACACACACACACACACACACACACACACACACACACACACACACACACACACACACACACACACACACACACACACACACACACACACACACACACACAGCAGACACACACCCACCCACCACATAGTGCTGTGGTAAACCAAATGTGTGTTCCAGAGTGAATGACAGATAAGAGAGGCTGAGACCCACACAGAGATGGATAAAAACATAGGGACCCAGAGCACTGCTTCCACCCACCAGCCTGTCCTCGCTGTCTCTCTCTCTTTTGTCTCTGTCTCTCTGTCTCTCGCTCTCTGTACTGTGGATTCATATTCAGCCCCATCAGCAACACAGACTGCCAATGCTAAGAGCAAATAACGGCCACAGTGTATTCGAATACCCTGTCTAGTCTGGGCCAAAGTTAAGGTGCAACACTGCCATCTAATGGACTGGAGGGGAGTGAGAGGCCATTTTTGCATAACTCTGGCTTAATCCCAAATGCCCCCCTTCCCCTTGGCGCTCACCCCTCCATTTGCGCGTTCACGTGCACCTTCACCACTTGCACAAGAGGGGTATAGGGGCTGATTAGCCCGTAGGCACTTTGTCTTAGCCTGCAACATTGCCGGCTTCATAGCGAAGTGGAATCCCATAAGGCATCGCATTATTTTTGAGTTTGTGCAATTTCAGACAAAATAATGGAAAGGAGTGCCTAATTATATGACACGTGTGTTTGTTTATGTATGATGACAAGACTTGACACATGTAAAAGATTCAATTAAATGTGGAACTGTTACTGAGGTTTAGATTTTGTAAAATGACAAATGTTCATTTGAATGTAATGCTTGTTTTATTATTTAAAAGTGGAACATGAATTGCCTTATTCAAGTCATGAGTGTGTCCTGAAGTTGATGGGTTTATTGATCCCCTCACCACTCTCTGGAAGTCACCCTCTGAGTTTCGTCAACTACTTGACAACAGAGGGACCTCTGAGCAACTTGGTAGGGGCGAGGCGGTGGGTTGGGATTCACTAAGTTTGGGATCCCCCTCCCCCAAACACACACACACTGACGCCCCCCTCTGTGTGATTTGCATTCCCATAGTGTCCCTCCCATTGTGTGAGTGATGTGACAGGTCCCCAAATCTCTATGTCAGCAATTCATCTCTGGGTCTCCCAATACCCCCTGCTCCCTGCCTCCACGCCTGGCCACACCAGTATCTGTGTACCACTGACCCCCTTGCCCACACCAACATCAATATGCCAACGAGGAACACACAAACACCAACCATCACAGACTCCAGCAGTACTGTACTGCCTCTCTGAAACGCTCAGTCTTTCTGCTGGTGTCTCCCTGTCTGCCTTAATCATTTACTTTCTCTGTTTCCTTAATCACTTCAGCTTAGAAGCAGATATATATCACTGTAGATAGAGTGAGATAGACAGCATGCTTCTGACAAGTGTGACCTCACCTTCATATCGTTACTCAGGTTATCATACTCTCATCACACCTTTCATATACTAATCAGATGTTTCATAAGCTGACACAATTACCAAGAGTGAATAGTTATGACTAAAGGAGTATAGGAATGAAGGTCTCAACAATACCATGACTTAGAGACTGACCAGACTCTCACACGGTTTTTTATCTGTAGGAGGGAGGGTGGCACGTCTCTTTCAAATCATCATAGATAGCTGAACATCCATAGAATTCTCATTGACATCACAAAGTTGAAGAAACCTTGTGTTGCTCAACATTCTGTGGCTAGAGAAACAAATCTGCTTGGGACTACATCCCTGTCACATGAGCTTCCCACAGCCTTGGATGCTCAGACCAAACTGCAGTGAGGACAATGTCCACCCCAAAGATAGAGCCCCCCCCCCTGTCAAACTGGACTGGATCGATGGCAGACATGTCGACCTACTCAGAGTAGCCAACCACAAAGACCCTTTCAGGGTTAGGATACTACCGCCCCCGGAGTGAGATAATAAAGTCAAAGGTTTGAAAGAACTAGGTGGTTCAAGTAGTGCATAGGCCTATGTAACAGTGTGTGTAAAGGTGTGTTACTCACACAGGAGGTTGGTGCCAGCCAAGATGACTGCTCCTCCTGCTCCCTCAACAGCCCTCTGTTCAGGACCCCCCAGAGCACTTCTGCCCCCTCCCCATGACCCAGCCACAGAGGTTAGTACACTGAAGTACATGTGTCGGAAGAACGAAACACTGAGCAAGAGAGACAGGACCAACGCAACCTCCCACTGCGCCCCCTGGAGGCCCTGCGCTGCAGGTGTACACAAATCCTACACTGTACTTTATACAGCAGCCTTCAGGCTGTACCAAAATATTGAATTCAATCACTGATAAAGTGGTTGGAATATATATTTTAAGCTGACTGGCACTGATTACAGTGCAACAGTTGCATTTTGTAATGACTGCTGCAGTACATCATGCTACGTGTGTGTGTGTGTGTGTGTGTGTGTGTGTGTGTGTGTGTGTGTGTGTGTGTGTGTGTGTGTGTGTGTGTGTGTGTGTGTGTGTGTGTGTGTGTGTGTGTCTGTGTGTGTGTGTGTGTGTGTGTGTGTGTGTGTACAAGTACTGAGAGCAACATCCACACTCTGCTCCAGCAGTGTAAGGACGCAGGTAATCAGTATTGACATCCACCCTCATATGAAAGACTCTGCTATTGACATCAGAAAGCTGTTCAAGGACTCTCCCCCTCCACATATACATGATATACAAATCAAAGTTATTTATATAGCCCTTCGTACATCAGCTGATATCTCAAAATGCTGTACAGAAACCCAGCCTAAAACCCCAAACAGCAAGCAATGCAGGTGTAGAAGCACGGTGGCTAGGAAAAACTCCCTAGAAAGGCCAAAACCTAGGATGAAACCTAGAGAGGAACCAGGCTATGTGGGGTGGCCAGTCCTCTTCTGGCTGTGCCGGGTGGAGATTATAACAGAACATGGCCAAGATGTTCAAATGTTCATAAATGACCAGCATGGTCAAATATTAATAATCACAGGCAGAACAGTTGAAACTGGAGCAGCAGCACGGCCCGGTGGATTGGGGACAGCAAGGAGTCATCATGTCAGGTAGTCCTGAGGCATGGTTCTAGGGCTCAGGTCCTCCAAGAGAGAGAAAGAAAGAGAGAAAGAGAGAATTAGAGAGAGCATACTTAAATTCACACAGGACACCGAATAGGACAGGAGAAGTACTCCAGATATAACAAACTGACCCTAGCCCCCCGACACATAAACTACTGCAGCATAAATACTGGAGGCTGAGACAGGAGGGGTCAGGAGACACTGTGGCCCCATCCAAGGACACCCCCGGACAGGGCCAAACAGGAAGGATATAACCCCACCCACTTTGCCAAAGCACAGGCTCCACACCACTAGAGGGATATCTTCAACCACCAACTTACCATCCTGAGACAAGGCCGAGTATAGCCCACAAAGATCTCCGCCACGGCACAACCCAAGGGGGGGCGCCAACCCAGACAGGAAGATCACATCAGTGGACTCAACACACTCAAGTGACGCACCCCTCCTAGGGACGGTATGAAAGAGCCCCCAGTAAGCCAGTGACTCAGCCCCTGTAATAGGGTTAGAGGCAGAGAATCCCAGTGGAAAGAGGGGAATCGGCCAGGCAGAGACAGCAAGGGCGGTTTGTTGCTCCAGAGCCTTTCCGTTCACCTTCCCACTCCTGGGCCAGACTACACTCAATCATATGACCCACTGAAGAGATGAGTCTTCTGTAAAGACTTAAAGGTTGAGACCGAGTTTGCGTCTCTTACATGGGTAGGCAGACCATTCCATAAAAATGAAGCTCTATAGGAGAAAGCCCTGCCTCCAGCTGTTTGCTTAGAAATTCTAGGGACAATTAGGAGGCCTGCGTCTTGTGACCGTAGCGTACGTGTAGGTATGTACGGCAGGACCAAATCAGAGACATAGGTAGGAGCAAGCCCATGTAATGCTTTGTAGGTTAGCAGTAAAACCTTGAAATCAGCCCTTGCCTTGACAGGAAGCCAGTGTAGGGAGGCTAGCACTGGAGTAATATGATCAAATCTTTTGGTTCTAGTCAGGATTCTAGCAGCCGTATTTAGCACTAAATATACATGATAAATACATATAGCCTCATAACTGTGATCTGTACAAAATACTAGAAACAAAATACTAGAAACTACTTATTTTTTGTGTGTGCTTTGTGTCTAAAATAAAGGTAGCAAAATTAATTAACAAAAACATTCAGCCATGTCATGGAAAAATAACCTAACTTGGAAGTGCATGGCAAAATATGACATCAGAATGTGCAGTGTTTTCATACAGCCACTAGAGGGAGCTGGAGAAGCAGCAGAGTGGGTTCAGGATCACCTGTCTGTCTGTAAACTACTACATTAATGATCCTAACCTGCTGCATTAATGATCCTAACCTGCTGCATTAATGATCCTAACCTGCTGCATTAATGATCCTAACCTGCTGCATTAATGATCCTAACCTGCTGCATTAATTATCCTAACCTGCTGCATTAATGATCCTAACCTGCTGCATTAATGATCCTAACCTGCTGCATTAATGATCCTAACCTGCTGCATTAATTATCCTAACCTGCTGCATTAATGATCCTAACCTGCTGCATTAATGATCCTAACCTGCTGCATTAATTATCCTAACCTGCTGCATTAATGATCCTAACCTGCTACGAAAAGTACATTTTTACAAAAGCTGTATTGCATCTTGACAAAACCTGTCTGGATGGTTCCTCTACTGAAATAATCACAACCTACAGAAGACAGGGAACATGTGTTCGGAACCATGTATCACATAAGATTGTGAATTGTGAATGATTACAACCACACTCTTGTCCCTCTGGCTTTAGGCTCTATCCTATCATCTTCAGGCTCTATCCTATCGTCTTTAGGCTCTATCCTATCATCTTTAGGCTCTATCCTATCGTCTTTAGGCTCTATCCTATCGTCTTTAGGCTCTATCCTATCGTCTTTAGGCTCTATCCTATCGTCCTGGAATTTAGTTTTTTTGTTTGAATTTTACCCCCTTTTCTCCCCAATTTCGTGGTATCCAATTGTCAGTAACTTGTCTCATCGCTACAGCTCCCGTACGGGCTCGGGAGAGATGAAGGTCAAAAGCCATGCTTCCTCCGAAACACAACCCAACCAAGCCGCACTGCTTCTTAACACAGTGTGCATCCAACCCAGAAGCCAGTCGCACCAACGTGTCGGAGGAAACACCGCGCACCTGGCGACCTGGTTAGCGCGCACTGCGCCCGGCCCGCCACAGGAGTCGCTGGTGCGCGATGAGACAAGGATATCCCTACCGGCCAAACCCTCCCTAACCCAGACGACGCTAGGCCAATTGTGCGTCACCCCATGGACCTCCCGGTCGCCCTAGTGCCGTAGACCACTGCACCACCCGGAAGGCCTCGTCCTGGAATTTTGAGGTTTTATAAATGTTGGCATGACCCAGCGACAATCAGCAGTTGAAACAACAAAACAGACTCCCTGCCACTGTTTCTGTAAAAAGCTGAGGGATGGGGCTAGAGAAATCTCAAATTCATAGACAGAACTATGGATGCAAGGACTGACCATCCATGACATCAAAATGATAGTTTGTACCATGTTTTGAGGCTATGTATTGTTTACATTTACTTTGTTTAAAAACCTTGGAGTAAAAGAAGTTCATATTTTGGGTTCTGATGGGGTACGACAGATGAATACATACTGTATGGTACATACTGTATCATTCATTTTAAAAGTAAACTAAATGGAAGTAGCAACTGCAGATGGTTCCTTTAAAGACCAAGTTGTTACTGTAAACTCTGGCAGTATTTCTACAAATAAAGTAAAGCATAAATCTTTATTAAATCATACAGCAGATAAACAAATGAAGGACGACCAGCAGTGAGTAATAGCCGCATGATGGAAAGTAATCATTTACTGCTTATGTCTTACTATAAAAATGAGAATATTATAAAACCAGACAGAAAACACAAAGAGTATACGTTAGCTGCTAGTGGGAACCCAAAGATGAAACACCAGACTTTTTTCAAGTGGGTCTATTATGGCTATTTTCAAGATGTCCAAGAAATTACATTCAATGATGGACAGGTGTGTCTGTGTGTATGTGAGGGGGGGAACATTATTTTATAAACATAGTGGGTAATGGCTAAGTCAGTAAAGTGCAGATATTGACCTTTTGACTGTAGAAAATATTTCTTTATATTCTACTATATGAATAGACTGCAAATGTTTGATGATCCTCTACAATGCTTTCTTCTCCTATCTGAACATGTGAGTAGGGAAGAACAATGAACAATGTTAAATGAACAAATTCCATTAAATCAAACAAACAAAAGCCATCAATTAAAGGCCAAGACATAAAGAAGGTAAGCAATTTGGTTTTTTCGCCCCAAGTATGGAGCAACGTAATGGCCTTCTTTCATCAAGCTGAACTTGGGATCCAGATCTGACAGCCTCATTCTCTGTGTCATGTAAGACAATGCCTGAGAAGGCAACATGGTTTGTTCCTTGGAGAGCCCATCCTCCAGAAACCTCTTACACTGACACAATCAAATTAAAGCTCATTGGTTAAGAGACGTAAGAAGATGCAAGCCCATTGGATGGAAGGATGAGCAGTTGACATTAATGGGTTCAGAAATAGGACACAAAAGCCAGTTTTCATGTCAAAGGCCAACCTCTAGTCTGCCACTGGACCTTTAGGTTCAAACAGAGTCTTTAAAACTGTTCACTGCTTCTCTTGCAACACACAAAAAAAAGCAAACAGCACACAAAAGTAAAGAATGGTTGGATCTTGCAAATATCTAGAAGGCCACATTACCAGTGTCATTGCTGAAGTGCTGTGCTCTGACGAGGGAGTATGTAGGCGTGTTATAGTATAAGGGGTAAGGGAGAGATATGGAGGAAGAGGGTGAAAAGCAGAGAAACACACCCCACACTCAGTCCGCCAGCCCCAAACCCACACCCCACCGTCCTGCTGTTACAGAGAGCTGCTGTGTTGACGTGCTCGTCGGAGCTCTGAAATATCCCACTTGCTAACTGGTTGTAGTTATAGACATGCCGTATACAACCAGTTAGCAAGTCAGGATTTTCAGAGTTTCCTAGTTGCGACGAGCACGTGAACATGGCAAGAGTGCCAGAGCCCTTCACTCCATTTTCTTGGTCCATTCCATGTCATCATTCTCTCTATCAACCTCTCCATCCTCCGCCAGAAGCTCATCTTGTCCAGAGGGTAGTTCGACCACCCTGAGAGAGAGGGGGATGGAATAAAAATAAAAAGAGAGAGTGAGGGGAATGGGAATAGGAAGAAGTACATGAGGCACGTTAACAGGAAGATATCAAATGAAACATGCACACATCCCACACACAGCACTGTGCTCCAGGTAGCAGTGGTAGTAGATACATCAGCTCTCAGAGGATCTCTACTGCCAGGGGAGAGGAAAGAGATCTGGCTTTGGCACCAGAGTAATGCACACACTTACAGTTATAAATATGTACTGTATCTCCACATACCATACATCACACAAGGACTGCTGAACTCAAATACCTCACATTCACCATCCACCCGTATCCATGCTATAGAATCGGACACCCACTCCTAGGAGGGTTGTACATCAACGATGTTTTAGTATTACACGTAGCCAGGAAGGAAGGGAGCGAACGCAGGTGGTCGTACATGCACGGAAACACATGTACAGTGCATTCGTAAAGTATTCAGACCCCTTGACTTGAAAAAATAATAATTACATAGCAGCCTTATTCTAAAATGAATCAATGAAAAAAATCCTCATCAATCTACACACAATACCCCATAATGACAAAGCAAAAACAGGTGTTTATATTTCTTTGCACATTTTATTACAAATAACAAACGAAAATATCACATTTTCCTAAGTATTCAGACTCTTTACTCAGTTCTTATTTGAAGCACCTTTGGCAGCGATTACAGCCACGAGTCTTTTGGGTATGACGCTGCAAGCTTGACACACCTGTAATTGGGGAGTTTTTACCATTCTTCTCTGCAGATCCTCTCAAGCTCTGCCAGGTTGGATGGGGAGCGTTTCTGCACAGCTATTTTCAGGTCTCTCCAGAGATTTTAGATCTGGTGAACCTTCGCCCCTGTATGAACTCAAAGACACACACACACACCCACACATTAATACTTTATTTCTATCCACAAAGATACTAGACATATTGGAGGAATTGCACATCACTATATATATATACAGTATTTATTTATAAATACACATACACATTAAGGCTTTCACTATATGTGCATACTCACATTAAATATAGGCATACAATACATACAGGTATCTGCCCAAATAAATTAAACACTTGAGCAAATGACAGATACAAAATATATTGAAAGCAGGTGCTTCCACACAGGTGAGTTTGCTGAGTTCATTCTTTTGGCTATCATGGCTAGAAGATATCTCAGACCTTGAAAGAGGGGTCTCAAAGAAGCATATAGGGTTTAACGTGTGTGTGTGTCTCAGCCACCAGATCTCAACCCAATTGAACACTAATGGGCAGAGATGGGCAGTATTTATGTTATGTAGTTCAATTACTTCTCTTATTTTGTCATTTGTATTACGCTGGGCTGAACTACACTCCAATGTATTTTGTAACAAGATACCGAAAACTCTATTAGGACACTACGTTGGTGTTTCCTTTATTTTGACAGTTACCTGTACATCCACATGCTGCGAGTGCTTACAGTGTGTGCATGCATTTGTTTACGTAGGTCTGTACACCCACAGAGCAGAGTGTGTTGTGTTGTGGCTGCAGTATGTCTGCAGTCCCCCTGTCCCTCAGGTGACACCCTCTCTGCAGGAGGAGAGCAGCTCTGCCTGTTTGTTTGATTTCTGCTCTCTGTCCCGCTCCCTCTCTCTCCCCATGCAGGTCTATTTGTTAGCACTGACAGCAGGTTAGCATTAAATATACATGGATATTTCCAGCCACTGGCACACACAAAGGCAGGCGGCGGGCTCCGGGGACACAGGCAGGGAGGGTGGAGGACTGGGGACTGAGCTGTGGCGCTCCCCTGTGGCCGCTTCCTTCTCCACTCTACTCATCACAGCCCCCACTAAGGTTAGGGACCAGGAAAAGGAGGGAGGGTCAGAAAGACAGTGCACACACACACACACACACACACACGCTCACACAAACATGCACACACACACTCCTGTCTTCACACACATGCACATCTGGTGCCCATAGGGGAACAGGGTGACACACAAGTAACCTCTTTCCAGTGCACCCTCACAGACACACACTGAATACCCAATGTGATCTCTTACTGGGGCCTAATGCCAGCACACACACACACACACACACACACACACACACACACACACACACACACACACACACACACACACACACACACACACACACACACACACACACAGACAAATAGATTGCCTTTCCAGGTTATTTATATTGTATCAGCCACCTTGGATGGACCTTTCAATGGAAGATATTATTTGAATTCTTCTTGATGTGATTTCTCTGTTTCTATAATCATGGCTGTTAGCTCAGCCATAGTTGGTCCATTGTCATAGAAACCTGTATGTTTTTCATAGTGGTTGGTCTCGCTTACCATCCTGCAACCCACTGCTGGCTTGCTTCTGAAGCTAAGCAAGTTTGGTCTTGGTCGGTTCCTGGATGGGAGATCAGATGCTGCTGGACGTGATGTTAATGGGCCAGTATGAGGAACTCTTTCCTCTGGTCTAAAAAGAAAACTATCCTAATTCCTCATTGCAGTGATTGGGCACATGGCCCTGTGTAGGGTGACTTTAAAAGGGTGTTTTGACTCTCTGCTGTCACTAAAGATCCCATGGCACTTATCTTAAGAGTAGGGGTGTTAACCCGGGTTTCCTGGCTATATTCCAAATCTGACCTTTACGCTGTCATGGCCACCTAAACATCCCCAGTTTACAATTGGCTCATTCATCTCTCCTGTACCTATTCCCAAGGTCGTCACTGGTAATGAGAATGTGTTCTCAGTCAACTTACCAGGTAAAACAAATAAAAAGCTTCTATGATCATGAAATGGTGCATGATCTTGCAGTACACTTGGTTGGTGGATCCCTCCAATAGACCTTTATGCAGTTCAACATTGCACTGATGTATATGTCACTAATGTGTGACCAGTGACAAGACCTCTGCAAAAGGTGCAGTGGCTTACTGTTAGTAGCAGGGGTTACAGTAGGTCGTATGTCAGTAATGTGTTACCGTACGAAGTCTGTGCAGTACCTGTGGTGAGGCAGTATGTCAGTAATGTGTTACCGTACGAAGTCTGTGCAGTACCTGTGGTGAGGCAGTATGTCAGTAATGTGTTACCGTACGAAGTCTGTGCAGTACCTGTGGTGAGGCAGTATGTCAGTAATGTGTTACCGTACGAAGTCTGTGCAGTACCTGTGGTGAGGCAGTATGTCAGTAATGTGTTACCGTACGAAGTCTGTGCAGTACCTGTGGTGAGGCAGTATGTCAGTAAAGTTCAGAACATTACAGTACTGTTTTACCTGTGGCTATGCAATAGTAATAGTTCAAGTTCAAGTTTTATTGTACCAGGCACAAGTACAGCGAAATGCTTAATTTACAAACTCTACCCAACAGCGCAGTAATGAATATGTAGAATAGTATAACTAATAACAATTAAATAAGGTAGTGTAATAGGGTAGTGTATGGTACCTCTTAGGTAATATACAGGGTAGTGTATGGTACCTCTTAGGTAATATACAGGGTAGTGTATGGTACCTCTTAGGTAATATACAGAGTAGTGTATAGTACCTCTTAGGTAATATACAGAGTAGTGTATAGTACCTCTTAGGTAATATATAGAGTAGTGTATAGTACCTCTTAGGTAATATACAGAGTAGTGTATAGTACCTCTTAGATAATATATAGAGTAGTGTATGGTACCTCTTAGGTAATATACAGGGTAGTGTATGGTACCTCTTAGATAATATATAGTGTATAGTACCTCTTAGGTAATATATAGAGTAGTGTATGGTACCTCTTAGGTAATATACAGAGTAGTGTATAGTACCTCTTAGGTAATATATAGAGTAGTGTATAGTACCTCTTAGGTAATACATAGAGTAGTGTATGGTACCTCTTAGGTAATATATAGAGTAGTGTATGGTACCTCTTAGGTAATATACAGGGTAGTGTATGGTACCTCTTAGGTAATATATAGAGTAGTGTATAGCACCTCTTAGGTAATATATAGAGTAGTATATGGTACCTCTTAGGTAATATATAGAGTAGTGTATAGTACCTCTTAGGTAATATATAGAGTAGTGTATAATACCTCTTAGGTAATATATAGAGTAGTGTATAGTACCTCTTAGGTAATATATAGAGTAGTGTATAGTACCTCTTAGGTAATATATAGAGTAGTGTATAGTACCTCTTAGGTAATATATAGAGTAGTGTATAGTACCTCTTAGGTAATATATAGAGTAGTGTATGGTACCTCTTAGGTAATATACAGGGTAGTGTATGGTACCTCTTAGGTAATATATAGAGTAGTGTATAGTACCTCTTAGATAATATATAGAGTAGTGTATAGTACCTCTTAGGTAATATATAGAGTAGTGTATAGTACCTCTTAGGTAATATATAGAGTAGTGTATAGTACCTATTAGATAATATATAGAGTCGTGTATAGTACCTCTTAGATAATATATAGAGTAGTGTATAGTACCTGAAGTGAGATCAGTGAGTGGTATACATCAGCACAATAGCGTATAGTACCTGTTGTGATGCAGTAGTAGGTCTCGTGATTGGACACATGTTGGATGCGGTGGTGTTTCTGGGGTAACACCAGGTGACAGTCCTGCAGCAGCATCACCCAGCGGGGAAGACCAAAGTAGGAGTGAGACCACTTATGGATCTGATTGGTCAATGTGACAGACTGCCAACACAAACACAAAGTACTCTCTAGAGAGAGAGGACGCAAGAGAGATAGAGATGAAGAGAGGACGCAACGTAGCGAGAGAGAGAAAGAGAGAGTGAGAGAGAGAGAGGGGAAGAGAGAAAGAGAGAGAGGGAGAGAAATAGAAGGGGCGCGAGATAGATAAAGAGAAATAGAAGGGGCGCGAGATAGATAAAGAGAAATAGAAGGGGCGCGAGATAGATAAAGAGAAATAGAAGGGGTGCGAGATAGATAAAGAGAAATAGAAGGGGCGCGAGATAGATAAAGAGAAAGAGAGAAGAGAGAAAGAGAGAGAGGGAGAGAAATAGAAGGGGGGAGATAGATAAAGAGAAAGAGGGAAGAGAGGCAGTTGTTGTTCAGAGAGATAAATGTGCCTTTCATTGTAAATGACAAGGTAGTTTCAATGTTTTCCAGTATATGTCTGAAGCATCTTCACTTCACGACAGTGAGTAAAAAACAACTTTATTTAAGATATTCACTTGCAAGTATGAAACAGTACAGCATTGTCAGCATACTGTATTTTGGAGAACCAGTGTTGGTGAGATTGACTAGACAACCTAGATAGCTGTGGTCTGGTTTCTGCTTGGCTCCAATCTCACGCTATGTCCATGTTCCCCTCTCCACTCTCACCCTGAACCCCTGACCCTCAGCGAGCAACAGACATGACAGGTGTGGATATCACCGTCACCCTGCCAGGCTTCGCTGCCCTTCGCTCTCCTCCCTGTCTCCTCTTACTGTGACACGACTCATGACAGGGTCAGTGATCTCTGGTTTGCTCCGAGCCACCCTGAAGCCCTGACATCATGTCTCTGGTAAAATGCATCACCCTGTCATGGCCTGAGAGTGCCCGTGTCTCTCTGTCTACAGCTCCTCTCCGCGTTGTCACACACACATTATTTATGGATGAGACCTTGTTCAGATTGTAATGCACGAGTGTATGTGTGTGTGTGTTTGTGTGAGTCTATCCCCTCTCTCACCTCGCTGGTCCGTCAGGAACTTGTAGGCCATATGTGCCAGAGGCAGTATTGTGAGCATGCAGTTGTTCCCATTGATCTCAATGAAGTTGTGTCGCGTGATGGCTGTGGGGTCAATGTGGTTTTCCCGGAAAGGACGTATGAATGGCTGGAGAAAAATAAACCAATGTAGAAGAGAAGGGGAGGTAGTTAGAGGAGGAATATCATTATGATAATTGAATGATAATTTCTCTCCACACAAGACTCTTGACCACCTTTACTCCACACACAGAAACGCATACAAGTCCCTCCATCGCCCTCCCTTTGGCAAATCAGACCATAACTCTATCCTCCTGATTCATGCTTAGAAACAAAAACTCAATCAGGATGTACCAGTGACACACTCAATACGAAAGTGGTTTGACGAAGCGGTTGCTAAACTACAGGACTGTTTCGCTAGCACAGACTGGAATATGTTCCGGGATTCATCCAATAACATTAAGGAGTTTACCACATCAGTCATCGGCTTTTTTTATGAAGTGCATGACAAAGTCGTCCCCACTGTGACTGTAAGTACCCCAACCAGAAGCCATGGATTACAGACAACATCCGCACTGAGTTAGAGCTGTGTAGAGCTGCCACTTTCAAGGATAGGGACATTAATCTGGACGCTTATGAAAAATCCCATTGCAACCTCTGACGTGCCATCAAATCAGGAAAGCATCAATGACACTCGATGATATGGAAGAGCATGTAAACTATCACAGATTACAGAGGGAAACCCAGCCGCGAGCCTACCAGACAAGCTAAATGTATTCTATGCTCACTTCAAGGAAAGCAACACTGAACCATGCATGAGAGCACCAGCTGTTCCGGTGTGAGTAAAAACTTTAAACAGGTTAACATTCACAAGGCCTCGGGGCCAGACAGAATACTAGGACGTGTGCCAGGGAATACCAGGTGCTGACCAGCTGGCAAGTGTCTTCACTTACATTTACAACCTATCTCTGACCTGGTCTGTAGCTCAGGAACCTGGGACTGAACACCTACCTCTGCAACTGGATTCTGAACTTCCTGACGAACCGCCCCCAGGTGGTGAGGGTATGCAACAACACATCTGCTATGCAGACCATGTTTACCCACGACTGGGAGTCCGCACATGGCTCCAACACCATCATCAAGTTTGCTGACGACACAACCGTGGTAGGACTGATCACTGACGATGATGAGGCAGCCTATAGGGAGGAGGTCAGAGACCTGGCAGTGTGGTGTCAGGACAGCAACCTCTCCCTCATTGTCAGCAAAAGAAAAGAGCTGACTGCAGCAAGCCCCCATCCACATCGATGGAGCTGTAGTGGAGTGAATCGAGAGCTTCAAGTTCCTCGGTGTCCACATCCCTAAGGAATTAACATGGTCCACGCACACCCACACAGTTGTGAAGAGGGCATGTCAGCACCTCTTCCCCCTCAGGAACACACACACACATATATTATGTAAGTCGGTCACAGGTATGCTATGGTTGGGAATGGTATTTTCTACAGAGGTCTCAACCCTGCAGCAAGACATGCATGATAACATGTGTTCCACCTCCAAAGGGTGAGAGGTTGGAGTTGGTCTCGCAGTTTAACTCCTGATCCATGGCCCCATAGAGGAGCGTACATGATAGCCGGAGGAGAAATCTCTCAATCACACAACACATTAAAGAACAGATAGATAACCTGCCATAAAACCGCACGGCCCCACGGCTCTGATCCAGCATCATAATAAACCTTGGAACAGCGGTGCTCGTCATTCACAACCCGCCTGCGCTGAGACAGACACCTGCCTGTGACGGCGCGGGTGTCACAAATGAAAGGGACTGAGCGAGAGAATCACATAATCACAAAGAGAAAATACACAAGGAAGGTAATTTATTTCCCATATAAAAAGAGGAATCGTTTGGCACTACATTACCATAGCGTGTCACTGACGGTAAAAAGTCATTATCCTGTGTTTGTGGGAAGAACTCAATCACATGTATATCTGAGGACGCATGGAGATGCTCTGCTGGAGCAAGGGAAACTATCTGTTTATATTTAGACAATTATCTTCCTTTCCGTTCCTCTAGTTCTCTTCTCCCGGTCTGTCAGCTAGATTAAAGGAGCACTAAGCCCCAGATGGCACACAGAGCGGGTGTGTGGACTCCTCTGCACACTGCAGCCGCCCCAAGCCACATCAACACTAATCCCACATCGTTTAACGGCCTGCCTTGCCCGCCTTTCATTAATCAAGAATCACATCTACCATCGTCCTGGCAAACCCACCATCGAAAGGACATTTCCTCTCCCTTCACCCTCGACTACGGACTGAACAGGTTTAAGATGTTCAATTAGAGTTTTCTCCTCTAATTACTCTCAATAATAATTCTCCCTCAAGTGAACTTCTTCTGTTTGAACCTTGGTACAAAATGGCGTATCTATCCGTATCTAAGTGTATCCGTTAATCTGCTGGTTAAGGGTCTTAAAACACTCCTTTCAAGATGTCTGTCAGTTACCCCACTCTTTTTGAAGCCTGATCGTCCCAAGGTGGCAAATCCTAATTATGCAAGACAGCAATAGGATTGACAGCGAGTAGCAGATATGTTGCAGAGTCAGAGCAGTAACCGCTGCACAGCGTGTGGCAGGCTGGGCCGCTCTGAAGGTCCGACCAGACAGGCTGCTGATGAAAGAAGAGCAGGCCTGGGCCTGGGCCCTTTGACTGGAGTCACAGGGGGCAGGCATGCTGCTCTGGTACAGTAGAATGGCCCCCTCACCAGGGCACAGGTATGTATGAAGGATAAACTACAGAGGAGAACACAAGTCATTTGTTGCAGTACAGTAACATACAGCAGCCAACATGTAGACCGCTGTCCAACATTTGGGCTATTTCCCAATCCCTTTTTGTTTCAGTGAACCCTTTCAACACCCATGATCCAGGTGTTCAGAATGTACAGTACCAGTCTAAAGTTTGGACACACCTACTCATTCAAGATTTTCTTTCTTTTTTAAAACTATTTTCTGCATTGCAGAATAATAGTGAAGACATAAAAACTGTGAAAAAACACATATGGAATCATGTAGTAACCAAAAAAGTGTTAAACAAATTTTATATATTTGAGATTTGAGATTCTTAAAAGTATCCACCCTTTGCCTTGATGACAGCTTTTCACACTCTTGGCATTCTCTCAACCAGCTTCACCTGGAATCCTTTTCCAACAGTCTTGAAGGAGTTCCCACATATGCTGAGCACTTGTTGGCTGCTTTTCCTTCTCTCTGTGGTCCAACCCATCCCAAACCTTCTCAACGGGGTAGAGGTCGGGTGATTGTGGAGGCCAGGTCATCTGATGCAGCACTACATCACTCTCCTTCTTGGTGAAATAGCCCTTACACAGCCTGGAGGTATGTTGGGTCCTGTTCACCTCAAAGATTATCACATCCACCAGCTGCCCTTTTAATTGGACAGGATGAGAGTTGCCTTTTCTCTAATTGGATGAGGGTAGCATGACCAAGTTGTGCTTAAATATGGAGCCCAGATGCTGTAACCCAGGTCCCACCGGGGTGGGCAATGTGTGGGGGGGGTGGCCTGGTGTGGCTGTGGTGCTGGCTGACGGTGTCCAGGCAGTGAGGGAGTGGTATGTCCTGGGGAAGAGAATGACATTTTGCTTGGGGTAGCCATGGGAGCATTAACCACTACAGACCAATGAAGCCCAGTGCTACTATATTGGTAATAACCCTGGATGGCTGAGCCCTTCATACGACTGGGATGTAGGTGGGACAGGACTGAGGGAGAGTGGCTGGATGTGGCCTGCTCAGCACAGGAGCAGGATGGTGGGTGTAGTGTGTGTACTGGGTGTACAGGGTGGTGGATTGTAAAACCACAGAGTAACGCTGGCGCGGTTATGGATGAAGACCGTCGTGAAATAAAATAACCGCCTTAATTTATCTACTTTAAAAATCTCCTTCATGTTCAGGTAGACAAACTTTACCCAAAAGCAGCAAGGTTAAACTAAGCCTGGTTTACATTTAACAGACAATATAAGGAGAGACAAGAGGACGCAAAACTCATTTTGTTTTTTTGGAACGAACAGCTGACTGGACATTCAAAACAGATGACACGTTATGTGCGGTTGAGTCTGTTTCCGCAGTAACATGGACTCTTTACAACGTGAAGAAACTTTGTTGCTCCTTGTTTCAGCAAGGTGTTGTAGCAAACAAGATTGAAACAAAAAGTATGTTATTAGAACGATTATAACAAACAAATAACCGTCATCCAAAATTCCAAGACCGTCAGTCCTAAGCAGAGGTATACAGACAGTGTGGGTGGAACTTCACTGATATAACTCATTGGGGAATGGGAGGATATTAGGTTTAGCCTCTGTTTTGCCTAACAATACCTCATATGACTGATATGTAGTCATTTGGAATACTTCTCAAGAGTCAAAGGACTGAGGTCTGGAAAGGACCTTGAACTCGGAACTCTGTCCCTTACCTTCCCAAAGACCGGGATGTCCACAGAGCTCCAGGTGTCTGCTCCCCAGTGCACCATACCAGAGGCAAAGTCTGCCATCACTATCCCCATGACTGGAGTGGGGAGCATGGAAGAGAGGAGGAAACAGAAGACACAAATCCTTTACCATTACATCGGACAGATCTTTTGGGGGGAGACATCCTGTAACTTCAGACTATTTCAAGGTCATTACAAACAGTTAACTGAAAATGTTTGAGGATAACTTACGGACGACAAATATGATTTTGATAGATGTGCACAGTGGCGAAGTTGAGGAGGAGGAAGGAGAGGTTGATAATGAAGAGAGAGACACAGAACCACACTGATCCACTCCTGCAGTCGCTTACCTGAGGAAAACAGCTAATCACACGATATGAGTCACACAGTTACAGAGACACAGGTAAAGTAATAAAGCTACCGTACATTTGCACTTTCCTCTGTACTGTACAATAGTGCTGAGGACCACATTCTGAAGAGAGTGTAGAGTAACCTGTGATCTTCTGTGTTAATGAGCAGAGTGAGGTCAGCCCTGGTACCAGGAGAACGTCCACTCTCAGCTCTGTAGGGTCATTGGGTCAAATGCTGGGGGCGCCGCCACATCTGTGGGTGTCCGTCACAGTGTGTGTGCTAACCATCATCCACAATGTTAAGTGGTAATCGGTTCGATGAAGACAAGTGTATGCCGAGACTGGGGTCGTGACCCCTCATGTGCGGAGCACCGCTGACACAGCTCTAAACTCACAGTTCAGCTGTGACAGATGAAAGAGAGACGATGGGCCGGACATGGGCGGGCGGGCGGGAGGACCACCGTGTCGCCACTCTGCCCCTGCAGGCACAGAGCCGATTAGAGGGCTAGTGAATAATTCAGCAGGCTACGGAGCGGTGCGGAGCTGCTTAAGTTAGAGCCAGCCACTACTGTACTGTACTGTACGTCATCACCACATCCACTGAGACCAGCCTGATCCCCTCTGCTTCACCCTCTCCTTCTCACTCTACCTCTCAATTCTGATTTCCCTTCTTTTCCTTCTTTTAACCTTTGTGTCTCTCTGTCCACATCTCTTTCTCTCCTCCCTATTCAGCTCTTCTTCGTTTTTTCTTTCTGTCTCCCTTTCTGCAGATGCAAGGCGTCATGTGCCACAGTGAAGTCAAGCCATCTGAAAGTTTAATGACATTAGATTTTTCCAAAGGAGTAGATTGGAGTGCCAGGAGGTTATGGGGTATTGATGAAAGTTTTAATAGGGTCTCTCAGGCCCAACTAAAGCAAGTTAACCAACCATTCCAATACACCTCCCTCTCAAAAGACATAGAACTGGTCCTCAATCATCACAGGAGTTCACACACAACCCTTCACCTGTGTACTGCCGCCCTCATCTCTCACACAGCACCTGTTTACGCTGTACTAGCCTAGCCATGTAGTGTTGATTGAGGAGACTGGATTGCTCTTAGCTGTTATGAGCTGCTTTAAATGAAACAAATTAATCAAGTGAGAAGCATCCAGGTGTGCACGCTCTGCATGGCAGCGAGGCCAGGTGTGCTGTGGCCAGCTGTGGAGGACAGGTGTGGGGCAGCAGAGGCTCCTGCAAAGGAATGACCTCAGAGACTGACAGGCCTCTACCACTTAGCGACTGTCTGACTTCACTTCTTACTAGCCACTGATACAAACACATGCTAACGAAATTCCTCTGTGTGCAAGATCCTGTCAAAGGTCTGTAATTCTTGCAGAATGTGATTCAAAATGTAAGAGATGCTACCTTTTTATCAAGGGGGGGGGGGTGTAACCTAATAATACAGAACATAAATCACTGAGTACCTCTTTGATTGCAGTGACCAATGAAAACTCTATGTAACACAAACTTTGGCCTCAGACTATGTTTAGACATACCATTTACAGCAAGGTTAACTGTTACACCATCGTTTTGTTGTCTCCACACTAAATATGACACCATTTCTACCACTCTGTCAAAACACAGGAGAGACAGACACCAGAGATTCACTGCACAAAAATTCACTCTCAAGCACACTTTCATATCAACACAAGCAATCACACACCCCCTAACTACACACACACACACACACACACACACACACACACACACACAGGGTTGCGCAGTGGGGCCGCTGTCAGGTGATCTGCGTCAGTCCTTGGATCCTCCTGCTCCCTGGTGAGAGGAGAAACTAGGCCAGGCCTCGACAGAGCAACTGCGCGCAGCCAGAAACACAGTCCCCCTGTCCATAGGACCAGAGTGGTGTGCTCATTAATACAGTCCTGACAACAACACGCTCCCTGGCAACCCCTCTACCATCGCTCACACCAGCAGCCCCCGACTCTGCACGCTGGCATGGAATTAACCTGGGAGGGGCGGAAGATGAGGAAAGGGGGGGTGCTAATAGGCTGAAATTAATCAACGACGCCTGATTCGGCGCAGAGGGACGGCGCCAGCGCCAAACAACACCCTGTGAATGCTAATGGCCTTCTCCTCTCTCCCTCGCTCCATCTCACCCGTTTACCTCCCGCTCCGCTTTACAGTGCAGCAGCAGAACGGGCCCCATCTCTCCTGCCATAGTGACGCATCACACAGACATAGGAAGGGATTTCTAAGCATCTCAACTCAAGGAATCTTGCACTATGAGTAGCTTGTGACATGGATCTCTGTGCAATTATGTTTTGGGAGATACATGAACCAGGAAACCAGGTTTGATATAATTCTTCCTGATATGTGGGTCTAATTGAGTGTGGTTGTGATCTGCCTCTTCCATGAAAGGCCCTCCGTGTACATGGCCCAGTCTACTGTACAGATGTCTTCAGTGAATCTGCAAGAATGTACTATGCCGTTGTGTGAATATTGAGCAGAGCCCGAGTTACTTATCAAAGTAGTCAACATCTTGCTTGTCCTGTGTAAGTCATAGTCCTGTGTAAGTCATAGTCCTGTGTAAATAAATTCATGATTTGCATGCTTTCTGTACAGCACTTCAAAGCTTGCCCAGTATTCCGCCTCTATCTGGTCTGGACAAAAGGATATTTTCTTCCCTCTCGCCTGACCGTGTTGTCCCAAACTCTGAGGCCTTGTGGTCTCTGAACAGAGTCCCTTTGAAAGACAGCCTCTCACCTCCTCCAGAGTCACAGACAAAAACTAACTCACACCCAGAATGGCTGCCTTTCACAGCACAAAGACAGAGTCTGTGGTGCCAACATACCATGACAGCATCATTCTCTCTCTCTCTCCCTATCTCTCCCACACACACACACACACACACACACACACACACACACACACACACACACACACACACACACACAAACACACACAGACACACACACACACAAACACACACACACACACACGCACACGCACACGCAGACACAAACGCAAACATACACACGCGCACACACACACACACACACACACACACACGCAAGTTCGCACACACACATTCACAATACAATTACAAACATTTATTCATGGTAATTACTAAAACATTAGACATACAATAGTGTAGATAGATGCATAATTCTCTTTATGAATAGACACCTCTCTGCTATTCTTTCTTGCTCTCTGTCTCTCTGTCCCTTGGCCAGTTCTCTGTAGGCCTATCTTCAGATGGGACTTTGGGAGGGGTGGAGGGGGATGTAGTAAAAGTGGGTCACATGCTTAGAGTGGGAGAGACTGAGAGAAGCAGAGAAAGAGAAAAAGAGTGAGGTAGAATTCCCCTGATCAGGACCAACAGATCAGTCACAGGCCTCGTTCCTTTCATCTGTTCTCAGTGGACGTCTGATCCTGGGACACGAAACACACACACACACACCACATACATGAACACACACACCACATACACACACACACACACACACACACACACACCACATACACACACACACACACACCACATACACGAACACACAACACACCACATACACACACACACACACACACACACACACACACACACACACACACACACACACACACACACACACACACACACACACACACACACACACACACACACCACATACACGAACACACAACACCACACACACACACACTAAGGACCACATACACACACTAAGCACCAAACACAGAGAATCCAATCCTGCCAGACAAACTTAATACATATATTACCCCATGGACAGAACTGCAACAAAGAAATGAATGGGACAAATGAGACAGATTCAATGACTGCACACCAACACAATGGAACGAAACGAATGAATGAAACAAACACCAATGAACGAACATACACGTGCACACGCACACACACATACACACGGCCCGAAGTGAGTGGTATCTAGGCCTGGCTCCAGGCTCCATCCTCTTTCCCCAGTGGACATGGAGAGAAAGGAGGATGGACAGATCCCGTGGTGTGTGGGGGATGTCGACAGATCCTGATGAGGGCCGCAGATGAGTAGGATGCCCGAGAGATACAATACAATGTAGCACACACACACACACACATAGACACACAAACACAGACAGTACACACACACAGTGCACAGACACACACAGTACACACATAGTACAGACACACACGCACACACACACAATACACATGCCCACACACAGCACACACACAAACACAGACAGTACACACACACACATAGTACAGACACACAAACACAATACACATGCACACACACATACAGTACACACACACACACACACACACACACACACACACACACACACACACACACACACACACACACACACACACACACACACAGACAGTACACACACACACAGCACACACAACACACACAGTACACACACACACACGCACACACGCACACACACGGATGCACGCACATACATACATATTGCTAGATGGAAAGTGTGCTCTATACTAATTTCAGATCGTTTGGCTCTGGATGAGAGGAATTTGAAAATAATTCTCTATTGCTCTCTGTGCACTTGAACGATGAGCTCTATAGAGATGGTCTTTAAGACTGCATTTACATTAACTCACATCTATGAGTTATCTGAGTAGACTGAGCTATAAAAATTCTAACATTCCCAACCCATTTCCAAGTTCAGCTGCATACTGATTGAGTTACTCCTGGGGAGGGAAATATTCTATTTAATAACAGTAATTAGACCAGTTTCCCACTGCCTCCATCCTTACTATAGCAAAGTCACCAGACAATACAGGGGACCGAAGGAGAGTTCTATCAAATATTAATAACAGGCTTTGCCCTAATGTATTTGGCAGAACCTGTGTGTGTGTGTGTGTGTGTGTGTGTGTGTGTGTGTGTGTGTGTGTGTGTGTGTGTGTGTGTGTGTGTGTGTGTGTGTGTGTGTGTGTGTGTGTGTGTGTGTGTGTGTGTTTGCGACTGTGCATTCAGCCTAATGTATTTAGCTGCCCTGGTGTGTGTATAATTGAGGAGCTCAGCAGGGGCAATGGCAGGTAGCCTATTTCTTATCCTCTTTGCTCTCCTCTCTCTCTCTCTCTCTCTCTCTCTCTGTCTCTCTCTCTCTCTCTCTCTCTCTCTCTGTCTCTCTCTCTCTCTCTCTCTCTCTCTGTCTCTCTCCCTCTCTTTATCTCTCTCTCTGTCTCTCTCTCTCTCTCTCTCTCTGCTTATATATTCCTGTCTCTCAGCCTCTCTCTATCTCTCCCACCACAAGTCTACTTGGCTTTTACAGCAGCCAGTGCACATGCAGGAATGCGAGTGTAGTCAGGTTTACAGTAGCACACAGCCTCTAACAAATGGCCTGGTCTTGTTTAATGCATGTCTCCTGTCTTCTTCCGACTGCCTGAAACCGTTGGTCCACAGGCCCGGGCTGGCCCAGGCCGACCCGGGTCACACACAGAGTTCGGGTGAGTCACGGCCAGCGCACTGAAATCCGCTTTCATGACCTTTCGGTCAGGAGTCCAGAGCCATTCGACACCTGGGGTGAGGTCAGCCTGACAGAGTGTGTCTGGTGAAGGGCTTCAATAATTCAGCAGCTCTGCCAGAGTAAAGCAGGTTCATCTCTCTAATGGAGGTGATGGAGGTGGAGGGAGGAGCTCCGGGTGAGACAGGGGGCAGCACTGGGCTAGTGGGCTCTGCCTCATTCAGTCTGCGGTTCCACATGGCTGGGCTGGGTAAGGTTCTGTGATGCTGGGCTGAACTGGGCTGTGGTAGGACGGTGTTAAATTATGTGTTGCTATTGAGGTGTGCTACAGTAGGCCATTGTAAGGTTCTGTGTCGCTGGGCTGAGCTAGATCAGTGTACATGTCTGTGTTTCTGGGCTGGGCCGGTGTTTGAGTGTAAGATTCTGTATTGCTTGGGCTAGTGTAAGGTTCTGTATTCCTGGGCTGGTTTGGGTTGGGCTAGTGTAAGGTTCTGTATTCCTGGGATGGGTTGTGTTGGGCTAGTGTAAGGTTCTGTATTGCTGGCTGGGTTGGGCTAGTGTAAGGTTCTGTATTGCTGGGCTGGGTTGGGCTAGTGTAAGGTTCTGTAGTGCTGGGCTGGGTTGGGCTAGTGTAAGGTTCTGTATTCCTGGGATGGGTTGTGTTGGGCTAGTGTAAGGTTCTGTATTGCTGGCTGGGTTGGGCTAGTGTAAGGTTCTGTAGTGCTGGGCTGGGTTGGGCTAGTGTAAGGTTCTGTAGTGCTGGGCTGGGTTGGGCTAGTGTAAGGTTCTGTGATTCAGGTTGGCAGGGTGTTAGGTTCAGTCAGACTGACGTGGGAGGGCAGTGTCTGGTGTAATGCCGTAGAGCAGCCTGTGAGTTGTGACTCCTGAGCTGCAACACAAACGCATGGCCCTGTGCCAGCTATGGAGAGGCACTGGATAACACACTCTCTGTCCTCACCCTCCACAGCTCTTTTTCTCAGTCTCACAGCTGTCTATAAGTCTTAGGTCCAAGTATTTTTTTTATAAAGGTTTATAATAAGTGTGCAGGTGCTTCGCTAATAGAGCTCTTCGCTAGTGTAGAAAGAGCTCTTGTATTTTATCTTTATGGAAATCCAAGTCACCTCGGGTCACCTTTATAAATCCTTGATGAGAGACATTTCTGATGTTGTTTTAGTAACAAAGTCAAAACCAGACTGGTTATGAAAATTGTCTGTTGACGATAAGACTACTTTTCTTCACTGTCTCAGGCGGGCTGGATCTTCCTCCAATGTCCAGAGGTCAACTGCATGCTGACAAGCTGAGCTACAGGACAGTAAGATGATATGAGATTTACTCAGTTCAGTGATAGCTACGTGGTTACTGTACTTAACGTGTCCATCTAACAAGCTGCTCTTCTAACTGTCCGTTACACTAAAACATGTGAGGGATAAGACTAGGTAGGTAATACATAAAACAAGACTTTTGTCTCAATGTGTTGAGTGTCTGTTTGACATAATTGAGCACTAAATATACACAATCTACATGAGTGGATGACTCAATAAAAACATGGTGATACCCACTCATGAGGGGGGCTGTGTTAATAATCCCAGAACGAACAGCTGTCCTAAGTCTTAACCCCAGTAAAAATCTGCTTTTCATTTATCTGGCTATCGTTTATCCACATGTCCATCCCTTATATTTAGCCTCACAATGAAGTGTTCAGATATTCCATTGTCTTTTCAGGACAACCAGGGACACAAGTATAACACAAAACTAGTTGACATAAACAGTTGCATTCATGAGTTTTATTGACAAATGTCAAAAAGAAAAGAAGGTCCCCCAAAGCACGAACCTGATCAAAATCAATGTATATGAACGCTCTAAGTACAGAAATGGTTAGTGCGAAATGAATATCCAACTAGTCAGGGACAACTGTGTGGAGTTTGGAGTTTGTGACAACAACTATGTGAGTTTATTACAGTATTATGATGTTTCCTGTGATCTTCTATGTAGAACAACCCTTTACCTAACGACTCTTGTGTAGCTTGTGAGCGTCATAGAGCAAAAAATGCGTCTCGGCTTTTTAATAGATAGCTTTTAACAGTTTGTAGCTTTTTGTATAAAAAAACTTGCCCTCGTCTCACAAGCACCGCTCTAGCTCAGCCCCAGTTAATCACACAGACTAATCTACGGATGCAGAAGGAATAGACGAATCCAATGGTACCACCCAGAAGTCTGTAGCTCAAACACGTTATGGTTCAAAGGGGTTAGAAGTCCAAAAGCCACCACTGTTACGGTGGGACTCATTGGGTCAATGATGTGAACCTGACTCAATCCATTGTGTAACTGCAGAACAGCCTTCTATCTAACCTACTTCATTTTGTCTTCTTTTTAATTGAACCTTTATTTAACTAGGCAAAAACTCATTCTTATTTTACAATGACGGCCTACCCCGGCCAAACCCTCCCCTACCCCGGCCAAAGCCTCCCCTACCCCGGCCAAACCCTCCCTTACCCCGGCCAAAGCCTCCCCTACCCCGGCCAAACCCTCCCCTACCCCGGCCAAAGCCTCCCCTACCCCGGCCAAAGCCTCCCCTACCCCGGCCAATCCCTCCCCCGGCCAATCCCTCCCCTACCCCGGCCAAAGCCTCCCCTACCCCGGCCAAAGCCTCCCCTAACCCAGACAACGCTGAGCCAATTGTGCGCTGCCCTATGGGACTTCCGATCCCGGCCGGTTGTGATACAGCCTGGGATCGAACCAGGGTCTGTAGTGATGCCTCTAGCACTGAAATGCAGTGTGTTAGACTGCTGCGCCACTCGGGAGCCCGTGTGAACCATGTGCAGTGGCTAGTTGGTCAGTCTATCTGATTGTAACCACACCTTTAGTATCTATAAATGGAAGAAGTTGAAGAAGTGAGTCACAGGAACAGGCCTCAGACGTGGACAAGGGAATAGCTTACTATCACAATCTAGACCACTTACAGCCAGGGAAACCAGATCTTGAGGAGGGCAATTCCATGCTAGCGGCAGAATTTCAGTAAAATCTCAGTTTTATATGTCCAATTTTTCCAAAAACTCTGTAAAATATCTGCTCTGAATTAAGATTCAGTGATGTCTGCAGAAAGAATGGGGCATCAGCTATAACATGACACCTTGAGGTTTAAAACGTCTATTTTGGTTATTGAACTACAGTAAGTGAAGTGGATTTACACCCTGTAACCTTGAATCTAATTAGAATAGAAATGTGTCTGTTTTTTTTACCCCGTTTTCTCCCCAATTTCATGGTATCCAATTGGTAGTTACAGTGTTGTCTCATCGTTGCAACTCCTGTATGGATTTTGGGAGAGGCGAATGTCAAGAGCCATTCGTCCTCCCGCTTAACCCTGGAAGCCAGCCACACCAATGTGTCAGAGGAAACACTGTACACGTGGCTACCATTTTTTTTTAAAGGTATCTGTGACCGACAGATGCATATCTGTATCCCCAATCATGTGAAATCCATAGAATGGAAAAAATATCTAAAGAAATATTTTGGGCCTTACTGCTATTAGCCCATACAAATGCTTTGAATAACAGATTCACTACATCGAACAACAGATTCGAGTTGACATCAATTTACTGATTTCCATGAACTTCTATGAACTTTAACTCAGTAAAATCTTTGAAATTGTTGCATGTTGTGTTTATATTTTTGTTCAGTATAAATGTAAAAAATGTTGTTGAAAAAATTGTTTCCTGATCTGTCTTATATCGCTCAGATATACACCGCATGACCAAAAGTATGTGGACTGCTACTTATTGAACATCTCATTCCACAATCATGGGTATTAGTATGTAGTTGGTACCCCCTTTGCTGCTATAACAGTCTCTACTCTTCTGGGAAGGCTTTCCACTAGATGTTGGAACATTGCTGCGGGAACTCACTTCCATTCATCCACAAGAGCATTAGTGAGGTCAGGCACTGATGTTGGGCGATTAGGCCTGGCTCGCAGTTGGTATTTCAATTCATCCCAAAGGTGTTTGAGGAGGTTGAGGTCAGGGCTCTGTGCTGGTCAGTCAAGTCTTTCCACACTGATCTCGACAAAACATTTCTGTATGGGCCTCGTTTAGTGCATTGTCATGCTGAAAAAGGAAAACACCTTCCCAAACTGTTGCCAGGAAGTTGTAAGCACAGAATAGTCTAGAATGTCATTGCATGCTGTAGCGTTAAGATTTCCCTTCACTGGAACTAAGGGGCCTAGCCCGAACCATGAAAAACAGCCCCAGACCATTATTCCTCTTCCACCAAACTTTACATTTGGCACTATGCAATCAGGCAGGTAGCGTTCTCCTGGCATCCACCAAACCCAGATCCGTCTGTCGGACTGCCAGATGGTGAAGCGTGATTCATCACTCCAGAGAACGCGTTTTTTACTGCTCAAGAGTCCACATAATTATGTATATTTTGTGTAGGACAGACACTTCAGAACAAACTTCCTTAGAGTTTTTGGGGGGGACAATCTGTTGTTCTATGTGGTGAATCTGTTATTCAATGCATTTGTATGGGGTAATAGCAGTAAGGCCCAACATTGTTTTTTTTTTCATACTTCAAGAGGTCTTAAAACTCAAAATCAAATAGCTAAATTATCCTTGGTATGACCTTCTTAAAACAATTCCATATAGCTTAGATATGGCTTACACTGTTATGGGAGCTCTGCCCCCAAACAAGACCAAATGTATTTGGTCCGGACCAAATCTGAACCAATCATAGACGTCTACGTTTCACAAGATTGGCCATCAAATTACAGCACAGTAGAGCTCAGTAGAGTAGAGTTCAGTACGGTACAGCAGAGTACAGTAAAGTACAGTACAGTACGGTAGAGCAGAGTTCAGTACAGTAGTGTACAGTACAGAACAGTACATTCAGTACAGTAATGTAGAATATTGTGTCGTGGAAATTCAGTACTGAGAGAGACATGGTCTTTTCTTCAAACAATCCTCTTTATTTAATATCGATGAATTATTGAAATAATGAGACCGTCAGCCCACCAGTCTTGATTGACTGTTAGGCTGAGAGTCTAGCCTTTACTGACGATGCACAGTTTTTCTATAGCTGATACTTAGTCAGTTATTTCTAACCTTCCCATAAGCCACCTTGGTTGTCTACACAGATGGTCTTTTGCTTAGTTTCCTCATCCCAAGATGAGACAATGAGGCATTGTTCTCAACTCTTCCAGGCTCTCTCTATCTCGAGTCACACACACCACATCTTGTCTATAGAATGCTAGCTTTTAGGTTTTTATCACCAACACAAATCAATTGTCAGCTTAAAACTATTTCTAGTAGAACCCATGTCCTCAACACCCAGACTAGCTGCAGGAGTGCTAGAGTGGAGACCTTAAAACACAGCATTAGCAGGACAGAAATATCTTACTGTTTGTTAAGTAAATAATTGTTAGATATCCAACAAATAAGGTGAACACATTTTTCCCTCATAATAGTGCAGTACAGAGTAGAATATAGTACATTATAGCCTCTCCTGAATCCGGATGGGACAAGACTGTAACTATCAATTGAGGAGAAAAAGGAGTAATAAATAATAAACAAAAAAACTCTATTGTACTGAACTATACTCCTCTTTACTGTACTGTCCAAACATATGAACCCAACTGTGGGTTCTGAAGGAATTTCGAGTTTTAACCACCTAATAATTCATCAATAAATTTGATATCAGTAAAACCACTATAACTATTTGATAGGTCTATTTTTTAAGATTGGTGAAAAATGTAAATGCCCTAATTTCCATTAAAATATAGACTCTTAGCTTTCATTTGACACCCAATTTGACATGTTCCTATGAATTTGACATGTTGGTGCTCATTGGTCCTTTTATGGAAATGACCAGGAATAATGTGAGAACACACACACACACACACACAAACACTTGAAGGCAGTGCCCTTGTGTCCAGACCAAGACGGCTGGAGAAGTAATCAGGAAAACAGAAATGATACGAAAATCCTGTTTACTTACTGGAGAATCCGTAAAGTGGGATAAAAAGCTCAAAGAGCAGTCAGCCGTGCGTGTCAAACAGACAAATGGCAGAGAGATACGTCCAGCTGTTTGCCTGTCCTGGGGTTGCTGTAATGAGCCTTAGCCTCCATTGAGCCGACCAAAGCATCATCAGTCCCTCCCTGTCGCTAAGCCTCAACATGTCCACAAACACAGCCTCTCATTCCGATCACCCTTCGCCTACACCACAACACATCTGCTAGGTCTGCTGCCATGGACCACAAACCTCTGACATACCTCTCCTCCTTCTACTACTGTCCCAGTCTCTCTCTCACTCTGTTTCACTGTATATGGCTCACTCACCCACCCAACCATTTAGTGACTTGGATCATTGATTTATTATTTATTTTTAATTTTTATTTAACTAGGCAAGTCAGTTAAGAACAAATTCTTATTTATAATGATGGCCTACCCCAGCCAAACCCGGACAACGCTGAGCCAATTGTGCGCTTCCCTATGGGACTCCCAATCACAGCTGGTTGTGATAACGCTTGGAATCAAACCAGGGTCTGTAGTGACTCCTCTAGCACTGAGGTGCCTTAGAGTGCTGCGCCACTTGGGAGCTTGGAGCCCAAATCTCTGGATCCTAAATGTATGGACAATCCTCAGAATAATTATTCATAATCATGGACTCAAAGAGTCAAACATGCAACTCTGGTTTTACAAGATCATGTCCCTTTCATCACTGTGCTGTAACAATAACATCAGTCTACCCTGTCAGTTCATTAACACTACAGATGGATACAGTAGTAACCTCTCAGAGGCCATTAAAGGAGATCATGGATGGAATCAATGTTCTTGTGAACACCTGCGATGATGTAAGGTACTGAGATGTGGTTATTTGGTTATTTCCAGGCCAATGTGTGGTCTAATATCACATACTAATAGATTTCCACTTCCCTCTCTCAGTAATGCTGTCTCACATTTCTATACTAAGCAGAGTAAGAGACGAGTTATAAACTGAGAACCAGCTTCACATCTGGCCCAAAGAAAATGCAAGGCCATCTCCAATCCCCCATTAAAAAGAACTTGCATTAATTACTACATTAACTTATTAATCATGCACTCATCACTCCATCCATCTATACACACTTTTACAGTAATTAATAATAGTTGTCAGTAGCAGCAGCATATGTCTAAAATACTTTGTTTATTGCCTGACAATAGACAAACACACTCAGGGAAATGGCTGTCTCTTCCTTCTATGACAAAAAGAAATGACCCTTTCACCCAATAGTTAAACATTGTTATGGCTAGGCTACTTCATCTGTACTGGTCATCCCTCACAGCCTATTACAGCTTCGGTGCATCATCAGCTCACATCTCAGCTCACTGGTCACCATAGCAGCACCCACTCGTAGCACGCGCTCCAGCAGGTATATCTCACTGGTCACCCCCAAAGCCAATTTCTCCTTTGGTTGTCTTTCCTTCCAGTTCTCTGCTGCCCATGACTGGAACGAATTGCAAAAATCTCTGAAGCTGGAGACTCACATCTCCCTCACTAGCTTTAAGCACCAGCTGTCAGAGCAGCTTACAGATCACTGCACCTGTACATAGCCCATCTGTAAACAGCCCATCTATCTACCTACCTCATCCCCATACTGGTATTTATTTATTTATTTATTTTGCTCCTTTGCACCCCAGTATCTCTACCTGCACATTCATCTTCTGCCGATCTACCATTCCAGTGTTTAATTGCTACATTGTAATTACTTCGCCACCATGGCCTATTTATTTCCTTATCTTACCTCATTTGCGCTCACTGTATATAGACTTTTTGTTTTCTTTTGTTCTACTGTATTATTGACTGTATGATTTGTTTATTCCATGTGTAACTCTGTGTTGTTGTATGTGTCGAATTGCTATGCTTTATCTTGGCCAGGTTGCAGTTGCAAATGAGAACTGGTTCTCAACTAGCCTACCTGGTTAAATAAAGGTGAAATAAATTAAAAAATAAAAAATCAGTAGCTCGGTGCACGTGGTCGGGTGACAGTCCTAATCTTAGTGAGGTTTAGTGTCTACTCAGCACATTGTTTTACCAGGAGAATACAGTTTGACAAGATGTTGGGCCCCGGGGCGTGCTGCGGTCCCCAGCGAGACGCCATGCTGCGGGCAGCCGCGCCATGCTCAATCCCATTAGGATCCTCTTCTTCCATAGACCGATGTTGGATCTCTCTCTTTGACAGTAGTACCGCTGCTTCCAACTCAATCCTCCCTTCCATTCCCCCGGTTTCAACTAAAATGCTTAAATCATGTTTTTTACATTTTATTTTAAACAATGCCAGTTATTTGATTACTAGTGAATGTTTATGTCAGTGTGGTGGAGTGATGCTTTCGGCACCGGAGCTAACCAATAAAACCCGGAACTGCGCCTCTGACACACAGAACTATGCAATGGCAGCTACTGCTTTCCTTTCGTCAGATTGATCCAACTGTTTATTTCATTCTTCAAAGACAACACACAGCATGGTGTTTATGTAAATATCTTACAACTGGCGAGTTTTAGAGTGGCGCTTTCATGTTCAGCTAATTATTAAAACTATTTTCCTTTCTTAAAGCCGATTAATGCTTGATCTGGCAATGTGGTCCGGAGGTTCTGTACAGAGGGTGTGACTCAATTGCGGAGCCTCTGGAGGCTTGCAAAGGCCAAATCAAGCTCCATACCGCATCGCCTTGCGCCTCTCAAAAGTTGTAACAATGTGGAGGGCTCCTTATAGAACTCGTTAGCTTGTAGACCTAAAACATGGAAATGAGTTACCTCTGGTTCGTTAAACCATCCCTATGGGAAAAATGAAAATACGGTCTGAGGTTAACACAGGCTTAAGAGATCTTAAATGTTTTGTTCTATGAGATAATATCAGTCAGTTAATATGCCCTTTGAGAATTATGAAGGCTCAATGTGTTTCATGTGTTTTTTATTATTACATGCTTCAAAATTCACCAAAAGTGAAGTTATCTGATATCTCATAGATCAAAACGTATAACATGTCCTAAGCCTGTTTACTACAGAACATATTTTCAGCATTTATCCAAAACCTCTACAAAAATGCAATTTATTTTCTCCATGGGCAACAATGGCTAATATTGTTAATGGAAACTACTTAAATAGGTAGAACAAATATGTCTTTCCTCTGAGAATGACAAAACCCCCGCCATAAATACCTGGCATCGGAGCGAACGCCTCTGAGTGTCTAGATCTCACACTTTCCTGTCCTCTAACACTTTGAAAATGCTGCTGTAAAATATTGAGGATCCCTAACGTCCTGGCGCAACAGTGTGCCATGGTTTGAGCTGATACACGCTGTGGTGCGATGCCATTGACGCGCTCTCGCCTGCTGGCACAGATCCAACAGTGCAGGACAAAAACAAGACCTGTTGCTATTTCAGAAACTTCAATGAATCAAATATGACACTGTATAGTCTCTATTTCTTTACATAGATTATTTAATTACATTTTAGCCACGTTTTTAAACTGAAGCTGGTTGGAATGGTTAGTAGACTATTCTTCTTTCCTGTAACCTTAATTACACTGATGATTCCTCTCCTCAGCATCTGGCTTTCTCATGCAGAATTGTTGAAATGTAATGTTACAAATTATATATTGTTTCCTTAATTTCAATATCTCAATTTCTCATCCAGGCTTAATGAACAAAACGGACAACATGATAGCGATAACTTTCTGTTGGCTAATTCTGACAAAGTGACAAAAAATGGCCTAAATCAGGGATGGGCAACTTGTGGCCCGCTACCCCCTTTTGTAGGCCCTCAACCCCCCCACCCACACCAAAAAACGAAAACTCAGTTGTGGTCTCAATTTAATGTTGAGAGTTACAATAATATAATACACAAGGTGAAGTTTTGAAATGTGGTTGTGCATCAGCGGTTTATAATTTGTTATGTCAGTCCCTGACAGTCACTCAATTAGCCCATGTCAGCTACATGCTTTTCGATTGGTAAGTTAGTCTAGCTTAGGGCCCCCAAAAGGCTAGGGGTATGGATGTGGGTACACAGACCCACAAGCCACTTCGGCCCTTCATGATGAGTTCCGATTTTTTTGTGGCCCCCAGCCCCATCAAAGTTGCCCATCCCTGGCCTAAATATTGTTTTCAATTGCACAGGTTGTGTGTGCTGGCAGGAGCCCCAATGTGTTCTGCTGACCTCTCATGGCCCAATGAACAGTACCATCACGCAGTCCATCAAATATCATTACGCATAGGCCGATTGTTTATAACCTGCTATAACCATTGCATTGTCTTTATGATACATATTTTCTAACATCTACCAAATATACATTTTGATTATAATTAATTTTGGGCTCAAAATATAACCTTTTGAATTGTAAAACGAAAATAGTAAATTATCAAAACATTTCCCTTAACTTCTCAAGGAAAGTTAGACAATATTAAAAGATACACATCCACTTGTCAGTTGTAGTCTAGTTAAAATAAGTAATATGGCAAGTTGACGCTCGCCCATAAATGGAGAAGTTCAACTGCTCCCAGGGCACTGTGGTATATCAATGTGTTCCGATGACTGATTTCTGGGAACGGACCTTCTGTCCAGCAGAACCATGAGATTCAACGGCTGAAACAGCTGCTTAAACACATGGATGCAATTAAAGCAGAAGGCCGTATGGTCGTCAAACCAATAGTCTATTATCGATAGAGAGGAGAGGTTTAGATGCCTGTTTTTAGATGATGTAAAAGTATATTTTGCTCGGTTATATTCAGTATAATCCAGATGTCACTGTCATATATTGACACTAAGTTTGTCTGATATGATAAACAATAAATGTTGTAGGATTTAGGGAAATATGATATTACATGTATTATAGATAAGTCCATTCAATCATGAATGAACGATTTGTGGAGTAAATATTTGTATCCTGCTATACTAGGCATTTCATTTCCACTTAAAGATTATACATGTTTTATAAATAGTACATACATTGTTGCAGTATATATAAATTATATTAGACCCTACATAATTATCTAAAAGGCGGGGGGAATCATAAACAAGATCCACTATTAGTTTATGATCATGTCCCCAAACATCTCTTTTCCCGAAGTGTTCTGAGAAACAAAAGTCATGTCTTTGCATATTGCATTTCATAGATGTGTTATGATCAGTTTTCATATAGAAAAATATCTCCCCTGAAGAGTCACTGATGCAGCCTGATCTCATAGACTAGACTTAACATAGTAAATATAAATCCAATGCACTAAAATTAGGATGATATGTTATGTGATAATTCAGGCAAAACAAAAGTAGGGTGGTTGGTCAGGGTGGATGGGCATGTTAGCAATGCAAATGTTGCGTGTTTGAATCTCATCACGAACAACTTTAGCATTTTAGCTAATTAGCAACTTTGAAACGACTTACTACTTTTGAGCTACTCTGCAACTACTTAGCATGTTAGCTAACCTTAACCCCTAGTTAATGTTAGCCACCTAGCTAACTTTAGCATTAGCCACCTAGCAAACATTAGCCACAACAAATTGGAATTTGTAACACTTTTAGCAAATTCATAAAGTATTGTACGAATTGTAATTCATAACATATCTTACAAATTCTAATATGTGACATATCATACGTATTGGCTAGGCTACCTGGGGCGGCAGGTAGCCTAGTGGTTAGATCATTGGGCCAGTAACCGAAAGGTTGCTGATCGAATCCCTGAGCCGCCAAGGTAAAAATCTGTCGTTCTCCCCCTGAACAAGGTAGTTAACCCACTGTTCCTAGGCCGTCATTGTGAATTAGAATTTGTTCTTAACAGAATTGCCTAGATAAATAAAGGTTACAAAAAAAATCTAATTTGTAACATACATGAATTGGGCAGACATCCACAAATGAATACATAACATATCTTACTAAGTGGAGTGGGTTAGGTTTACCATGTTATGTCTGGACAGACAAGTGAAGGGATGCAAAATGCTACTGACATTTTTCAGGTGGGGAGAGAGCGAGAGAGGGTGGAGGCGGCTTCTCTTGAAGCACTGGGCATCTTATGACATGCTTTATCTGAATTAGGCCCACGGAATTATACCTAAGGAGGAGTGGCTTCTATGGAGAACTTTGAATGTCTGAGCTTCTGAGAGTTGAGTTAACATTGGACCAAAGAAGCACTACAGTTAAAAACACATCTTACCTTTTTGTTGTTTATAAAACTTACGTGAACTATAATATCCTTAGCTAGCACATAAAAAGTTAATTAATTCTTCTCTAATAAAAAAACAATATAAAAACATAAAAATAATAAATTGCTCCCCATTTCTGAATGATGCTTGTGTTGTCTTCAGTAGGCTATAGTAACCTATGCTTCGGAGGGGGAGGGGAAGGTAGCCGACACACACACACACCCACTGGTAAAGATTTCCAGCTGGCAGGCAGACGCTGGCATACGTTTCTGAGTGATATAGTGAGGGCTTTGCATAGCAGTCAGTTATTAACCGGTTCCCATGCTTTTAAAATAATGGAACAGTATAGATCTCTTTTGTTCCCGGTTCTGATTCTGTTCCTCTAATATTTTCATTATTTTATGGTTTTCAGTTCTGTTTGCTGAAGAGGTTCCAACCTCTGGCTTACATTGAAAGCTGCTGTAGTGAAGGTATGTTATTCTCTCCTGGTTGCTACTGGTTTTCATTAGAAAAACAAGACTCACAACACACACACACACATTCCTTTTCTTCATGATTTATTAGCATTTTTTTATTGACTGTACTAGTTATTGCAATCTGGTTAATTCACATTTAAAAAGCAGACATCATCCAGTTGCCCTGAAATTGATGATATTCATTTTTACAATAACCATTAGGTCCATAGACTGGAAAATCCAATCACACCATTATGTTTTTCTTAACTTTATTTTGTTTGTCTTTTTATTTTGTAATTACAAAAAAGAAAATATATAACAATAATCATAAAAAGGAGGAAAAGGCAGAAATATTACGACTGGCAAACAATCACAACACAGCACAAGTACCTATTTACTGCAAGAAATCAGAAGGTACAATAACGAAAGAGTAAAAACATATGCAAAACAAATTGAAAAGAATTGGCACCTATGAAGTTTGATACAAGAAGCAACAGAGGACAAGGTAAATTATGCATTTCTAGAGACTAAAATCAGAGACTAAGGGCGTTTCTTTTTTTGTACAATTTTTTCTTTTGTTAAAAAAACGCACAACCGGGTAGCAGGGACGATAAAAAATACTGCACGTACAATACCTTTTCTCTCCATCTCCTTTTTTTTAAATATCCTTTTCTTTTTTAATAGCATATCCCATTAATATTCATTCCCCACTGCTCGTAATAGCTGTGCCTGGTGGCGGAATCGTTAGAGTTTTACATGTGAGTAGCAAATGACACTTTGATTGGCTGTGATGTTGAAATGGTCCTCCCCCACCGGGCCTGGGTCGGGGTTCTGGGCTGAGCCAGGAGTCCTGCCGGGCCCAGTCTCACTGCGCGTGCTGGCTCAGTGTGTGGTTCTGGAAGGGAAGAGAGGAGAACACATGAGGAGAGAAATAATAAGCTACGTGCCCACACCTCCGAGCCCCCACAGCCACCTACCCCACATCCCTACACCTCTCTTTATACACAACAGTCATGTCTGTCTGTCCATCAGAGGACCCTAGCCTCCTGTAACACGGACTACCTGCTCTACCCACACACACCCCTTATATATCATATATCGAGTTGCAGATAAACCCAAACGTCATATTATATTCATTGTGTCTTTGCTTTGCGGTCTTCCTTATCCATGGCAACATGAAACAATGATTTGTTTATTCAGATTTATGAGGCTCGCATCCCTTTTGATATTCCTATAAATATTTGAAAACACCATATCAATACCTTATGAGGCCCACATTCCAACAGCACTTGAGCGCAACACATGAATTCATAATAACACACAAAACACCTTTATCAAAATTACATCCACAACACCACCATCAACAACTGCAGGAGTCTGGTTTCTCTGCACACCTCAACCAGAGGGTATATAACTTCATACCAGATCAGATAGATGTGAAGAGTTAAACTATCAATCACAGCAGATATGGGGCTCCCAGAGGCCTGTGTTAGGGAGAATTCTGGTAGGCTGGCTGGTTCGTCTGCGCTCTCCCCGGGACCATAAACCCAATTCCCAGGGAAAGCTCAGCAATCATCCCCCTCTTCCCGCTAAAAGCTGCTTTCTAAGATTAATCTCTCACAGATAGGCCCATGGTTCTGTGCACCACTATGAAAAAAGGAAAAGGGGAAAAATCTGAAGGATTAAACATGGTTTTCCGTTGATAAATACTTATTCTTTGGGCCTTATCTTGGTGCACATATTTTGCACACGACTGTTGGCAGAGCCAGGCTGCACTAGTTCAGCAGAGGAGGCCAAGCGCCCGGGTCTTAAAGCTCTAGACTGGCTGATTGCAGCCATTCAGGGTCAGTCTTTCTTTTCCTCTTTCTGTCTCTCGCTCATTCTCTCCATCTCCCTCTTTTCCTGCACCCCTCCCCTGCGTATACAAGTGGGAACGAGCACACCGAGGGCTCTTCAGCGAGGAGCCGTCTCTCACTGGGAGCCACTGACCCCATTATGAGAGAAAACCACTTCTTTCTCTCTCTGATCCACGTCACCAGCAGTTCCACACCCCTCCAGCAGAGGTCAGGATTGGCTCTCCATCTGACTGCTTCTCCTGTTACTCAGGCCACAGCAGACAGGAGAGTTCCAGCCAGAAGAGAGGCAGAACATTTTACACAAAACAGAATATTAGATCTTGATTTCATCATCATCATCATGTATAGGCACATGTCAGTTTCATGTGTGCTTCCTTTGAGTCTACTGTCTCCTTATGTGGCAGAAAATATAATTTTTCTTTGTGCGTGAATGTGTTTGTGTGTATGTGTGTGTTAGAGAGGGAGAGAGAGAGAGAGGGAGTGTGTGTGCGTGCATGTTTTCCCCCAGGTTTCCAGGGTTTTGTTGGTGTGTATTGATTTGCAGAAAGAGGGGATTGAGAGGCAGTGGCTGCTCCCTGAGTCCCTGGGGTCCTGGGTTACACCAGCACTGCAGCGGACTGATGGAAACAGCACAGATAGGGGGAGGAGAGGAGAGGAGGAAGGAGCCACACAAACACCCTCACCTACACTGCTGCACATTCCACAGGATGGATATTTACCATACAACTCAAACTAGAAGAGAGAGAACCCACACACACACACACACACACACACACACACACACACACACACACACACACACACACACACACACACACACACACACACACACACACACACACACACACACACACACACACACACACACACACACACACAAGAGCCTGCAATATTGGGTTGGTGTAATGGAAAAGTAGCTCTTGTTAAATGTGTTAATCAGTGTGAACACACACAGACAGTCATACACACTGTGATGCTAGTCTCAGCTCTCTTCATTTGAGACGTCGTCAGGGGCTGGGGTATTGATCAAGCCGTAGGCGATCGATGGGGAGAATGGTGTGTGTCTCTGAATCTGATAATGACTCTCAGTGTGACATCAGTCCTATGCAGCTATAATTGATATATTCTCCAGGATGAGGAGATCGAGGGCTCTGCTCTCACTCTTTAAGCAGGAGGAGACTGGAGACTGAGACCACAAACACACCCTGTCATCGGACAGAGAACACACACATCACCCAATACCTGACAAAACACTATTACTATTACACCCCTACAACCTGAAGAACTAGCAAAGAGTTGATCCTGAAACAACCTCCTCCTCCCATCAGACCGCACAACATCAATGGCTAACAACTCCACATTACATATATATCTAAATAGAAAACATCACATTTCAACTCCCTCACTGCCAAGACAAAAGACATCAAGTCGACAAGATAACCACTGTACTAACAAAGGTAGAACATCACAGACAGTGTTATTCCTTTGTATTGTACCATCAAACTAAACAGAGAGAGCATGCTTGCATGTCACAGTGTAGCAGGGGGACACTGTGTGATGGATGGAACAGCGCCCCTCTACACAGGGAGGCTGTGCAGTGGGCAGAACAGCCCCTCACTGCTCAGTCAATATCTAGGCTGTCATTGTTTTCCTAAACTGGTTATAAAAGAGAGGCTAAATCCTGCCGAGCTGTGGGCTCATGGGAAATATGGCCCAGTCGCATTACTAATGCAGAGACTGTGAGACTGCTGCACACACTGGGGGGAGGAAGAGGGAGGAGGGAAAGGGGAGAGCAGAGGGGGAGAGAGAGGGGAGGCAGGAGATAAAGATAAAGGAAAATGAAATCTACGTTTCCAACACACACGCTTTATTAACTGTGTTACAACGAGCGAGGACCTAGACAGGGCTGCCATCATGTCACTTTCAATCAGGCGTCTGAGGCGCCGCCGCAGGGCCCCCTGGCCCCCCGGCACCTCACGGCTCCAGGCTCTGTGGCATCCTCTGGGGAGCAGGCAGGGGTGGTGAGACTTAAACATGTCAGTTCACCAGGAATCCTCTAACAAACACAGTCCTCTGGGGAGCAGGCAGGGGTGGTGAGACTTAAACATGTCAGTTCACCAGGAATCCTCTAACAAACAGTCCTCTGCTCTGCACATCAATTTACTAGAACAACAACTTTCACACCATTTTTTTTGCTTTTGCAGAATAGCAGCAGCCTTATCAGACGTGTCCACTATTTGGGAACACTTGAACAGCTAGGGCGTTAAATCTTGTCTGTGGTGATATAACATACCGACATGATCTACTGTGGTAGCATCGCTGAGCAAGTCTAGCATACTCTGATTCGCCTATATGGCACGATCTCAAACAGCCACAGGAAGAGGAAATACTGCTAGCCTGTCCCTCTCTGCTCTGCTCTGTTTATAACACAAAATGAAAAATCACCTTTGCCGCCTGGTTCACTTTAGTGTGGCTTATTTTTAGACTGTTGACAGTCTTCCAAGGGCCGGAGACTAACAGATGGGCTGTCTTAAAGCTTCATATGTTCCCAGGTTTTCACCTCAGAGAGACAGGAAACTCACTGGGGAGTGCGCTACAAATAACCCCCCGCACTCCCTCTTTCCTTCCCCTAACCCCACCACCCCACCAAATAAATGTGCCCGTTCTCCAGCCATGTACTGTTTCGTCATGATCCTGCCTGCTCCCACCCTCTCACCCAAGAGGGACTTCCCCTCCCCTGTTGCTAAGCCAAGCTCAGACTCAGAGACATTAACACATCCAAAAGACTCACACACACACAAACCCATAGAACTGGCTAGCCATAACACACAACCGCACAGAAACACAATAACCTGGTTCGACTTATTTAAACATAACACACACTCACTGAAATGGCTGCAGATATACAGTATTACAGGTCCTGTCCTGATACAGCTGGTGTAACTAATGAATCCCTCCTTGGCCTTACAGCTATGGGGTTCAGTCCCTCATCTTCCCTATATCACACAATAACACACCTACCAACACATCCCTGTTCCAACTATAGAATGGGACACAAAGTGGTGTAAGTATATCCTGTGGAATATAACATGGGGTTAGCTATATACAATATGATATAAAAATGTGCACTCACATACTATGCACGTGCACACCCAGAGAGAGAACAGAGAGGGGGCCTGAGGCACAGCAGTGAGATCCGTACAGACTCTATGGGGCGTAGAGGAGTGTTGAGGGCCAGATGAGCTCAGGGGCCCCAGACGGACTGTGCCATGGGTGACAGAGTACAGAGAGACATGCAGCGCTGCTCTCCCATTCGCTCTCCCAGCCCGCCCGGCCTGATCACCAGAGAACACTCCCATTCCCTTTCCGTGTCACTGTCATAACACACCCAATCCCCACAGGTACCCGGGGACCCCGCTTATTTGATTACAACGCACCCTAAACAAAAAACCAAAAAAAGGTAAGAGCAGCGAACAAAGCATATAGAGAGAGGTGAGTGGAGGGGTTTGATGTAGTCGGCTGCACTTTGTGGTGTCACAACAAAATGACCACCCAGAGGGAAGAGAGAGAGAGGGAAATGGAGAGAGAGACAGGAGTAGAGCGAAAGAGAAAGGGAATATTCAAGAGGAGGTTTGATGGTGTGACTGTGAGCTTCTCTCCCTAGTAGAGCTGTCAGTGGTGTGTGATTTATAGTGTGTTTGTGTCAGCCTCCAGCTGCTGAATGGAGAACATCAGGGTGTAAAAGACCCCGTCCTGTGTGTTCTCTATGATGGAGAGAAAGAAAGAGGAAAAGAGAGAGAAGGAGAGACAGAGACCCCACATAGAGTATCACCTCCATGTCGTTACCACACCCTTGGTGTGGTGAGTGGTGTGATGTATGACGTTGATCTAGTGATCGAGCCCACATCTCTACTGTGGTTGATCAGATCACAGTGCAACCACGTCTCTACACTGTTCAGTGCCAGGAGAACCCACTCATAGACAATACCCCCAGCTCATATGTCACTGTCAAAGCCATGACAGTCCTGTTTTGGCAACGAGTGGAACCACAGCACGCAGCACTTGTCCTGTACCGCAACAACACATCTCATTTGTACATATTACCTCAATGATCTGGACTGGCCTGTACCCCCGCACATTGACTCTGTTCCACTACCACATGTATATAGCCTCATTACTAACCTGTACCCCCGCACATTGTCTCTGTTCCACTACCACATGTATATAGCCTCATTACTAACCTGTACCCCCGCACATTGTCTCTGTTCCACTACCACATGTATATAGCCTCATTACTAACCTGTACCCCCGCACATTGACTCTGATCCACTACCACATGTATATAGCCTCATTACTAACCTGTACCCCCGCACATTGACTCTGTTCCACTACCACATGTATATAGCCTCATTACTAACCTGTACCCCCACATTGACTCTGTTCCACTACCACATGTATATAGCCTCATTACTAACCTGTACCCCCGCACATTGACTCTGATCCACTACCACATGTATATAGCCTCATTACTAACCTGTACCACCACTACCACATGTATATAGCCTCATTACTAACCTGTACCCCCGCACATTGACTCTGTACCACTACCACATGTATATAGCCTCATTACTAACCTGTACCCCCCCGCACATTGACTCTGTACCACTACCACATGTATATAGCCTCATTACTAACCTGTACCCCGCACATTGACTCTGTACCACTACCACATGTATATAGCCTCATTACTAACCTGTACCCCCACATTGACTCTGTACCACTACCACATGTATATAGCCTCATTACTAACCTGTACCCCCGTTGACTCTGTTCCACTACCACATGTATATAGCCTCATTACTAACCTGTACCCCCGCACATTGACTCTGTACCACTACCACATGTATATAGCCTCATTACTAACCTGTACCCCCGCACATTGACTCTGTACCACTACCACATGTATATAGCCTCATTACTAACCTGTACCCCCGCACATTGACTCTGTACCACTACCACATGTATATAGCCTCATTACTAACCTGTACCCCGCACATTGACTCTGTACCACTACCACATGTATATAGCCTCATTACTAACCTGTACCCCCGCACATTGACTCTGTACCACTACCACATGTATATAGCCTCATTACTCATTACAACCTGTACCCCCACATGCACATTGACTCTGTACCACTACCACATGTATATAGCCTCATTACTAACCTGTACCCCGCACATTGACTCTGTACCACTACCACATGTATATAGCCTCATTACTAACCTGTACCCCCGCACATTGACTCTGTACCACTACCACATGTATATAGCCTCATTACTAACCTGTACCCCCGCACATTGACTCTGTACCACTACCACATGTATATAGCCTCATTACTAACCTGTACCCCGCACATTGACTCTGTACCACTACCACATGTATATAGCCTCATTACTAACCTGTACCCCCGCACATTGACTCTGTACCACTACCACATGTATATAGCCTCATTACTAACCTGTACCCCCAACATTGACTCTGTTCCACTACCACATGTATATAGCCTCATTACTAACCTGTACCCCGCACATTGACTCTGTACCACTACCACATGTATATAGCCTCATTACTAACCTGTACCCCCGCACATTGACTCTGTACCACTACCACATGTATATAGCCTCATTACTAACCTGTACCCCGCACATTGACTCTGTACCACTACCACATGTATATAGCCTCATTACTAACCTGTACCACATTGACTCTGTACCACTACCACATGTATATAGCCTCATTACTAACCTGTACCCCGCACATTGACTCTGTTCCACTACCACATGTATATAGCCTCATTACTAACCTGTACCCCGCACATTGACTCTGTACCACTACCACATGTATATAGCCTCATTACTAACCTGTACCCCCCTACCACATGCACATTGACTCTGTACCACTACCACATGTATATAGCCTCATTACTAACCTGTACCCCCGCACATTGACTCTGTACCACTACCACATGTATATAGCCTCATTACTAACCTGTACCCCCGCACATTGACTCTGTACCACTACCACATGTATATAGCCTCATTACTAACCTGTACCCCCGCACATTGACTCTGTACCACTACCACATGTATATAGCCTCATTACTAACCTGTACCCCCGCACATTGACTCTGTACCACTACCACATGTATATAGCCTCATTACTAACCTGTACCCCGCACATTGACTCTGTACCACTACCACATGTATATAGCCTCATTACTAACCTGTACCCCGCACATTGACTCTGTACCACTACCACATGTATATAGCCTCATTACTAACCTGTACCCCCGCACATTGACTCTGTACCACTACCACATGTATATAGCCTCATTACTAACCTGTACCCCCGCACATTGACTCTGTACCACTACCACATGTATATAGCCTCATTACTAACCTGTACCCCCGCACATTGACTCTGTACCACTACCACATGTATATAGCCTCATTACTAACCTGTACCCCCGCACATTGACTCTGTACCACTACCACATGTATATAGCCTCATTACTAACCTGTACCCCCGCACATTGACTCTGTACCACTACCACATGTATATAGCCTCATTACTAACCTGTACCCCCGCACATTGACTCTGTACCACTACCACATGTATATAGCCTCATTACTAACCTGTACCCCCGCACATTGACTCTGTACCACTACCACATGTATATAGCCTCATTACTAACCTGTACCCCCACATTGACTCTGTACCACTACCACATGTATATAGCCTCATTACTAACCTGTACCCCCGCACATTGACTCTGTACCACTACCACATGTATATAGCCTCATTACTAACCTGTACCCCCGCACATTGACTCTGTACCACTACCACATGTATATAGCCTCATTACTAACCTGTACCCCCGCACATTGACTCTGTACCACTACCACATGTATATAGCCTCATTACTAACCTGTACCCCCGCACATTGACTCTGTACCACTACCACATACCACATGTATATAGCCTCATTACTAACCTGTACCCCCGCACATTGACTCTGTACCACTACCACATGTATATAGCCTCATTACTAACCTGTACCCCCGCACATTGACTCTGTACCACTACCACATGTATATAGCCTCATTACTAACCTGTACCCCCGCACATTGACTCTGTACCACTACCACATGTATATAGCCTCATTACTAACCTGTACCCCCGCACATTGACTCTGTACCACTACCACATGTATATAGCCTCATTACTAACCTGTACCCCCGCACATTGACTCTGTACCACTACCACATGTATATAGCCTCATTACTAACCTGTACCCCCGCACATTGACTCTGTACCACTACCACATGTATATAGCCTCATTACTAACCTGTACCCCCGCACATTGACTCTGTACCACTACCACATGTATATAGCCTCATTACTAACCTGTACCCCCGCACTGTACCACTACCACATGTATATAGCCTCATTACTAACCTGTACCCCGCACATTGACTCTGTACCACTACCACATGTATATAGCCTCATTACTAACCTGTACCCCCGCACATTGACTCTGTACCACTACCACATGTATATAGCCTCATTACTAACCTGTACCCCCGCACATTGACTCTGTACCACTACCACATGTATATAGCCTCATTACTAACCTGTACCCCCGCACATTGACTCTGTACCACTACCACATGTATATAGCCTCATTACTAACCTGTACCCCCGCACATTGACTCTGTACCACTACCACATGTATATAGCCTCATTACTAACCTGTACCCCGCACATTGACTCTGTACCACTACCACATGTATATAGCCTCATTACTAACCTGTACCCCCGCACATTGACTCTGTTCCACTACCACATGTATATAGCCTCATTACTAACCTGTACCCCCGCACATTGACTCTGTACCACTACCACATGTATATAGCCTCATTACTAACCTGTACCCCCGCACATTGACTCTGTACCACTACCACATGTATATAGCCTCATTACTAACCTGTACCCCCGCACATTGACTCTGTACCACTACCACATGTATATAGCCTCATTACTAACCTGTACCCCCGCACATTGACTCTGTACCACTACCACATGTATATAGCCTCATTACTAACCTGTACCCCCGCACATTGACTCTGTTCCACTACCACATGTATATAGCCTCATTACTAACCTGTACCCCCGCACATTGACTCTGTTCCACTACCACATGTATATAGCCTCATTACTAACCTGTACCCCCGCACATTGACTCTGTTCCACTACCACATGTATATAGCCTCATTACTAACCTGTACCCCCCGCACATTGACTCTGTACCACTACCACATGTATATAGCCTCATTACTAACCTGTACCCCCGCATGACTCTGTTCCACTACCACATGTATATAGCCTCATTACTAACCTGTACCCCCGCACATTGACTCTGTACCACTACCACATGTATATAGCCTCATTACTAACCTGTACCCCCGCACATTGACTCTGTACCACTACCACATGTATATAGCCTCATTACTAACCTGTACCCCCGCACATTGACTCTGTTCCACTACCACATGTATATAGCCTCATTACTAACCTGTACCCCGCACATTGACTCTGTACCACTACCACATGTATATAGCCTCATTACTAACCTGTACCCCCGCACATTGACTCTGTACCACTACCACATGTATATAGCCTCATTACTAACCTGTACCCCCGCACATTGACTCTGTACCACTACCACATGTATATAGCCTCATTACTAACCTGTACCCCCACACATTGACTCTGTACCACTACCACATGTATATAGCCTCATTACTAACCTGTACCCCCGCACATTGACTCTGTTCCACTACCACATGTATATAGCCTCATTACTAACCTGTACCCCCGCACATTGACTCTGTTCCACTACCACATGTATATAGCCTCATTACTAACCTGTACCCCCGCACATTGACTCTGTTCCACTACCACATGTATATAGCCTCATTACTAACCTGTACCCCCGCACATTGACTCTGTTCCACTACCACATGTATATAGCCTCATTACTAACCTGTACCCCCCCGCACATTGACTCTGTACCACTACCACATGTATATAGCCTCATTACTAACCTGTACCCCCGCACATTGACTCTGTACCACTACCACATGTATATAGCCTCATTACTAACCTGTACCCCCGCACATTGACTCTGTACCACTACCACATGTATATAGCCTCATTACTAACCTGTACCCCCACACATTGACTCTGTACCACTACCACATGTATATAGCCTCATTACTAACCTGTACCCCGCACATTGACTCTGTACCACTACCACATGTATATAGCCTCATTACTAACCTGTACCCCCGCACATTGACTCTGTACCACTACCACATGTATATAGCCTCATTACTAACCTGTACCCCCGCACATTGACTCTGTACCACTACCACATGTATATAGCCTCATTACTAACCTGTACCCCCACACATTGACTCTGTATATAGCCACTACCACATGTATATAGCCTCATTACTAACCTGTACCCCGCACATTGACTCTGTACCACTACCACATGTATATAGCCTCATTACTAACCTGTACCCCACATTGACTCTGTACCACTACCACATGTATATAGCCTCATTACTAACCTGTACCCCGCACATTGACTCTGTTCCACTACCACATGTATATAGCCTCATTACTAACCTGTACCCCCGCACATTGACTCTGTTCCACTACCACATGTATATAGCCTCATTACTAACCTGTACCCCCGCACATTGACTCTGTTCCACTACCACATGTATATAGCCTCATTACTAACCTGTACCCCCGCACATTGACTCTGTTCCACTACCACATGTATATAGCCTCATTACTAACCTGTACCCCCGCACATTGACTCTGTTCCACTACCACATGTATATAGCCTCATTACTAACCTGTACCCCCGCACATTGACTCTGTTCCACTACCACATGTATATAGCCTCATTACTAACCTGTACCCCCGCACATTGACTCTGTTCCACTACCACATGTATATAGCCTCATTACTAACCTGTACCCCCGCACATTGACTCTGTTCCACTACCACATGTATATAGCCTCATTACTAACCTGTACCCCCGCACATTGACTCTGTACCACTACCACATGTATATAGCCTCATTACTAACCTGTACCCCCGCACATTGACTCTGTTCCACTACCACATGTAAAAGCCTTGTTATTTTATTGTTGCTCTTTTATTTTTTACTTTAGTTTAAAAAAATGTAACTCTTATTTTTCTTAAAACTGCATTGTTGGTTATGGGCTTGTAAGTAAGCATATAAGCAGTAAGCATTTAATTGTAAGGTGTTGTAACCTGTTGTATTCGGCGCATGTGACAAATAAAATTTGATTAGATTATTTTGAACTGTTATATCTGACTAGGGACGACGCTTTGCTCTGTGGAGGCAGACACACCGAAACAGAGACAGGGTCCAGGAAGAGAGAACTGCCCCCCTTCCCTTCCCCTCTCTCTCTCTCTTTCTTTCCTCCCCCTCTCCCTCCATCTCCCTCTCCAGTTCTCTGTGTTTGATAGTATACATATAATGGAATGCAACAGACAGATAAAAGGAAAGGATGTAGAGTGAAGAACAGAGACATAGAATAGCTGACTATCCCTGTGGATCTTTCCTCCTCTTTGTCCCAGGGTTCCTCTCCCACCTCCACGCTGGCCACGTATTTCTCCCAGACACCTCATCTCTCTGGGAGTCAGGGCAGCCATGGCCTCCCTCCTTCTCTCTTCATTCCACACTGTCACTTAGGGAGGGTAATTTCACGAGGGGAAGGTTTGTGACAGAATCTCTATGGGGAATGTGTGTGTGGGTATTATACAGGGTGTCATTGCCCCTTTCAGAGACTTGTAGGAAATAACGTGCACACACAACATGGTAAGATGACAGGATGTGAATGTCTTGATTTTCTCAGAAGATTAGCTTACCCCATGTAGAGCGTTTTTCATTTGAATTCACCACACTCAAATTTGTCTGAGTTTCTTTCGCAGTGCAGGATGAGAACGAAAACAAAACACAGAAAAACAGGTGAACAACTTAAACAGGTCCTGGGGCTGAGGTAGTGAGGGACCATAGTATGTTCTAGAGGTCGAACCGATTATGATTTTTCAACACCGATACCGATACCGATTATTGGAGGACCAAAAGGTCGGTACCGATTAATTGGAAGATTTAAAAAAATTTTTTTATTTGTAATAATGACAATTACAACAATACTGAATGAACACTTATTTTAACTTAATATAATACATCAATAAAATCTATTTAGCCTCAAATAAATAATGAAACATGTTCAATTTGGTTTAAATAATGCAAAAACAAAGTGTTGGAGAAGAACGTAAAAGTGCAATATGTGCCATGTAAGAAAGCTAACGTTTAAGTTCCTTGCTCAGAACATGAGAACATATGAAAGCTGGTGGTTCCTTTTAACATGAGTCTGCAATATTCCCAGGTAAGAAGTTTTAGGTTGTAGTTATTATAGGACTATTTCCCTCTATACCATTTGGATTTCATTAACCTTTGACTATTGGATGTTCTTATAGGTACTTTAGTATTGCCAGTGTAACAGTATAGCTTCCGTCCCTCTCCTCGCTCCTCCATGGGCTCGAACCAGCAACACAACGACAACAGCCACCACATCGAAGCGGTACCCATGCAGAGCAAGGGGCACAACCACCCCAATGCTCAGAGCGAGTGATGTTTGAAACTCTATTAGCGCGCGGTAACTAGCCAGCCATTTCACTTCGGTCACACCAGCCTCATCTCGGGAGTTGATAGGTTTGAAGTCATAAACAGCGCAATGCTTGACGCACAACGAAGAGCTGCTGGCAAAACGCACGAAAGTGCTGTTTGAATGAATGTTTATGCGCCTGCTTCTGCCTACCACTGCTCAGTCAGATACTTAGATACTTGTATGCTTGTATGCTCATTCAGATTATATGCAACACAGGACACGCTAGATAATATCTAGTAATATCATCAACCATGTGTAGTTAACTAGTGATTATGATTGATTGTTTTTTATAAGACAAGTTTAATGCTAGCTAGCAACTTACCTTGGCTTACTGCATTTGCGTAACAGGCAGTCTCCTTGTGGAGTGCAATGAGAGAGAGGCAGGTCGTTGTTGCGTTGGACTAGTGAGGTTGCAAGATTGGATCCCCTGAGCTGACAAGGTGAAAATCTGTCTTTCTGCCCCTGAACGAGGCAGTTAACCCACCGTTCCTAGGCCGTCATTGAAAATAAGAATGTGTTCTTAATTGACTTGCCTGGTTAAATACAGATTAAATAAAGGTGTAAAAAAATATACATAAAAAAATCTGCAAATCGGCTTCCAAAAATACCGATTTCCGAGTGTTATGAAAACTTGAAATCGGCCCTTCCGATTAATCGGTCAACCTCTAGTATGTTCCACGCTCCATCTCCTCAGAAGTTGATACGTTTGCTATGCTATACACAAAGACTGAACCAAAATCCTGGTTCTCATCTCAAGTGTCGTTTTTGTACAATATGTTTATCGAGCTGTGTAAGACTACACCATTGATACCGTGACCACAGCTTCACACCGCTGCCTGACAACTAGAGCCGTGTAGGCTACCACAGTGGACCATAGTGTTCTGTGGTGCAGCTCAGACAGACCCAGGTATGCTAGACAGCTGTATGCATGTGGTGCATGCAGTCCCCAGACTGCACCGCTCTGAGCTGGCCCATCATTTTGTAAGGAGGTTTTGGGAAGGGGCGGGGGCCTGGGGTGGGGAGGTCTGCAGAGAGATCTCTTGGTCCCCATTCTAATAACATGGAGCGCCACTCTGCACAGTGGGGCAGCGGGGACACAACCAGAGACTGTCACTGGGACACCTAGATCAAATCCTGCCTCCACACCGTGGCATGCCATAATGAGCAAACTAAGAACTCCCCAGTAACCCACACACACACACACACACACACACACACACACACACAGACAAACACTACAATATTCACACACCGTAGCATAGCTACAGCAGAGAACATAGACAAGGACTAACTAAGGCAATACCTTTGCTAATGTGAATGTACATGAGGCTAACAAAGACACTGCTTAGTGCACTACTTGTCCAATCAAACACAGCAGACACAGATCACACACTGTATGTTAGTGGTGTGCCTTCATGGCTGCATTTACAATTTGGATCATTCTTTCACTAATTGGTCTTCTGACCAATCGGATCAGCTCTGAAAATGATCTGATGTGAAAAGATCTGATATGACTGGTCAAAAGACCAATTAGTGAGAAAAAGATCAGAATTGGACTGCCTGTGTAAACGCTGCAGCCCATGTTCCCGGCTCTCTGTATCTCTGCTCTAAGACCCAAACCCCAGCTCCTACAGTACTGTCATAGCAGCATAGCTATGGATGAGAATGCACTGCCCTCAAATATTCAACACTTTCTGGATGTAGAGGGAGGGAGGAGGAGGAATCAAAAAACAAACAAGCCGGAGGACAGAGACCCCTCCCTCCTCTCATTCCAAACTGCTGACTGGAGTTAAATATTTACTAGTGCTAAAGGAAATAGTGTACACACATGCGAACAGAGGGGAGTGCTGGGTGGCGCCCCCCTCCCTCCCTCGAGGGTTAAATTAAATAGTGTAAAGATCAGCCATGCTGTCAGCGAATGACAGCAGACCACGGAGGGGTGAGGGTTGGTGAGTGTGGGGGGGGGGACTCTGCGGCACCTGGGGGAGACTAACAACAACACACAAAAAACAGCCAAGTCTCTGAAGTTTCCAGTAAAGGAATCCAGATCCGGCAGGCTGGGTCTAACAGCGCTGATCAGGGGCGAAGCATCACTTATTTACCAGCTTACGTCTGCACTATTTATGGGGCATTGGGGAGAGGCACAGATGAGGAGAGAAGAGACGAGAGGAGCTGAGATGGGCTAAAATATGAATGGGGGCTGGTACATATGGGACAAGGAGAGAGAGAAAGCGAGAGAGAGAGGGGGCATGAGAGAGAGTTTTGAAAAGTGAGGAGCGTGGAGTAGGTGGCCATGAGGGAGAAGGGATGATGCAGTGACGTGTCCCCCCACAGGCCCAAGGGACAGCTGAAAGATTAACGGAGGGTGGCCCTGCTTGGGCCCTCAGAGGGCTGGGGTAGGGAGCCCCGAGCAGGGCACAGCCCAGACAGGTCAGGCCGCCTCCTCCATCCTCCATCCATTCAGAACTCATTAACACAAACACCCAAACAACCAGCCCCACCACTAACCTCCACGACCAGCCCAGTTCATCTCCGCACTCAGACCACTGCATATCCCCAACTGTTCCTCCTGGGGCAAAGCACAGGGGTGGGCTGGGGAGCTTGTGGGCGGGATGGGTGAGGCAATGTCCAAACATGGAACAGGGCCAGTAAAAGTGAAGAAGGACACACACTCAAGCCCATCAGAGGATGCTGCTGTGGCCATGTGAGATGGGTGTGAGATGGGGCCATGCCACACTGTGCGATCAGTTGGTGTTTATCTCTCGGTCGCCCGGCATCGGAGTGAGGCAGACAGTGACAGACAAGTTTCAGCGCTCCTCCTGCTGCTAAATGGACTGACTGGCCATATGCCCACCCCCGTCAGCCCTACATCACTGTCACGTCAGGGTGGGGGGGCCGGGTCCGGGGCTAGAGGAGGGGGGGGCTCTGTGGGATGGTCAGGAGATTTAGGTTACAGCCCCAAATGGAGCCATGGATATTATTTGTCCATTATGCTCACAGGCAGCTCACTCCTTGGGCTAGCATACCCACCCACTCCTCTACCAACTACCAGAGTGGAGAGGGAGGGAGAACACATGAGGAAGAGAGGGAGAGAGAACACATGAGGAAGAGAGGGAGGGAGAACACATGAGGAAGAGAGGGAGAGAGAACACATGAGGAAGAGAGGGAGAGAGAACACATGAGGAAGAGAGGGAGAGAGAACACATGAGGAAGAGAGAGGGAGGGAGGGAGGGAGAACACATGAGGAAGAGAGGGAGGGAGAACACATGAGGAAGAGAGGGAGGGAGAGAACACATGAGGAAGAGAGGGGGGGAGGGAGAACACATGAGGAAGAGAGGGAGGGAGAACACATGAGGAAGAGAGGGAGGGAGGGAGAACACATGAGGAAGAGAGGGAGAGAGAACACATGAGGAAGAGAGGGAGGGAGGGAGAACACATGAGGAAGAGAGGGAGAGAGAACACATGAGGAAGAGAGGGAGGGAGGGAGGGAGAACACATGAGGAAGAGGGAGGGAGGGAGAGAACACATGAGGAAGAGAGGGAGGGAGGGAGGGAGAACACATGAGGAAGAGGAGGGAGGGAGAACACATGAGGAAGAGAGGGAGGGAGAACACATGAGGAAGAGAGGGAGGGAGAGAGACACATGAGGAAGAGAGGGAGGGAGGGAGGGAGGGAGAACACATGAGGAAGAGAGGGAGGGAGAACACATGAGGAAGAGAGGGAGGGAGGGAGAACACATGAGGAAGAGAGGGAGAAGAACACATGAGGAAGAGAGGGAGAGAGGGAGGGAGAACACATGAGGAAGGAGGGAGGGAGAACACATGAGGAAGAGAGGGAGAGAGAACACATGAGGAAGAGAGGGAGAGAGAACACATGAGGAAGAGAGGGAGGGAGAGAGACATGAGGAAGAGAGGGAGGAGAACACATGAGGAAGAGAGGGAGAGAGGGAGAAGAAAACATGAGGAAGAGAGGGAGAGAGAACACATGAGGAAGAGAGGGAGAGAGGGAGAGAGGGAGAGAGAACACATGAGGAAGAGAGGGAGAGAGAACACATGAGGAAGAGAGGGAGAGGAAGGGAGGAGAGAACACATGAGGAAGAGAGGGAGAGAGGGAGACACATGAGGAAGAGAGGGAGGAGAACACATGAGGAAGAGAGGGAGGGAGGGAGAACACATGAGGAAGAGAGGGAGAGAGGGAGAGAACACATGAGGAAGAGAGGGAGGAGGGAGAAGAACACATGAGGAAGAGAGGGAGAGAGAACACATGAGGAAGAGAGGGAGAGAGAACACATGAGGAAGAGAGGGAGAGAGGGAGAGAGAACACATGAGGAAGAGAGGGAGGGAGGGAGAGAGAACACATGAGGAAGAGAGGGAGGGGGAGGGAGAACACATGAGGAAGAGAGGGAGGGAGAACACATGAGGAAGAGAGGGAGAGGGGAGGAGAAAACATGAGGAAGAGAGGGAGAGAGAAACACATGAGGAAGAGAGGGAGAGAGGGAGGGAGAACACATGAGAGAGAGGGAGAGGGGAGAGAGAACACATGAGGAAGAGAGGGAGAGAGAACACATGAGGAAGAGAGGGAGAGAGAACACATGAGGAAGAGAGGGAGGGAGAGAACACATGAGGAAGAGAGGGAGGAGGGAGGGAGAACACATGAGGAAGAGAGGGAGGGAGAACACATGAGGAAGAGAGGGAGGGAGAACACATGAGGAAGAGAGGGAGGGAGAGAACACATGAGGAAGAGAGGGAGAGAGGAGGAAGAGAGGGAGAGAGAACACATGAGGAAGAGAGGGAGGGGGAGGAGAACACATGAGGAAGAGAGGGAGGGAGGGAGGGAGAACACATGAGGAAGAGAGGGAGAGAGAACACATGAGGAAGAGAGGGAGAGGAGAACACATGAGGAAGAGAGGGGAGAGAGGAGGGAGAAACACATGAGGAAGAGAGGGAGAGAGGGAGAGAGAGGGAGAACACATGAGGAAGAGAGGGAGGGGGAGAAGAACACATGAGGAAGAGAGGGAGGGAGAACACATGAGGAAGAGAGGGGAGAGGGAGAAACACATGAGGAAGAGAGGGAGAGAGAGAGGAAGTGAGGGAGAGAGAACACATGAGGAAGAGAGGGAGAGAGAACACATGAGGAAGAGAGAGGGAGAGAGAACACATGAGGAAGAGAGGGAGAGAGAACACATGAGGAAGAGAGGGAGAGAGAGAACACATGAGGAAGAGAGGGAGAGAGAACACATGAGGAAGAGAGGGAGAGAGAACACATGAGGAAGAGAGGGAGAGAGAACACATGAGGAAGAGAGGGAGAGGGAGGGAGACACATGAGGAAGAGAGGGAGAGAGAACACATGAGGAAGAGAGGGAGAGAGAACACATGAGGAAGAGAGGGAGAGAGAACACATGAGGAAGAGAGGGAGAGAGAACACATGAGGAAGAGAGGGAGATAGAACACATGAGGAAGAGAGGGAGGGAGAACACATGAGGAAGAGAGGGAGAGAGAACACATGAGGAAGAGAGGGAGGGAGAACACATGAGGAAGAGAGGGAGAGGGGAGGGAAACACATGAGGAAGAGAGGGAGAGAGAACACATGAGGAAGAGAGGGAGAGAGAACACATGAGGAAGAGAGGGGAGAGGGAGGAGAACACATGAGGAAGAGAGGGAGAGAGAACACATGAGGAAGAGAGGGAGAGAGAACACATGAGGAAGAGAGGGAGAGGAGAACACATGAGGAAGAGAGGGAGAGGGAGGGAGAACACATGAGGAAGAGAGGGAGGGAGGGAGAGAACACATGAGGAAGAGAGGAGAGAGAGAACACATGAGGAAGAGAGGGAGAGAGAAACACATGAGGAAGAGAGGGGAGGGAGGGAGGGAGAACACATGAGGAAGAGAGGGAGGAGAGAACACATGAGGAAGAGAGGGAGGGAGAACACATGAGGAAGAGAGGGGAGAGGGAGGGAAACACATGAGGAAGAGAGGGAGAGAGGGAGAACACATGAGGAAGAGAGGGGAGAGAGGGAGAACACATGAGGAAGAGAGGGAGAGAGAACACATGAGGAAGAGAGGGAGAGAGAACACATGAGGAAGAGAGGGAGAGAGAACACATGAGGAAGAGAGGGAGAGAGAACACATGAGGAAGAGAGGGAGAGGGAGGGAGAACACATGAGGAAGAGAGGGAGAGGGAGGGAGAACACATGAGGAAGAGAGGGAGAGAGAACACATGAGGAAGAGAGGGAGAGGGAGAACACATGAGGAAGAGAGGGAGAGGGAGAGAACACATGAGGAAGAAGAGAGGGAGAGAGAACACATGAGGAAGAGAGGGAGAGAGAACACATGAGGAAGAGAGGGAGAGGGAGAAACACATGAGGAAGAGAGGGAGAGGGAGGGAGAACACATGAGGAAGAGAGGGAGAGGGAGGGAGAACACATGAGGAAGAGAGGGGAGAGGGAGGGAGAACACATGAGGAAGAGAGGGAGGGAGGGAGAACACATGAGGAAGAGAGGGGAGAGGGAGGGAGGGAGAACACATGAGGAAGAGAGGGAGGGAGGGAGACACATGAGGAAGAGAGGGAGAGGAGAACACATGAGGAAGAGAGGAGAGGAGGGAGAACACATGAGGAAGAGAGGGAGAGAGAGGAGGGAGAACACATGAGGAAGAGAGGGAGAGAACACATGAGGAAGAGAGGGAGAAGAACACATGAGGAAGAGAGGGAGAGAGAACACATGAGGAAGAGAGGGAGGGAGAGAAACACATGAGGAAGAGAGGGAGGAGAACACATGAGGAAGAGAGGGAGAGAGAACACATGAGGAAGAGAGAGGGGAGAGAGGGAGGGAGAACACATGAGGAAGAGAGGGAGAGGGAGGGAGAACACATGAGGAAGAGAGGGAGAGAGAACACATGAGGAAGAGAGGGAGAGAGGGAGGGAGAACACATGAGGAAGAGAGGGAGAGGGAGGGAGAACACATGAGGAAGAGAGGGAGAGGGAGGGAGAACACATGAGGAAGAGAGGGAGAGAGAACAAGAGAGGGAGGGAGGGAGGGAGAACACATGAGGAAGAGAGGGAGGGAGAACACATGAGGAAGAGAGGGAGGGAGGGAGGGAGAACACATGAGGAAGAGAGGGAGAGGGAGGGAGAACACATGAGGAAGAGAGGGAGGGAGGGAGGGAGAACACATGAGGAAGAGAGGGAGGGGAGGGAGAACACATGAGGAAGAGAGGGAGAGGAGGGAGGGAAACACATGAGGAAGAGAGAGGAGGAAGAGAGGGAGGGAGAACACATGAGGAAGAGAGGGAGACATGAGGAAGAGAGGGAGAGAGAAACATGAGGAAGAGAGGGAGAACACATGAGGAAGAGGGAGAGAACACATGAGGAAGAGAGGGAGGGAGAACACATGAGGAAGAGAGGGAGAGGAGGGAAACACATGAGGAAGAGAGGGAGAGGAGAGAACACATGAGGAAGAGAGAGAACACATGAGGAGGGAGAACAACATGAGGAAGAGAGGGAGGGAGAACACATGGAAGAAGAGAGAGGGAGAACACATGAGGAAGAGAGGGAGAGGGAGGGAGAACACATGAGGAAGAGAGGGAGGGAGAAACACATGAGGAAGAGGGAGGGAGAGAACACATGAGGAAGAGAGGGAGGGAGAACACATGAGGAAGAGAGGGAGAGAAACACATGAGGAAGAGAGGGAGAGGGAGGGAGAACACATGAGGAAGAGAGGGAGGGAGAACACATGAGGAAGAGAGGGAGAGAGAACACATGAGGAAGAGAGGGAGAGAGAAACACATGAGGAAGAGAGGGAGAGAGAACACATGAGGAAGAGAGGGAGGGGGAGAAACACATGAGGAAGAGAGGGAGGGAGGAGAACACATGAGGAAGAGAGGGAGAGAGAACACATGAGGAAGAGAGGGAGAGGGAGGGAGAACACATGAGGAAGAGAGGGAGAGGGAGGAGAACACATGAGGAAGAGAGGGAGGGGAGGGAGAACACATGAGGAAGAGAGGGAGAGGGAGGGAGAACACATGAGGAAGAGAGGGAGAGAGAACACATGAGGAAGAGAGGGAGAGAGAACACATGAGGAAGAGAGGGAGAGAACACATGAGGAAGAGAGGGAGGGAGAAACACATGAGGAAGAGAGGAGAGGGAGGGAGAACACATGAGGAAGAGAGGGAGGAGGAGGAGGGAGGGAGAACACATGAGGAAGAGAGGGAGAGAGAACACATGAGGAAGAGGGAGGGAGGGAGAACACATGAGGAAGAGAGGGAGAGAGGAGGGAGAACACATGAGGAAGAGAGGGAGAGAGAACACATGAGGAAGAGAGGGAGGGGAGGAGAACACATGAGGAAGAGAGGGAGAGAAGAACACATGAGGAAGAGAGGGAGAGAGAACATGAGGAAGAGAGGGAGGGAGAACACATGAGGAAGAAGGGAGAGGGAGGGAGAACACATGAGGAAGAGAGGGAGAGGGAGAACACATGAGGAAGAGAGGGAGGAGAACACATGAGGAAGAGGGAGGGAGGGAGAACACATGAGGAAGAGAGGGAGGGAGAACACATGAGGAAGAGAGGGAGGGAGAACACATGAGGAAGAGAGGGAGAGGGAGGGAGAACACATGAGGAAGAGAGGGAGAGAGAACACATGAGGAAGAGGGGAGGGAGGGAGAACACATGAGGAAGAGAGGGAGGGAGGGAGAACACATGAGGAAGAGAGGGGGAGAGGGAGGGAGAACACATGAGGAAGAGAGGGAGAGGGAGAGGAGAACACATGAGGAAGAGAGGGAGAGAAACACATGAGGAAGAGAGGGAGAGAGGAAGAACACATGAGGAAGAGAGGGAGGAGAACACATGAGGAAGAGAGGGAGGAGAACACATGAGGAAGAGAGGGAGAGGAGGGAACACATGAGGAAGAGAGGGAGAGAGAGGGAGACACATGAGGAAGAGAGGGAGGAGAACACATGAGGAAGAGAGGGAGGAGAACACATGAGGAAGAGAGGGAGGGAGAACACATGAGGAAGAGAGGGAGGGAGAACACATGAGGAAGAGAGGGAGGAGAACACATGAGGAAGAGAGGGAGAGGGAGAAACACATGAGGAAGAGAGGGAGGGAGAACACATGAGGAAGAGAGGGAGGGAGAACACATGAGGAAGAGAGGGAGGAGAACACATGAGGAAGAGAGGGAGGAAACACATGAGGAAGAGAGGGAGGGAGAACACATGAGGAAGAGAGGGAGAGGGAGGGAGAACACATGAGGAAGAGAGGGAGGGAGAACACATGAGGAAGAGGGAGGAGAACACATGAGGAAGAGAGGGAGGGAGAACACATGAGGAAGAGAGGGAGGGGAGGGAGAACACATGAGGAAGAGAGGGAGAGGGAGGGAGAACACATGAGGAAGAGAGGGAGAGGGGAGGGAGAACACATGAGGAAGAGAGGGAGGAGAACACATGAGGAAGAGAGGGGAGGGAGAACACATGAGGAAGAGAGGGAGAGAGAGAACACATGAGGAAGAGAGGGAGAGGGAGGGAGAACACATGAGGAAGAGAGGGAGAGGGAGGGAGAACACATGAGGAAGAGAGGGAGAGGGAGAACACATGAGGAAGAGAGGGAGAGGGAGGGAGAACACATGAGGAAGAGAGGGAGAGAGAACACATGAGGAAGAGAGGGAGAACACATGAGGAAGAGAGGAAGAGAGGGAGAGGAGAACACATGAGGAAGAGAGGGAGAGGGAGGGAGAACACATGAGGAAGAGAGGGAGAGAGGAGGGAGAACACATGAGGAAGAGAGGGAGAGGGAGGGAGAACACATGAGGAAGAGAGGGAGAGGGAGGGAGAACACATGAGGAAGAGAGGGAGAGGGAGGGAGAACACATGAGGAAGAGAGGGAGAGGGAGGAGAACACATGAGGAAGAGAGGGAGGGAGGGAGAACACATGAGGAAGAGAGGGAGAGGGAGGAGAACACATGAGGAAGAGAGGGAGAGAGAACACATGAGGAAGAGAGGGAGAGAGAACACATGAGGAAGAGAGGGAGAGGGAGGAACACATGAGGAAGAGAGGGAGAGGGAGAACACATGAGGAAGAGAGGGAGAGAACACATGAGGAAGAGAGGGAGAGAGAACACATGAGGAAGAGAGGGAGAGAGAGAACACATGAGGAAGAGAGGAGAGAGAACACATGAGGAAGAGAGGGAGAACACATGAGGAAGAGAGGGAGAGAGAACACATGAGGAAGAGAGGGAGAGGGAGGGAGAACACATGAGGAAGAGAGGGAGGAGGGAGGAGAGACACATGAGGAAGAGAGGGGAGAGGGAGGGAGAACACATGAGGAAGAGAGGGAGGGAGAACACATGAGGAAGAGAGGGAGAGGGAGGGAGAACACATGAGGAGGAAGAGGAGAGGGAGGGAGAACACATGAGGAAGAGAGGGAGGGAGAACACATGAGGAAGAGAGAGGGAGAACACATGAGGAAGAGAGGGAGGGAGAACACATGAGGAAGAGAGGGAGGGGAGGGAGAACACATGAGGAAGAGAAGAGAGGGAGGGAGAACACATGAGGAAGAGAGGAGAGAGAACACATGAGGAAGAGAGGGAGAGGGAGGGAGAACACATGAGGAAGAGAGGGAGGGGGAGGGAGAACACATGAGGAAGAGAGGGAGAGAGAACACATGAGGAAGAGAGGGAGAGGGAGGGAGAACACATGAGGAAGAGAGGGAGGGAGAACACATGAGGAAGAGAGGGAGAGGAGGGAAACACATGAGGAAGAGAGGGAGAGAGAACACATGGGAAGAGGGAGGGAGAACACATGAGGAAGAGAGGGAGAGGGAGGGAGAACACATGAGGAAGAGAGGGAGAGAGAAACACATGAGGAAGAGAGGGAGAGAGGGAGGGAGAACACATGAGGAAGAGAGGGAGAGGGAGGGAGAACACATGAGGAAGAGAGGGAGAGAGGGAGGGAGAACACATGAGGACAAGAGGGAGAGAGGGAGGGAGAACACATGAGGAAGAGAGGGAGAGGGAGGGAGAACACATGAGGAAGAGAGGGAGAGGGAGGGAGAACACATGAGGAAGAGAGGGAGAGGGAGGGAGAACACATGAGGAAGAGAGGGAGGGAGAACACATGAGGAAGAGAGGGAGAGGGAGAGAGAACACATGAGGAAGAGAGGGAGAGAGAACACATGAGGAAGAGAGGGAGAGAGAACACATGAGGAAGAGAGGGAGAGGGAACACATGAGGAAGAGAGGGAGAGAACACATGAGGAAGAGAGGGAGAGAGAACACATGAGGAAGAGAGGGAGAGAGAACACATGAGGAAGAGAGGGAGAGAGAACACATGAGGAAGAGGGAGGGAGAACACATGAGGAAGAGAGGGAGAGGGAGGGAGAACACATGAGGAAGAGAGGGAGAGGGAGGGAGAACACATGAGGAAGAGAGGGAGAGGGAGGGAGAACACATGAGGAAGAGAGGGAGAGGGAGGGAGAACACATGAGGAAGAGAGGGAGGGAGAACACATGAGGAAGAGAGGGAGAGAGGGAGAGAGAACACATGAGGAAGAGAGGGAGAGAGAACACATGAGGAAGAGAGGGAGAGAGGGAGAGAGGGAGAGAGAAAACATGAGGAAGAGAGGAAGGGAGGGAGGGAAAACACATGAAGAAGAGAGGGGGAGAGGGAGGGTTTTTGGTAGTAGTAGGCCGATAGCTCAGGATGATGGATCCAGCCAGGGGCAGGGCAGAATAACACTGACCCCAGCTGCCCACTGGACTCACTCTGGAGTGAGTTATATAGAGCCCGGCCCTCCACGATCTGTCTGGACCCTAATGACCCGACCCAGCCAGAACCCTGCCAGGATAGGGTGGTGGGAGACAGGGAGGGAGGGGTGGACGGATGGAGGAAAGTAAACCTGATGGAGGGAAGGGGTGGCTAGATCCATGTCTTTGCGTCTGCATGTACATGTACAGTGTGTCAGCGTCTTCAGTGGTTAAAACAGTGTGTATAAGTATATGTAGGTGTGGTCGTACTACATGTAGTACAATATATATACAAAAGTATGTGGACTCCCCTTCAAATTAATGGATTCTGCTATTTCAGCCATACCCTTTGCTGACAGGTGTATAAAATCGAGCACACAGCCATGCAATCTCCATAGAAAAACATTGGCAGTAGAATGGACTTACTGAAGAGCTCAGAGATGTTCAACGTGGCACCATCATAGGATGACACCTTTCCAACAAGTCAGTTTGTCAAATGTCTGCCCAGCTAAAGCTGCCCCGGTCAACTGTTACTGTGAGGTGGAAACGTCTAGAAGCAACAATGGCTCAGCCACGAAATGGTAGGCCACGCAAGCTCACAGAACGGGACTGCCAAGTGCTGAAGCACCTAGGTTGCAACGATCAAGTTCCAAACTGCCTCTAGAAGCAATGTCAGCACAAGAACTGTTCGTCTGGAGATTCATGAAATGGGTTTCCATGGCTGAGCAGTCGCACACAAGCTTAAGATCACCATGCGCAATGCCAAGCATCAGCTAGAGTGGTGTAAAGCTCACCGCCATTGGACTCTGGAGCAGTGAAAACGTGTTCTCTGTAGTGATGAATCACGTTTCACCATCTGGCAGTCTGACAGACAAATCTGTGTTTGGCAGATGCCAGGAGAATGCTGCCTGCCCGAATGCATAATGCCAAATGTAAAGTTTGGTGGAGGAGGAATAATGGTCTGGGTCTGTTATCCATGGTTTGGACTAGGCCTCTTAGTTCCAGTGAAGGGAAATCTTAATGCCACAGCATACAGTGACATTCTAGACTATTCTGTGCTTCCAACTTTGTGGCAACAGTTTGGGGAAGGCCCGTTCCTGTTTCAGCATGACAATGCCCCCGTGCGTAAAGCAAGGTCCATACAAATAATGATTTGTTGAGATTGGTGTGGAAGAACTTGACTGGCCTGCACAGACCTCAACCCCATCCAACACCTTTGTGATGAATTGGAACGCCGACTGCGAGACCAGGCCTAAACGCCCAACATCAGTGTCCAACCTCACTAACGCTCGTGGCTGAATGGAAGCAAGTCCCCACAGCAATATTCCAGCATCCAGCGGAAAGCCTTCCCAGAAGAGTGGAGGCTTTATAGCAGCAAAGGGGGGACCAACTCCATATTAATGCCCATGATATTGGAATGAAATGTTCGACAAGCAGGTGTCCACATACTTTTGGTAGTGTATGTGGTAGCGGTAGCCCAGTTAAATGATGGCCTCTCACTATGATAATCAAATGGATTCCTGTAAGAGTATGTATGAATGAGAGGAGGAGTGTGTGTGCTTGTGTCAGGGGTAGTATGTGTGTGTGTGTGTGTGCGTGCGTGCGTGTGTGTGTGTGTGTGCTTGTGTCAGGGGTAGTATGTGTGTGTGTGTGTGTGCGTGCGTGCGTGCGTGTGTGTGTGTGTGTGCTTGTGTCAGGGTAGTATGTGTGTGTGTGTGTGTGTGCGTGCGTGCGTGCGTGTGTGTGCGTGCGTGTGTGTGTGCGCACCAGAGAGACCAGCAGGAGAGCTGATTGATTAGCTCAATGGACTGGAGTCTAACCGTTACTGCCCATAAGGAAGCTACTCATTTACTCTGCTGATAATTTCCTTATTAATTATCAATCATACCACAGAAGACATTTAACTATACCCTGTCATAACAGCCTGTTTAAGACTGGAATTGAATCCTGGTAGTGAAGACCATAAACTGAGGTGGACAAAAATATTGGTTTATTAAAAAATTCTGCGAAGATACTCAGGAGTCCATTAGAAGCAATTCATATTGAAGTCATATTTTATGATTTTAGATTATATTGGCCAGCAAAAGATGCTGTATGGTACTGAGAGATGCCATCACTCTGTTGTTTTGAAATGAGTGTTAGTGTACTGACCTGGAGCTCAGTCTGGAAGAAGAACTTCTGTGGACACTGGGAGCAGTCGTAGATCTTGTCCTCCTGACCGTGGACGGCAAAGATGTGCTGCTGCAGCTTATTGGCCTGGACAAAGGCTGGGGGAGGGGAGAAGTAGGAGGATAGGTTAGATGATTGGTCAGACTGGTGATAAGTTATGCTAGCTAGAGAACTAGATTTTTGAATACAATTTTGTGAGGGAAAAGGGAAAGGTTTCAAGTCTCACTCTCCCTGATTGCAAATCCTGAGGCTAGAGACAAAGTCATACTAGTTCAACTAAAACAACAACTTCAACAGCGTCAACACAAATAAAGGGAAAAGGACCCCTCTTCCATGAGCATTAGTGGATGAAGCTCCATCAGAGCCGCTACGGGAATGAGAGGAGAGATGGAGAGATGGGGGAGACAGCAAGCAGACTACACTATCCCCTACAAACCTTGTGATATTTATCAATAAATTATCCTCCATTCCTGTTTTTTAATTTTCACTCCTGTGTTTTTTTTTCTTCTGTTTTGTTTCAGTAAACTTAAGTTTGCTGTGTGTGCGGAAAGTCTGAATTATTAACCCTCCCCAAAGGAGCAGCACCCCTAACTTATTCATAACCCGCACAGGAATAGAGTTCAACTTTAAAAGAGTGCTGTGTACCTGTGGGGGAAGGGGGACACACATCTACTGAGAGGAACAGAGAGAGAGAGAGAGAGAAGGGTGGCTGCTACATGGTCTGAGCTTACAGTAAGTCTTCTGATGCAGACAGACAAACAGGTAGATTCTTAGACAGGCAGGGAGGGATTGGGATGTCCAATTACTAGAGAAACAGATAGATAGAGAGAAACTAAAAACAGACAAAAAGAAAGAAGGAAGGACACAAAATGGCATCTCAGCTGCGGTCAACCATATCTGTATTTCAGTGGAAATAATATTTCTGATTCTTAGAGGGGAGCCGGTGGTCCAATGTGACTTTCAGCCTGCTGCCTGTAGAGCCCTGGCTGCTTAACTCTGAGGACACGTACAGCGGGCCCCTAAACCATCCGGACGGCCACAGAGGATTAGCTGCCCTCCTCTTTCAAACTGCTCTTTATTCTCTGACCTCTCAGGGCCTTTCTGATCTGGGGCACAGCAGACACAGGGGACCACGGCCAAGCCTGAAGGACCTTGAGCCGTTCTGCTCGGCCTGCTAGTCTCGGCTAGTCTCAGTGTTACACCTGTCAAGCCCTGTGACTGTGCATGTGCCATTATCAAGCTGATAGTGGCTGGGCTAGTCTCTGTGTTACACCTGTCCAGCCCTGTGACTGTGCATGTGCCATTATCAAGCTGATAGTGGCTGGGCTAGTCTCTGTGTTTTACCTGTCCAGCCCTGTGACTGTGCATGTGCCATTATCAAGCTGATAGTGGCTGGGCTAGTCTCTGTGTTACACCTGTCCAGCCCTGTGACTGTGCATGTGCCATTATCAAGCTGATAGTGGCTGGGCTAGTCTCTGTGTTACACCTGTCCAGCCCTGTGACTGTGCATGTGCCATTATCAAGCTGATAGTGGCTGGGCTGTGTTTTACCTGTCTCTGTACATGTGCCATTATCAAGTGATAGTGGCTGGGCTAGTCTCTGTGTTACACCTGTCCAGCCCTGGCCATTATCAAGGCTGGGCCTCTGTGCTACACCCTGTCCAGCCCTGTGACTGTACATGTGCCATTATCAAGCTGATAGTGGCTGGGCTAGTCTCTGTGCTACGCCTGGCCGGCCCTGGCCCTCTGCTTAACTCTGTGGCTGTGCCTGTGACTGAAAAGAGTGGACTGTGTGAGTCTCAGCCACTCAGGGGGGACGTCTGACCAGGTTGCACTATGGGTAAATCAGCTCTAATTAACGTTCCCATCAGCACGGCAGGACTCTTGAAGGACCGGAGTTCTCCTACTCAGAAGCACAGAGTTGACCTCTGTGGACTGGCTCTGCTCGGTCAACTGCAGCTTGGGTATTTATCATAATATTTTCACTATCTCGCACCCTGACTCCGATGTGTGGAGCGAGTTTTTTTTCAATTTAGGTTATTCTTTACTATATGGATTTACAGTTGAAGTTGGAACCTTACCCAAATACATTTAAACTCAGTTAATTTAATCTGAGTAAAAATTCCCCGTCTTAGGTCAGTTAGGATCACCACTTCATTTTAAGAATGTGAAATGTCAGAATATTAGTAGAGAGTGATTAATTTCAGCTTTTATTTCTTTCATCACATTCCCAGTGGATCAGAAGTTTACATACACTCAATTAGTATTTGGTAGCATTGCCTTTAAATTGTTTAACTTTGGTCAAATATTTTGGGTAGCCTTCCACAAGCTTCCCACAATAAGTTGGGTGAATTTTGGCTCATTCCTCCTGACAGAGCTGGTGTAACTGAGTCACGTTTGTAGGCCTCCTTGCTCGCACACACCTTTTCAGTCCTGCCCACAAATGTTATATGGGACTGAGGTCAGGGCTTTGTGATGGCCACTCCAATACCTTGACTTTGTTGTCCTTAGCCATTTTGCTTCAACTTTGGAAGTATGCTTGGGGTCATTGTCCATTTGGAAGACCCATTTGCGACCAAGCTTTAACTTCCTGACTGATGTCTTGAGATGTTGCTTCAATGTATCCACCTAATTTTCCTGCCTCATGATGCCATCTATTTTGTGAAGTGCACCAGTCCCTCCTACAGCAAAGCACCCCCACAACATGATACTCCTACCCCCACAACATGATACTGCTACCCCCACAACATGATGCTGCCACCCCCGTGCTTCACGGTTGGTATGGAGTTCTTCGGCTTGCAAGCCTCCCCCTTTTGCCTGCAAACATATCGATGATTATTATGGACAAACAGTTCTATTTTTGTTTCATCAGACCAGAGGACATTTCTCCAAAAAGTACAATCTTTGTCCCCATGTGCAGTGGCAAACCGTAGTCTGGCTTTTTTAAGGCGGTTTTGGAGCAGTGTCTTCTTCCTTGCTGAGCGGCCTTTCAGGTTATGTTGATACAGGACTTGTTTTACTGTGGATATAGATACCTTTTGTACCAGCATCTTCACAAGGTCCTTTGCTGTTGTTCACCAAAGTACGTTCATCTCTAGGAGACAGAACACGTCTCCATCCTGAGCGGTATGACGGCTGCGTGGTCCCATGGTGTTTATACTAGCGTACTATTGTTTGTACAGATGAACGTGGTACCTTCAGGCATTTGGAAATTGCTCCCAAGTATGAAGAAGACTTGTGGAGGTCTACAAGTTTTTTTTCTGAGATCTTGGCTGATTTCTTTTCATTTTCCCATGATGTCAAGCAAAGAGGCACTGAGTTTGAAGGTCGGCCTTGAAATACATCCACAGGTACACCTCCAATTGACTCAAATCATGTCAATTAGCCAATCTGAAGCTTCTAAAGCCATGACATTTTCTGGAATTTTCCAAGCCGTTTAAAGTCGACTTAGTTTATGTAAACTTCTGACCCACTGGAAATGTGATACAGGAGGATACAGGTGATAGAGGAGGAGGACTGTATTTTACCACAGGAGGGGGTAGAGGGTGGAAGGTATGGAGAGACAGAGGGAGATGGAGGAGTAGAGAAGGAGAGGGTGGAAAGGTGAAGAATGTAACAGGGTCCGTGTATTAGCGGCTCTGCTATTTTATGGGTGAGATGTTATTATATGTATGTGAAAGGGCAGAAATGTGTTGGGGCCTGCGGCTCGAGTGGACCATGTGTTCAAATTGTCTCTATGTTTGTATATGTTAATGTCGGTCAGACACTGAAGCACCTTGACTGCCCTCCACCTGCCCCCCCTCCCCACCTGTGAAGCAGACGGGACACTTGAAGGTGCCGCCCATGCCCTCGAAGCTGTGCTCGATCAGGTGACACAGGAGCTTGGCCGGAGAGTCAAACATCTGGTTACACAGCTTGCACTCGTGATTGATGCCTTCCTCTGCAAAAGAAGAACACACCATACAACAAGGAGGGTCAGAGGGTGAAGGCAGGGGAAACACATTATACACATACATTAATATCAAACACACACAATTAAAAGCGTCAGCTCATGTACAGGTGTGTGTCTACTAAAGTATAGCGGTTCAATTCCATCATTGCCTCTCTCCCATATGCCCAGAGAGGGAGACATGTCCAGTCTGAATCCTACTGAGAAAGGGATGTCCATCCGCTTCTCTCTCTCTCTCTCTCTCTCTCTCTCTCTCTCTCAGAACTGGCCTGTGTGACCAGCCGCTCCCCCCTCCCCTTCTCCCAGTGCCTCTTCTCTCCCGGCCGGTAATTGCCTGCCACCCCCAGTGGTCTGGGCTATGTGCCCTCCCCCTGCTCGCCGCTCTATTTTAAGCCTGCATGAATGACATCAGCGGCCCCCTCCGCCGTGGGACAGATGAAAGGTGGGCGTTGGGTCCTGGCTGGGCGCCTCCGCTCCTGTCTTATCGGCCGAGCGCCACACAGGACCGAGCCGCGCCCGTCCCCGTGCCATCAGATTACCTCCACTGCGCCCCAATCGCAGCCTCTCGCCAAGCCCCGAACCGTGGAAGACACCGCTGCTGGTCCCTGTCCCCCCTCAAGGCAACCTCCCCGCCTACCCCGCTGTCCCACCGCAGACAGTGTACCCCATGCCCCGAGGTGTCCCGCTGCTCAGCAACAGTGGCACGCAGAGTTAATAAAGTCTTCAATCAAACATCCCTAACACCCCCCTGACCTCCCCACCTCACCCCACCAACACCCCCCATACCAAAACCACATCCACTGACTCCAATCTCCTCTCCGTCTCAAAGGCCTGCACAAGGGTGCCTTAATCCCTGTCTGAATGGCTACGGGAAGGAGGGGGGTGTGGAGCTGGGTGCGGACGGGGCTTAGAGGCATTGGCAAGGGTACTCCTTTGGTCTGCCCCTCCCCGCTGCTGCTTCCTCAAAGACATCGTGTTTGGGTGGGATGCCTTTCTGTCCCAAACCACACTGAGATGGTGGTTGATTACCATTTAAAATATTAAATTGTGGCAAGATTGAAGCAGCAGGTGAAACTTCCCATGAACCCAGAGACACACAGAGAGAGAGAGAGAAGAGAGAGAATAAACCCTACAGCGATAACCACAACACAACCAACAGCACCAATTGACCCATAGAATACTGATCTACAAACATCAACTGACAATAGATCTAGCATACTGCATACGCGTCCAAAAGTGACTATAAGGTGAAATGAGGGTTATGTATGTGTTAAACATTGAGAGAGAGAACTGAGCTCAATACGGAGAGAGAGAGAGACAGAGAGAGAGACAGAGACAGAGAGAGAGAGACAGAGAGAGACAGAGAGAGAGAGAGACAGAGACAGACAGAGACAGAGACAGAGAGAGAGACAGAGAGAGAGAGAGAGAGAGAGAGAGAGAGAGAGAGAGAGGGAGAACTGAGCTCAATACAGAGAGCAGGGGGTTAATTGGGCTGTCCGCCAGTCCAAGGGCGCAGAGTGAGGGGGCCCAGAGCGATTGTATGTGTGGGTCCTATGAAAGTGATGTATTTTCTATACAAATACAGTTGTTTTGATCAGTGAGTGGGGAGTGCACTCTGTCTGTCCTCCCTTTCAGCGCACAGAGGGAGGGCTGGTGGGCTGAGCTCTATCAGACACAAAGCGGGCTGGGCCGTGCGGGCTGTGTGTGTGTGGGGGAACCATGGCGAGATGACAGGACCCTGGAACGTCCTGCCGGCCAGCTTTGTGTCTGAGAGAGCATTTGATCCGTGAGGCAGCCACACCGCCGCACAGCTCCTACTCCGGGAGGCCCGCACTGGGGCAGGGAGGGAGAGCAGAGGTTTGGTGAAGGTGAGTCCTGGGAGTTTCACTAAACTAGCACACAAAGCCAAACTGTACTCAACTTGTACAGAGTTTATAGCATACTAATTACGCTATGACATATTAAGAGTATATACTGTACTGCTATACAAATCACTGATGCAGACAATCATGAATAAACATAATCCCTATTAGTGTGTCACCTCTTTTCTTTTCTCACTACATGACCATTACAATTCCAATAAAGGATTAATTCATCACAAGTAAGTGGCCGCGGACTTGGCCTGTTAGATGAGTGTATGGATGTTTTGTACAAGCAGCCCATAGAAGAGTCATTAGCATGGCAGCAGAGAGAGGTTAAATAGCTACAACACATTTAATCCTTTAAAGGCCTCACTTCAGCTATCAGCACCACAGATCAGACATGGACAACAGGAAAAAAGAGAAGGACAAACAGACCGATCTGTTAAGAGGCTTGATCGGTATGCAGAGTGAAGAAAGGGAGAGAGAGCGAGAGAGGGAGGAAGACAGTGAGAGAAAGAGAATATTTAAGTGATTGAGAGGGGAAAACCTTCCCCACCTCCTAAGGTATGCACAATCTTAATTGAGAAACAGCATGATGCCGTCAAACATACGCAGAATTACTGATGAGGGCTTGCCAGGACACTAATGGGAAAGAGAGAGAGGGAGCGAGAGAAAGCAAGGAGGAGAGAGACAGTGTGAGAGAAAGCAGGGGGAAGAGAGACAGTGTGAGAGAAAGCAGGGGGAAGAGAGACAGTGTGAGAGAAAGCAGGGGGAAGAGAGACAGTGTGAGAGAAAGCAGGGGGAAGAGAGACAGTGTGAGAGAAAGCAGGGGAAGAGAGACAGTGTGAGAGAGCAGGGGAAGAGAGACAGTGTGAGAGAAAGAAAGAGAGACAGGGGAAAAGCAGGGGGAAGAGACAGTGTGAGAGAAAGCAGGGGGAAGAGAGACAGTGTGAGAGAAAGCAGGGGAAGAGAGACAGTGTGAGAGAAAGCAAAGACAGTGTGAGAGAAAGCAGGGGAAGAGAGAAGAAAGCAGGGGAAGAGAGACAGTGTGAGAGAAAGCCAGTGTGAGAGAAAGCAGGAGGAGAGAGAGACAGTGTGAGAGAAAGCAGGGGGAAGAGAGACAGTGTGAGAGAAAGCAGGGGGAAGAGAGACAGTGTGAGAGAAAGCAGGGGAGAAGAGAGAGAAAGCAGTGTGAGAGAAAGCAGGGGGAAGAGAGACAGTGTGAGAGAAAGCAGGGGAAGAGAGACAGTGTGAGAGAAAGCAGGGGAAAAGAAGAGAGACAGTGTGAGAGAAAGCAGGGGGAAGAGAGACAGTGTGAGAGAAAGCAGGGGGAAGAGAGACAGTGTGAGAGAAAGCAGGGGGAAGAGAGAGTAAGGAGGAAGAAAGTGATGCCAGACAAGGAAAATCGGTACAATTACATAACGGGATATTATTTCTGACGACATATCATATCGCTATATTATTTTTGCGCTAGTTGGCTGTAGCTGCACCAAAACTCCAGTATTTTTCCTTCTTAGATTGTTCTCCATCTTCTTTTAAAATCGGGAGCCAATTTGTTTTCAGCACTTTTATTTCCATGACTGATCAAAACTCGTTTTCTCACGGCTCTCTCTTGTCCCTCTGCAGCAGACATATGGTGAGCAATGTGTTTGGAACATGGAATCTGAGAATCGCAATACATATCATATTGGCATCTAAGTATCGTGCTGATATTGTGTTGTGAGGTCCATGGCAATTCCCAGCCCTAGAAGAAAGAGAGGGATGCACTGAAAGAAAGCAGGTAAAGGACTACAGTCTAAGGTGGGTGGAGAGATGGAAGGTCTTGCAGTGATGGAGAGGAAAGACGCCAAGTGAAGGAAATAAAAAACGATTTATATATTATTCCTAAACTGTTATTCCACCGACTGAACAGAAGTCTTATCCTGTACAAACACTGCTGCGGTACAACGGGGAGGCTGCCTCTGCTTAGCCAATGTGCTTCCAGCTAATTGACCAGGGGGAGTCCCTCCGCGGGGACAGCCCTGTCAACGCAGGCGCACCCTTCCTCCCACTCCAGCTTCTCTCCCCACAACCCCCTGCAGTGTGCACTGGCACATAAATGAGCTCCTTGGTTGTGAGCTGGGCTTCCCCAGGGCCCCGGCCCCCACCCCTCGCCCTGCGGCCTAAAGCCTGGCCTGGCGATTGATGGCAGGGATGGCGGGAGAGATACAAGGGGAGAGCAGAGGGGGGTTGAGGGGGCAAAAGGGGGTGGAGGTGCTGGGCTCCTCTAGGGGGCTAGCTCAAGGTGTGTTGCCATGGAAACACACAGAGAGAGGAGGGAGAAATTGAGGCATACTGAGCTTGACCCATGGTAGTGGGGGCGGCAATGTGGGCCAGAGTATACACACACACACACACACACACACACACACACACACACCCTGCTGCAGAGCTGGAGGCGTCCCAAGAGCTCTCCACCTCTGCTTTCCCTTTCAGACACACACACCCGTATACACACACACACACACACACACACACAAACACACAAACAAACACGTAAACACACACACACACAGCTGCAATGCTGAGATGAACCCTGGAGCTCCTAACACCCACACATACACAGACTTTCACTTGCCTTCACTCAATCTATCTCTGACACAAACTCTTTGTATGCCACTTCTCTGTCACAGCTATTCACTACTCTTCTTCCAACAGTTTACTGACTCTGCCTGGGACCATCCTTCTCTCCCTTCAACTCCCTCTTTCTTTCCTCTCCTTCTCCCGCTCTCCTGGCCACGGCCCTGGTTCACACGTTTCCCATTATCTGCAGTAAATATTTCCGGAGCGCGCTCTCCGTCGGGCCAAGCGTGATGGAGTCTCCGGCTCCAGATATTTTTGGCAGACGTGGACGGCATATGGAGCTGACCAGCTTGGAATCTCCTATCAGATTACATAACAGTAGGATGCTGGATCTCTCCACCCCGTAGAAACCGACCTTCATGCAAACACACAAACAAACTGTCCTTCCAAAGCACACTAGCCACTCGTCGCTCCATTTCCCTCCTTCTCCCCAACTCCCTCCATCGCAGTCATTTCTATAAAAAAAACACCCATCTACTCTTTCCTGACATACAGTTGAAGTCCGAAGTTTTACATACACTGATGTTGGAGTTATTAAAACTCGTTTTTCAACCACTCCACAAATGTCTTGTTAACAAACTATAGTTTTGGCAAGTCAGTTAGGACATCTACTGTGTGCATGACGCAAAACATTTTACCAACAATTGTTTACAGACGGATTATTTCACTTATAATTCACTGTTTCACAATTCCAGTTGGTCAGAAGTTTCCAGCATAGCTTCGAGGGCATGGGGCGGCACCTTCAAGTGTCCTGTCTGCTTCACAGGTGGGGAGGAGGGGGCAGGTGGAGGGCAGTCAAGGTGCTTCAGTGTCTGACCGACATTAACATACACAAACATAGAGACAATTTGAACACATGGTCCACTCGAGCCGCAGGCCCCAACACATTTCTGCCCTTTCACATACATATAATAACATCTCACCCATAAAATAGCAGAGCTGCTAATACACGGACCCTGTTACATTCTTCACCTTTCCACCCTCTCCTTCTCTACTCCTCCATCTCCCTCTGTCTCTCCATACCTTCCACCCTCTACCCCCTCCTGTGGTAAAATACAGTCCTCCTCCTGTATCACCTGTATCACATTTCCAGTGGGTAAGAAGTTTACATAAACTAAGTCGACTGTGTCTTTCAACAGTTATAGTATAGTTTTGCCAAGTCGGTTACTTGTGCAAGACACAAGTAATTTTTCCAACAATTGTTTACAGACAGATTATTTCACTTATAATTCACTGTATCACAATTCCAGTGGGTCAGAAGTTTACATACACTAAGTTGACTGTGCCTTTAAACAGCTTGGAAAATTCCAGAAAATGTCATGGCTTTAGAAGCTTCTGATAGGCTAATTGACATAATTTGAGTCAATTGGAGGTGTACCTGTGGATGTATTTCAAGGCCGACCTTCAAACTCAGTGCCTCTTTGCTTGACATAATGAGAAAATCAAAAGAAATCAGCCAAGACCTCAGAATTTTTTTTTTGTAGACCTCCACAAGTCTGGTTCATCCTTGGGAGGAATTTCCAAATACCTGAAGGTACCACGTTCATCTGTACAAACAGTAGTAGGCAAGTATAAACACCATGGGACCATGCAGCCATCATACTGCTCAGAAAGGAGACGTGTTCTGTCTCCTAGAGATGAATGTACTTTGGTGTGAAAAGTACATTCAGAAATTATCTCTGGTCTGATGAAACAAAAATAGAACTGTTTGGCCATAATGACCATTGTTATGTTTGGAGGAAAAAGGGGGAGGCTTGCAAGCTGAAGAACACCACCCCAACCGTGAAGAACGGGGGTGGCAGCATCATGTTGTGGGGGTGCTTTGCTGCAGGAGGGTCTGGTGCACTTCACAAAATAGATGGAATCATGAGGTAGGAAAATTATGTAGATTTATTGAAGCAACATCTCAAGACATCCGTCAGGAAGTTAAAGCTTGGTCGCAAATGGGTCTTCCAAATGGACAATGACCCCAAGCATACTTCCAAAGTTGTGGAAAAATAGCTTAACACAACAAAGTCAAGGTATTTGAGTGGCCATCACAAAGCCCTGACCTCAATCCCATAGAATATTTGTGGGCAGAACTGAAAAAACGTGTGCAGGCAAGGAGGCCTACAAACCTGACTCAGTTACACCAGCTCTGTCAGGAGGAATGGGCCAAAACTCACTCAAATTATTGTGGGAAGCTTGTGGAAGGCGACCCGAAACGTTTGACCCAAGTTAAACCATTTAAAGGCAATGCTACCAAATACTAATTGAGTGTATGTAAACTTCTGACCCACTAGGAATGTGATGAAAGACATAAAAGCTGAAATAAATCATTCTCTCTCTAATATAATTCTGACTTTTCACATTCTTAAAATAAAACGGTGATCCTAACTGACCTAAGACAGGGAATTTTACTCTGATTAAATGTCAGGAATTGTGAAAAACTGCTTTTAAATGTATTTGGCTAAGGTGTATGTAAACTTCCGACTTCAACTGTACTTTATGTGGGCTTTTGACCTAAGGACTGGTGTCCACTGACCAGTCTTCAGGTCTGATTACCAAGGTTCTCCATTCTTATTGGGTCTGTTGACACACTGCAAGGTCAATGGCCCAAATTGGCCACTCTGAACTGCAGGAGCCATGATGAAGCCATGGTACTCAGTGGTAGAAAAAGTACCCAATTGTCAAACTTGAGTAAAAGTATAGATACCTTAAAATAATAGAAAGTCACTCAAGTAAAAGTGAAAGGCACCCAGTAAAATACTACTTGAGTAAAAATCTAAAAGTATTTGGTTTTAAATATACTTAAGTATCAAAAGTAAATGTAATTGCTAAAATATACTGTAATTGCTAAAAGTATCAGAAGTAGAAGTAAAAGTATCAATTATTTTTAAAAATCCTTATATTAAGCAAAGCCATTTTCTTATTTTAAAAATGTACGGATAGCCAGGGGCACATTCCAACACTCAGATATTATTTACAAAATATGCATTGGTGTTTAGTGAGTCCGCCAGACCACAGACAGTAGGGATGACCACGTGTTCTCTTGATAAGTGTGTGAATTTCACAATTTTCTGGTCCTGCTAAGCATTCAAAATGTATCTGACGAGGTCCTCCGTAATCCTTCTAGTCCTATTCTACTGAACTACCTCACAACAACTCCCCACCTTCCACCAATCACATTTTCTCCTTCCTCCACAACACCTGGGCTCCACCAAATCAGGGTTAGGCAGTAGGCCCGCGCCCCCGCCCAGCAGCCCTGTCTGGCCCTGGCCGCCCGCTGTCCATCCAGGCCTCTCTCCCTGGGAGAGCTGCTTCTCATTTCCTCCACACACACGCAGATAAAGAGGCAGCACACAGAGACACAGGCAGGGGCCCCCCAGCCAACACCAGAGAAATGGGAAATAATCAACGACATAAGCTTGCATGTGCTGCGTGTCCTCGGCTTACACCTAGCAGCCTATATGCAGATGGAAACAAGATGTTTATGTTTAGGCATCTTGACTACACTCTAGAATAATGGCAGCCATATGCAAAGGAAATCAAAAAGGAAATTATATGTGCATTTAAATCTCAGGGTCAAAAAATAAATAACTCGGAGCTTGGTCACACACACACACACACACACACACACACACACACACACACACACACACACACACACACACACACACACACACACACACACACACACACACACACACAGCCCAGATGGATTGTGAGAGGGAGAGTGTGAGGGAGTATAATGTATGCATGGTATTTGTGTTTTGAATGTTAATGGAATGCTCTAAAGTGCCCATGTGGGAATAGCTGTAATCAGTGCACCAATAAAACCACCACATGATAAGTCTTTATAAGTGGCAGTCACTCCCAGGGCCTCCATTTACTTCAAGTGTTGCTCTACATCTTCCCGCCTCTACCTCACTGACTCCACCCATATGTTTCCATATGCCTCTGTCTTACAGCCCACATTAGCAGGCCGTGTGCTGTCCATAAAGGTTGCCGATGGGCCACATTACGAGACACTCACACACAGGCCCTACAAAACGCTTCAGTAATAATTAAAGGTTCTATGTGGGAACATATGCTCTAATTGACATTAGCCGACTATTGTCACTCTCTCCAGTGGAAGGCATTGTGAGTCTGTGGTAGTTCCCACAAGAGCAACTCATACATCATCACCACCCATCCAACTAGGTTACCAAGCACTTCTGTTCTGTATCTAGGGCTAATCACCACGGCAACAGCAATTGACTATAACCTGTAATCAAGGCTGGTGTGAATAATGAGTTCTTCTGATCGGCATCTGTGTGACTGGAGCTTTCTCTGGCCCTTGCTGACAAACACAGCTGTTTCTGAGATTGAGGGACAAGGTTTTCAGCACAGATCTGTGCCAGAACACTGCAAAGCCATTACTAATAATCTGAAATAAGAAGACAATTACTAAACCAAGTAAACTAAGCCAAATATGATGGTTATTTTGCTCACTGATATTGGTCATGCAAAATGCACTGCAGCCTAACATTCAACCGCTGACCTAACCAGTTGCCCACAGACCTCAAGGTGAAACACAGCACTTATTCCATGCCGAATACATAACTTTTAATAGGTGCAAACACACACACACACACACACACACACACACACACACACACGCACACGCACACGCACACGCACACACACACGCACACACACACAGAAACACACACACACACAAACACACAGACACCCATCCCAGATTGCTAATTGAGGTGATTGAAGATCATGTAGATAATGAAGATAGTGTAATTAGGTGTGTTGTAAATGGAGGTCTAGGCTGCTGCCTGGCTGCTGCTGGCCTGTGTTTCTGGACAGCCTTGGTCTGATAGAGCCTTATTGAATCTGAGGCCTGGCGCTGTGGGCTGCTGGAGCAGCAAGGCACCTGGCCGGACTCACAACCCAACCTCACAGACTGGTCATCAACCTTCACAAGACACAGGGGCGCTCCACTACCCTCACTAGCTGCCAGAGATAGTCAGTAGTAATACAGTAATGCAAACACACTTGCACAAAGAGACAGACCAGGGAAAGGACGTGAGAGGAGACTCTGTGTTGGAACACTGTGGATCATTAACACAGTGGTGGTTGACCATCATTACACTGAAGACAGGCATGACGGCTTGATCTGATAGAATGTTTCCCTTCAATATATGTTTCCCTTCAATACAACAGAGCACACAACACAGCCAACAACTGTATGTGTGTGTGTACTGGGGTGTGTGCGTCCACGTTTGAGCTTTTCTGTGTGAATATCTCATCCTACCCTGCTGTGGTATATCTGTGTGTGTGTGTGTGTGTGTGTGTGTGTTCATCTGTATACATGTATGTTTGCATGTGAATATCTCATCCTACCCTGCTGTGGTATATCTGTGTGTGTGTGTGTGTGTGTGTGTGTTCATCTGTATACATGTGTGTATGCATGTGAATATCTCATCCTACCCTGCTGTGGTATATCTGTGTGTGTGTGTGTGTGTGTTCATCTGTATACATGTGTGTATGTATGTGAATGTCTAATCCTACCCTGCTGTGGTATATCTGTGTGTGTGTGTTCATCTGTATACATGTGTGTATGTATGTGAATGTCTAATCCTACCCTGCTGTGGTATATCTGTGTGTGTGTGTGTGTGTGTGTGTGTTCATCTGTATACATGTGTGTATGCATGTGAATGTCTAATCCTACCCTGCTGTGGTATATCTGTGTGTGTGTGTTCATCTGTATACATGTGTGTATGCATGTGAATGTCTAATATGCTGTGTGTGTGTGTTCATCTGTATACATGTGTGTATGCATGTGAATGTCTAATCCTACCCTGCTGTGGTATATCTGTGTGTGTGTGTTCATCTGTATACATGTGTGTATGCATGTGAATGTCTAATCCTACCCTGCTGTGGTATATCTGTGTGTGTGTGTTCATCTGTATACATGTGTGTATGCATGTGAATGTCTAATCCTACCCTGCTGTGGTATATCTGTGTGTGTGTGTTCATCTGTATACATGTGTGTATGCATGTGAATGTCTAATCCTACCCTGCTGTGGTATATCTGTGTGTGTGTGTTCATCTGTATACATGTGTGTATGCATGTGAATATCTCATCCTACCCTGCTGTGGTATATCTGTGTGTGTGTGTTCATCTGTATACATGTGTGTATGCATGTGAATATCTCATCCTACCCTGCTGTGGTATATCTGTGTGTGTGTGTGTTCATCTGTATACATGTGTGTATGCATGTGAATATCTAATCCTACCCTGCTGCTGTGTGTGTGTGTGTTCATCTGTATACTGTGTTTGCATGTGTGTCTAATCCTACCCTGCTGTGTATATCTGTGTGTGTGTTTCATCTGTATACATGTGTGTATGCATGTGAATATCTATCCTACCCTGCTGTGGTATATCTGTGTGTGTGTGTTCATCTGTATACATGTGTGTATGCATGTGAATATCTAATCCTACTCTGCTGTGGTATATTTGTGTGTGTGTGTTCATCTGTATACATGTGTGTATGCATGTGAATATCTAATCCTACGCCCCTGGGTGCACTGGGGGGGTTTATCCATGGTACAACTCCCAAATGCATCTAAAAAGCCAATCTCCACGAACCATTCCACAACAATTACTCATTGTCATTTCTTCCCTAAGGGAGAGGGCAGATTCCTGGGACTTCATTTCCTGTCCCCCAGCCCAACTGCCCCCCTCTCTCAGCTGTGAGAGAAAATAATCACAAACAACAACCCCAGCGGCAGAAGATTTGAGCGATCACACAGATATGCAAAAGACATCCCACCCTACTTTGTAGCTAGGGGTCGGCAGCCAGGGTCGTGTGTGCCTGCTGCCCTGCTCTTCCCATTGTGTTGTTCCTTATTCATTAGAACACCAACCCAGTCTTTGGTCGGCTGGTTGAGAATTATCTGGCCACCAAGGGAGAATAAAATATGAGGAAGCAGCAGGATGCTAATAATGCACCTCCAGTTGTTCAAGTGAACCTGCAAATGTGCCCATCTGTAGAGAGAGAGAGGAGAGAGCAGAGGACAGAGGAGAGAGAGAGCAGAGAGGGAGGAGAGAGGAGAGAGAGGAGAGAGAGGAGAGATAGAGGAGAGAGGAGAGAGAGAGGAGAGAGGAGAGAGAGAGGAGAGAGAAGAGCGAGAGGAGAGGGAGAGAGAGAGGAGAGACAGAGAGAGAGAGGAGAGAGAGGAGAGAGGTGGAGAGAGGAGAGAGAGACTCAGGGCTGTGCTAAGGGCCCCCACGCCCTTCCCTTGAGGCATCTTTCGTACTCCTCTGGAACTCATTCTCCCAGAATTCTTCACTCTACATTGGGCCTCTCTCTGCTAGAATGCCGCATTGACTTCTACAGTAGCGTAGTCCTCACTGTCCCTATATGCGCCACTACTATGCCACTCTGTCCCTGGTTGCCTCTCTGTGGATGGGGCATGGGTCAGAGAAAGAGATTGCAGAGAGGAATTGCAATGGGCCCTCAAGCCCCGCCCCCTGCTGCTACCACCACATTGAAATACAAACAAATAAATAACAACTTCCCCATTCATTATTCCGAGGCAGGAATCAAATATACATATGTTGGGAGATTTGTTTGTGAGTAAGTGTAGGGCAGTAGAGACTTTTAAAAGGGCCTCATCGTGACCAGAATTCACAAATGATGCTGGGATTCCCCACTGATACAAGACGAGATAATTAAAGCCTAACTAGCTTCAGTGTGGAGCGGGGGAGGACAGAACAGAACAAAGGCCATCACTCTGCAGAGATATTGCAACCTCTGTCGGCAGAATCCACACACGGGCCACAGAATGAGACTGCACCAGTGATCCACACACAGCTTACTACCCAGCCCCCCAGCATGCCTCGCCAGGCGCTGTGTACTAACGGCACCACTTAGCCGCCAGACAGGGCCTCCTAATCCAATGCCAGGGCTGTTTGAAGGTTAGCAGGGGTAAAGCAACACACTAATATTAATATCAGTGTGTGAAGGATGGGAGTTATTAAAGATGACTGGGCATGTTTGGAGGGAGGCCTCTCCCCGGGGCTGACACCAAACAAGATGTTCAAAGACCCGCAGTCAAAATAAATCAATATTAATGCACACACATCCACAACAAAGGACGAGATGTCAGCAACCCTGTTTAGAGGACGCTTTTTCATCTTAACTTTGCCCCCCTCTCTCTCCCCATAGAAGGAGGGAGGAGGAGGCGGCTGTTTATCCCCCTAAGCAAGCTCATCTGTCCCAGCTAGGAGTCCCTCAGTCAAATCAAAGGCTCTCCTGTCAGGGCAAATGTGGTCTATCACCTACAAACTGTGGCTGATGCCAGGTAGAGGTAGGGAGGCCGTGGGCGGAGAGGTTCCTATCCTCCTCATCCTCCTACTTCCTTCCTCTACTTGCCTCTGTTCTACTGGGTCTGTCTGGGTCTGTCTTCACAGCTGCACAGTGACTGCAGACAGGGAGAGAGGAGAGTAAGTGGGCTGGAAAATGGCAGAAGGGATTTGGAGTCTTTTAATTGTGACTGAGGGAATCAGTGACACTGGCACCAAATCCCATCTGAAAGCCTCCATCCTGTTCTGTTGGATTCTGGGACTTTGGACTGGAGTGACAGAGGTTCCTTGAAAAATGCCTGGATTACAGTTGCCATGGTGTACCTACAGAAGCTGCTCACTTGACCTTCTGATGACCTGACAAGTGAAGAGAGGAACAACTTGACTGGTACAGACACAACCGTGACAGAAAGGACCTGTATAAAAAACGTCTTTGGTGTGTCTGTCCAACAGTGTGTGCATTTCACAAATGACACACATTAACATACATTACACACACATGACCACAAACACATTATGCACAGACAACAGCTGGATCTGCAGTTAACGTGAGGGCAGAGAGGGAGCCTGTTCATCCATCCCAGTGTGTATGATTACTCTTTATACGCCATCGGATGGTTCAACAATTGTCACGGCTGAGTTCAGAACATGTCGTTGCTTTGTTCTTTGTCTCTCTCCCCTGCCTCTCAGTCCCTCGTCAAAATAACATCTGTTTGCATCATACAGACACCTGACAGGCAGCTGATGTCACCCCCCTGCTACACTGCCCAAAAAGGGAGCTTTGTGTGTGTGTTTGTCAGAGCACATCTGGGTACAGAGCGCTCAACCTTATCCAGATGTGTGTTTCCATCCTCTGCAGCCTAACGCCCACCTGGACACCGTCAGCAGCCAGACACAACGAGGGGGGAACTACATCCCCCCCCCCCTCTAAAACAACAACAAAATACTCAACACACACAATTAACCAAATACATGGGAGAGGAGCTTTGTATTTCATGGACGGTGAACGTAACAAATAGATTGTGTATGTTTGTGTGTGTGTGTGTGTGTTTCTGTGTGTGTGTTTGTGTGTGTGTGTGTGTGTGTGTGTGTGTGTTGTGTGTGTGTGTGTGTGTGTGTGTGTGTGTGTGTGTGTGTGTGTGTGTGTGTGTGTGTGTGTGTGTGTGTGTGTGTGTGTGTGTGTGTGTGTGTGTGTGTGTGTGTGTGTGTGTGCATGGGTTGGTGAGCTGGTGGTTTTCTGCAAGGTGTGTGCTGATTGCAGGACGTTGATGGGACACAGATCTCTCCCTCTCAATTCAATTAAAAGGGCTTTATTGGCATTGGGAAACATATGTTAAGATTGCCAAAGCAAGTGAAATAGTTCAAACAAAAGTGAAATAAACTATTAGAAATGAACAGTAATATTACACTCACAAAAGTTTTACAATAATAGAGAGATTTCAAATGTTCTATAATGCCAGGTACCGTGTTGTGAAAATAGGTGAAGTGCAAAAGGGAAGATAAATAAACATAAATATGTTTACAATGGTGTTCGTGCTTCACTGGTTGTCCTTTCCAGGTCAGAAATATTGCTGCTATGATGGCACACTGTTGTCACCTAATAGATATGGGAGTTTATCAAAATGTGATATTTTTTACATTTTATTTGTGGGTCGGTCTTGGCAATCTGAGGGGAAAATGTGTCTCTAATATGGTCATACATTTGGCAGGAGATTAGAAAGTGCAGTTTAGTTTCCATCTCTCCCTCTCTCCCGCTTGCTCTCTCTCTCTCTCGCTCTCTCGCTATGCAGTGTTGGGTGAGGTGAGGTGGGACTCAAAAGGAGGGAGAGTTGGCCTGCCTGTTCTCCTCTCCAATCCCCACACACAGCAGCCCCAGCCTAATCCCCCATGATACACCAGGGCACTTTCAGAACCACAAAGACCCATGCTGCAGCTAGGGGCTAGCACACATACAGACATCCAGATGCTGAAGGTAATTAACTTACCTATCTGTGTGTGTGTGTGTGTGTGTGTGTGTGTGTGTGTGTGTGTTTGTGTGTGAATGAGATTTCAGTATCTCACTATCTTGCAGGAAACAAAAGCATAATAGGCTTCCTTTAGAACACACACACCTACTGGTGAACAGAGATTGCAGGCAGCCCTTGCAGAGTGAGAGAGGGAGATCAGGGATGGATACCTGCTGTGGCACAGAGGAGGCAGTTCTGGGCTAGGCTATGCCCAGGGTCTTAATGACTTAATTGAGGTAATTATTTGGATAAGAAGTCCAATCACCTGGTTCTTTTGCTGAAGGTCCTCATCAGGATCTAATTAAAGAGCTGGTCCCAGTATGAGCCCTCACTGCCAACCAGGCCTGATGCGTCAGAACAGAACACAGGCTTAGGACTAATGTATAACACAGGGTAGGTAAACCAAAGGCAACTCAGGGACTGACTGTCTCTTCCTCTTCACCTCTCCGTAACCTCTGCTTCTTCCTGTTCTCTCTATCTATACTCTCATTTCCCTCCCGCTGTCAATCTCCCATTCACTCACTCCATCTGCACTCCCCCATTCATTACTTCATTACTCCCCTCCCTCTCTCTCTCTCTCGCTCTCTCTGTCTCTCTATCTCTGTCTCTCTTCCCTCTCTCTCTCTGTCTCTCTTCCCCCTCTCTATCTCTCCTCTCTCTCTCTGTCTCTCTTCCCTATCTCTCTCTGTCTCTCTTCCCTCTCTCTCTATCTCTCTCTCTCTCTCTCTCCTCCCTCTCTTTCTTTCTCTCTCTCTCTCTCTCCTCTCTCTCTCTGTCTCAATTCCTCTATGTATGCCTTTCTCTCTCTAGCTCCATACTTTTTCCCTTGCCTCTTTATGCATCTCCCTCCCTCCCTTCCTCCCTCCCTCCCGGCGGTGGGGCCAGGGTGCGTGTGGAGAGGAGGCTCTCCTCTCCTGTAGGAGCTCTGCTGTGCTGGTTTAATTGCGACAGCACCCTCATGAGCCAGCAGAGCACGGGGCGCGTCAACACCTCCACAGAGTGCTCAAGGGTAACCAGCGGGGGTGCAGAGTCCCCCCCCATCCTCTCCCATCCTTGGTTCCACCCCCCAACCCGAATCCTGAAACAGGCGCCCAGAGAGCGCCCGTCAAGAGCTCACTCCTCACATCTCATTAATCAGCTGCCAACATCAAACAGCAACTCTCCCCACTTCCCAGGGGCCGCCGGCCCGCCCGCCTGCCTCCCTGTCTCCCTCCCTGCCTAGCTTGCACAGGCTGTTGTGTGTTGGCAGCTATGTTGTGTGCCATTTGTTGTGTCTCTTGTGTTATGTGTTGTGTTTGCTATGTAGTTGTAAGTTATAGAACTGTGTCTGTTGTATGTGTGTGGTCAATTGTATATTGTGTACATTGTGAGTGTCATGAGTACGTAGTGTCCATTGTGTCCGTAGTGTCCATTGTGTCCGTAGTGTCCATTGTGTCTAACATATTGTGTCTGCAGCATGGATGTGTTGTGCCATTTGTCTCATGATGTTTTTTACTGTGCATAATCAGACTACAAAACATGTCTGTGTGTATGAGGAATTCTGAATAATCTGAATATTGATCTTAGCATGATTTATTAAAACATATTGTACCCCCGCACACTGACTCAGTAATGGTGCCCCCTGTATATAGCCTTGTTATTGTTATTCTTATTGTGTTACTTCTTATTTTAGCCTACTTGATAAATGTGTTCTACTTCTTGAACTGCACTGTTGGTTAAGGGCTTGTAAGTAAGCATTTCACAGTAAAATCTACACCTGTTGTATTCGGCGCATGTGGCAAATAAAGTTTGATTTGATTATTTGATATTGATCATCTTTTGTGCCACTGAAATCCGACTCCATTGACAGCAACCTGACACAATTACCACACACCACACACTCAATGAAGCCCATTAACTCCCTCCCACATGGGAATCCGCACACATGATCACACAGAGAGACCCATACAGACAGTGGTATACATGAGTCTATCACTCAAATGCTCCTTGTGTGATGAATAGCTAGGAATGCACTTCCTTAATGACGACAACACATTGTCCTCCTCACTCCATCTATTATGAACGGGCCGGAACAAAGGCAGGGGTGATTACACAGCGTATAAACGTTCTATTGTAGGAGTGGACCCTCACGTAAGATCAGCACAAACAAGTTCTACCGGACAGGGGCCCATCAACCCGCTTCAGACCAGGAACCCTGGTTGACCCCACTGGCCAGAAGAAGTCCCTTTTGAAGTGGCGCGTTTCACCAGCAGGGCCTGGGCCCCAATCAGCCTGCTATATCACGTATTCGAAACAAAGCAGAAACGTCCACACTGGAAGCTTTTTGCTCCAGTACACGACAGGGCAATAAAGTCCAGATCCACATACCTCCTCTTGAACCCCGAAAGTGTCAACCCTTTTCTATGAAAATAGGCCTACTCATTCAACAATGGACCAAGATGTCATCTAAAACACCTTTCCTACCAGCAAATCAAAAATGGAGGACTCATCAAATGTTGGGGTTAGTGTAAAGTATGCTGTGTGATATTATTCTGTTTTGCCTATGCTATTACAAGGTATAATATGCTATTACAAGGTATAATATGCTTATTACAAGTTATAATATGCTATTACAAGGTATAATATGCTTATTACAAGGTATAATATGCTATTACAAGGTATAATATGCTTATTAATAGTTATAATATGCTATTACAAGGTATAATATGCTATTACAAGGTATAATATGCTATTACAAGGTATAATACGCTATTACAAGGTATAATATGCTATTACAAGGTATAATATGCTATTACAAGGTATAATACGCTATTACAAGGTATAATATGCTTACTACAAGGTATAATATGCTTATTACAAGGTATAATATGCTATTACAAGGTATAATATGTTATTACAAGGTATAATATGCTATTACAAGATATAATATGCTATTACAAGGTATAATACACTATTACAAGGTATAATATGCTATTACAAGGTATAATATGCTTACTACAAGTAGCCACACAACATGTAACCTAACCAAGGCATGTTGGTGCTTACAGACTGCAAACTTCATTTCATTCCCTATTTGACCATTTCTGTGAGAGTACAGTACATAAAGAACATGTTATGGACACTTATGGATCAATCCCTAATTTCTCCAATTGGCACAAGCATGCCAACCCCAGGCGAGGCTTACTTACGAACCCCTAACCGACAAACATGCCAACCCCAGGCAAACATGCCCCTAACCCAAACATGGCCCAGGCAAGGCTTACTTACGCCCCTAACCGACAAACATGCCAACCCCAGGCGAGGCTTACTACGAACCCCTAACCGACAAACATGCCAACCCCAGGCGAGGCTTACTTACGAACCCCTAACCGACAAACATGCCAACCCCAGGCGAGGCTTACTTACGAACCCCTAACCGACAAACCCAACCGACAAACATGCCAACCGACCCCCCAGGCGAGGCTTACTTGCCAACCCCAGGCGAACCCCTAACCGACAAACATGCCAACCCCAGGCGAGGCTTACTTACGAACCCCTAACCGACAAACATGCCAACCCCAGGCGAGGCTTACCCCAGGCGGCGAGGCTTACTTACGAACCCCTAACCGACAAACATGCCAACCCCAGGCGAGGCTTACCCCTAACCGAACCCCTAACCGACAAACATGCCAACCCCAGGCGAGGCTTAACCCCTAACAAACCCCTAACCGACAAACATGCCAACCCCAGGCGAGGCTTACTTAACCGACAAACATGCCAGCCCCTAACCGACAAACATGCCAACCCCAGGCGAGGCTTACATACGAGCCCCTAACCGACAAACATGCCAACCCCAGGCGAGGCTTACTTAGGAACCCCTAACCGACAAACATGCCAACCCCAGGCGAGGCTTACTTAACCGAGCCCCCCAGGCGAGGCTAACCCCCTAACCGACAAACATGCCAACCCCAGGCGAGGCTTACTTACGAGCCCCTAACCGACAAACATGCCAACCCCAGGCGAGGCTTACTTACGAACCCCTAACCGACAAACATGCCAACCCCAGGCGAGGCTTACTTACGAACCCCTAACCGACAAACATGCCAACCCAGGCGAGGCTTACTTACGGCCCCTAACCGACAAACATGCCAACCCCAGGCGAGGCTTACTTACGAGCCCCTAACCGACAAACATGCCAACCCCAGGCGAGGCTTACTTACGGAACCCGAACCCAAACATAACTGACAAACATGCCAACCCCAGGCGAGGCTTACCCCTAACCGACACGAACCCCTAACCGACAAACATGCCAATCCCAGGCGCGAGGCTTACTTACGAACCCCTAACCGACAAACATGCCAACCCCAGGCGAGGCTTACTTAGGAACCCCTAACCGACAAACATGCCAACCCCAGGCGAGGCTTACTTACGAACCCCTAACCGACAAACATGCCAACCCCAGACGAGGCTTACTTACGAACCCCTAACCGACAATGCAGTTGAAAAATAATATGAATAAGAATAAGAAATAAAAGTGACAAATAATTAAAGAGCAGCAGTAAAATAACAATAGCGATACTATACACAGGGGGATAGTCAGGGTACAGGGTCAATGTGCGGGGGCACTGGTTAGTTGAGGTAATATGTACATGTAGGTAGAGTTATTAAAGTGACTATGCATAGATGATAACTACAGAGAGTAGCAGCGGTGTAAAGGGGGGGGGGGCAATGTAAATAGTCTGGTTGGCCATTTGATTACATGTTCAGAAGTCTTATGGCTCGGGGGTAGAAGCTGTTTAGAAGCCTCTTGGACCTAGGCGCTCCGGTACTGCTTGCCGTGCGGAAGCAGACTAGGGTGGATGGAGTCTTTGACAATATTTAGGGCCTTCCTCTGACACCGCCTGGTATAGAGGTCCTGGATGGCAGGAAGCTTGGCCCCAGTGATGTACTGGGCTGTATGCACTACCCTCTGTAGTGCCTTGCTGTCGGAGGTCGAGCAGTTACCATACCAGGCAGTGATGCTCTCGATGGTGCAGCTGTAGAACCTTTTGAGGACCTGAGGACCCATGCCAAATCATTTCAGTCTCCTGAGGGGGAATAGGTTTTGTCGTGCCCTCTTCACGACTGTCTTGGTGTGCTTGGACCATGTTAGTTTGTTGGTGATGTGGACACCAAGGAACTTGAAGCTCTCAACCTGATCCACTACAGCTCTGTTGATGAGAACTATACAGCTAATTGCCTTTTTCTCTCTCTTGCATTGGCATGATGTGTAATGTGTAGCTTTTTAGGTGGACGGTAAATAACCGCATAACTTTAACATTAGAACTGAACACCTTTGAAGTTGCTTCCTCCATTCACAATTCATAGACCATACTCTTGGCAGTAGGCACCCGCGTGATCTGTTAAGTATCGTCTTGAGTGTGTCATATGCCATACATGTTATTGTATCCAAATTGAGAATATCATCCTCAAACAATTGGCTGGTCAACAACCTATTGAATGAATCATTTCCCACTGTATTGATCATATGCCATTATCATTCATCCTGTAACCATTGATGTATTGATCATATGCCATTATCATTCATCCTGTAACCATTGATGTATTGATCATATGCCATTATCATTCATCCTGTAACCATTGATGTATTGATCATATGCCATTATCACTCATCCTGTAACCATTGATGTATTGATCATATGCCATTATCACTCATCCTGTAACCATTGATGTATTGATCATATGCCATTATCATTCATCCTGTAACCATTGATGTATTGATCATATGCCATTATCATTCATCCTGTAACCATTGATGTATTGATCATATGCCATTATCACTCATCCTGTAACCATTGATGTATTGATCATATGCCATTATCACTCCATTATCACATCCTGTAACCATTGATGTATTGATCATATGCCATTATCACTCATCCTGTAACCATTGATGTATTGATCATATGCCATTATCACTCATCCTGTAACCATTGATGTATTGATCATATGCCATTATCACTCATCCTGTAACCATTGATGTATTGATCATATGCCATTATCACTCATCCTGTAACCATTGATGTATTGATCATATGCCATTATCACTCATCCTGTAACCATTGATGTATTGATCATATGCCATTATCACTCATCCTGTAACCATTGATGTATTGATCATATGCCATTATCACTCATCCTGTAACCATTGATGTATTGATCATATGCCATTATCACTCATCCTGTAACCATTGATGTATTGATCATATGCCATTATCACTCATCCTGTAACCATTGATGTATTGATCATATGCCATTATCACTCATCCTGTAACCATTGATTCATCTGACTTTTTTATTATTATTGACATTTTTGTATTTGACCTGTTGTTGTGTGTTTCTCTGATACAAAAGAAGCTGTAGAAAACAGTACGAGTTCACAAATCTGATATTAGGGTCATCAGGTATACCTTCAGATGAATCAATCAATATTACTATGTTTGTCTTCTAGTGTCTTTGTTAAGATAACACATGCGTAAGGTCTTCCTAGAATACTATTTTGTCCAATAATGGATTGGTTCCCCAATTCATAACACATATGAATTATCCTTATGTTATCCTTATATTCATCATTTATAGTAATAACTTGACCAACACCATCAGCGTCCGGGTGACGTTCTGCCTTGCTCCCTAGCTGCAGCCCATTAGAGGGGGAATTCATTCATAAAAATGAGACAGATAGTAGAGACGGAGTGATGAGATGGAGTGATAGCGGAGGGAGGAGAGGAGGGAGAGATGGTGAGGACGTGTGAGAAAAAGGCAGGGAGAAGGGAGGACAGGGAAGGAGAGAGAAAGGGGAAGAGGGAGGAAAAGAGCAAACTGAAAGCCCACTCACGCACACAAGGGTCCCAGTCAGCGAGGGGCCATGCCGTCAGTATCATCACTGGGCCACATGGTGCTGGGAGACCTCATTAACAGGTATAGCTCTTGGGCATACCGAGAAGGTGTGAATAAATACACACTAAGAAGAGGAGACTATTCAGCACTAACCCACCTGTGTCTGTGTGTCAGTACTGATTCCCTCCACAGAAGTCTGATATCTAGGCCAAGCCAATGTGTTACTTACTTGCAAATAACTCAAATCCTTACAAATGTTAGATTAGTTAAGATTTCTTACATAAATGGTTTGCTTTTATGGGGATATTAATGAAACAAACAATAACTATTTATTAGTATTAGGTAAATTAGCATCATCCCTTACTGGAGCCAGTGAGTGGTCCAGAAGCCTGTCAATTCCTCTCCCAGCCAGCACATTGTCCTGAGACAGACTGAGACCGAGTTTGGAGAGGACAGGGTTTTCCTTGCCGCCCAGCAGGGTCTGTTCCCTGATGTACAGCCATGCCACAGCAGCGGTGGCCACGCTGCCTGAGCCTCCCTCACTCCCTCCATGTAGCACAGGAAGAGAAGAGAAGAGAAGAGCTGGTCTGGCTTCCTGTGGAGCCACGGCGGTAATGGCAACCAGACGCCCAACACAGTGAGAGGCCTGCTTGCCTGCCTGCCAGCGCAGAGGAAGTACCAGCGCCACCCGTAACCTGATCTCTGCCCACAGCTGTCCAAACACCAGGGGGAGAGAGGGAGCGAGAGAGACCCAAGAAAGAGGGAGGGAGGAAGGGGTGAGGGTTGAGGGAGGGGGCCCCTGGGGGCCTGGAGCAGGCTGGCGTGCCCCACAGTGAGGGGTACATTCTTTCAGCTTCTCTCTGTTCTCTCCCACCCCCTCTCCCCTGGCACTCTCACCCCCTCGTCCTCCTCCTCCTCATGCCAAAGTCTGCTCCAGGAGATGGGCCAATCAGGGGGGCATCTGGGAGCTGGGGTGGGGTATGGAGGAACACAGTGTGTGTATACGTGTGTGAGCCTGTGCTCATGTGTGTTTATCCATTTCTGATTGCGGGGGGCTCTGCTCTAATCTGGCCTCTGTAGATTGTGCGGGGACGTGTGTGTGCCCATGTGTGCGAGGTTGTGTGTGTGTGTGTTTATCCCTCTGTGTTTGTGGGGAGCTGAGCTCTAATCTGGCTCCTGTATGCCTGTGTCAGTGTGTGCTCTCTGCTCACTCTCCTGGGGATGGTGACAGTAAAGTCTCTTTAATCCCTGCCAGGCCCGGCTCTACAACACACCTCCCACAGCATGCTAATAAGGTCCTACACACACATCCACACATGCACACACACACATCTCAAATCCACATCCACGCACCAGCCAGGGGAGCTCTGCCTGTCACACCTGAGCTAATCCATAAGTACCTCACAGTGGTAGAGTGGGTATTTTTCACCTGCGCTGGTACTACGAAGGGAATGGAGGGGACAAACAATTTCAGCCCTCCAGGGTCAGGGTACCCTCCGCCCCCCTACTTCAACACCTACACAGAGGTAGAGCCTGATGAAAATAACCCCACACCATCAAAGACATCCCTCCCCTCTATGATCAGGCCTCGGGCCTGTGCTTCACTGTCTGCCACAGTTTGCCTGCTTCCCAAAGTTATACGGGGTTACTGGGGTAATAGCCATACACTGGGACAGCTTCCCGACCATGGCGGTGCAGATATCCTGATAGTCTGAGGTCTCAGACATGCGGATAGGGACTGGGCCTGGGCCTGGGCCTGGGACTGGGCCTGCCACACTACACTGGCTCATACCCAGTATCACCACAGTACAGGAGACACACACACACTCCAAATGCATTAGACAGGCCTATCACAAAAAGACAGAGACCTCTCCTTCTCATCCTTTCTGTCTGCTCCTCTTCCCCCATCTCTCCGTAGCCAAGCACACTACACTTCCCTGAGACAGACAGACATACAGACTCAGCCCTGAGCTGAGAGAGCAAGTTCAAATGAACAGAGCGAAAGAGACAAATAAATCCTAATAACCCTCCCCCCTCAAAAACACAAAAAGCAGCCTGTGCTGCTTCTGGATTAAAGCAGAAAGGGTTGGGGGGTACGGGGGTGGAGGAGGAGGGGGTGGACAGGAGGAGGGCTCATGAAGAAACCAAGCGGGAAGTCACATCTAAGCCCCAACACTCCTCCAAACACTCCTCCGAAGAGAGGGATTTACTCTCCCAGGGAGGTAGAGAGATGGAGGGAGGCTGGAGAAGAAGAGAGGCAGGAGTTGAAAACAGCATTGGGAGAGAGGGAGAGAGAGAGAGAGAGAGAGAGATAAGGGACAGAGATAAAATGGATGCCATTAAAAAAAAGAAGGAAGCCGTGGACAACAGGAGTCATATTTGGCAGATAGTATGAACTGCTCGCCATTCTCTAGGTTGGGTTAGGGTCTTAGGAAGGTTAGACCACTTGCTTCAGGTCAATATTTATCTGAGGCAGGAATTGATCGACAGAAACTGTCTGCACTGTTACCAAGCACACATACTAGAGTGCCAGCCTTTCAACCACATGAATGGAGCTCTAGAATGTATTAAACCAGGGTAATGAAGCTCTAGAATGTATTAAACCAGAGGAATGGAGCTCTAGAATGTATTAAACCAGGGTAATGAAGCTCTAGAATGTATTAAACCAGAGGAATGGAGCTCTAGAATGTATTAAACCAGGGTAATGAAGCTCTAGAATGTATTAAACCAGAGGAATGGAGCTCTAGAATGTATTAAACCAGGGTAATGAAGCTCTAGAATGTATTTAACCAGGGTAATGAAGCTCTAGAATGTATTAAACCAGGGTAATGAAACTCTAGAATGTATTAAACAAGGGTAGTGAAGCTCTAGAATGTATTAAACCAGGGTAATGAAGCTCTAGAATGTATTAAACCAGGGTAATGAAGCTCTAGAATGTATTAAACCAGAGGAATGGAGCTCTAGAATGTCTTACACCGGAAGAATTAAGCTCTAGAATGTCTTAAACCAGAGGAATGGAGCTCTAGAATGTATTAAACCAGAGGAATGGAGCTCTAGAATGTATTAAACCAGAGGAATGGAGCTCTAGAATGTATTAAACCAGGGTAATGAAGCTCCAGAATGTATTAAACCAGAGGAATAAAGCTCTAGCATGTCTTAAACCAGAGGAATAAAGCTCTAGCATGTCTTAAACCAGAGGAATTAAAGCTCTAGCATGTCTTACACCAGAAGAATTGAGCTCTAACATGCCTCCACAGTGGATGAGATCAACAGAATAGGGATGTGGGTTGAATGGCTTAAATCCACCATATTATGGAGAGACCATGTCTGTGTGCCGCCAAATTAATGTCCTCTTCTCCTCCCCTTCCCCTCCTTCCCTTAGTAGGGCTGTATGCCCACACTGGTGAGCAGCGTGTCGTCCCACCCCCCCACCCTCTCCCTCCCAGCTGGACAGAGCCTTTCCTCACAAATCAAAAGGCTCTCTTGTCAGCCCTTCGATTGGTCTGGCTGTCCTGCCGGGCAGCGTGCAGAGACCAGGAGGGGAGGGGCCACAGCGTGGCAGGGCCAACTGAGTCCAGGGTGGCCGGACAGGTCGACCCCCATTCATCCATAGGACAGGACTCTGGCACCGCCCGCACGCTTTCATCAGGATCTGAGATGCCGAGACACAGACACACACACACACACACAATACAATCACACACCCCATGCACATGCACAAAGACACACAAGTGTGCTCAAACACACACATGTACACACAAACAAACACACACACACACAACACTACACTACACACAACCTCCCCACACCACACAGCATCAACAGAAGGAGGGTACTCTCACCAGGGTTAGTATTCTAGTGGTGCTGCAGTTTCAGAATAGGCAAGACCCATGTGCATGGTTTGTTTATGAGTTGAGCTCCTGTGTCATTGTTCTGTTTTCATGGGTGAGGGCATGTGTGTGTGACAGAAGTCCCACCTGCCCAGCCCACAGAGCCCCAATGACTCCAGCCTCCTCAGCAAGCCCCAGTCCCTCATGCCCAGCCCACAGAGCCCCACTGACTCCAGACTCCTCAGCAAGCCCCAGTCCCTCATGCCCAGCCCACAGAGCCCCACTGACTCCAGGCTCCTCAGCAAGCCCCAGTCCCTCATGCCCAGCCCACAGAGACCCACTGACTCCAGCCTCCTCAGCAAGCCCCAGTCCCTCATGACATGAGCCTGTCAGTGTGTGTGTGCCTGTATGTCAATGACTCCAGCCTCCTACTTCACACACAAAAACAAAAACAAATCTGACAAGACAATATGATGTGAGCAGCATCTGTTTGCTATGTGTCACACTCGTTGCATGTGGCTGATCTCGCTGCTGTTCCTCCCTCCAGTCTGGCCTCTGTGGATCACTATTGTACCACTGAGCTGTGACGAAGGCTGGGTTCAACACTGACCACTGGACCTTAGTGACAGACTGGAGAGGTATTGTGGAGAGCCTGTTAACTCTAAATCAACCATTTCCCCAGGGTTTAAGCCACATTACCATTGTAAAGCATGCGGTAAAACACAGAACAACAGCACAAGACATTCTCCTCTCCTAAATTCCACCTGCACCCCAACACGCCCACATATTCAACCCCACCCTCCTCGCATATGCCCCATGATCCTCCGTACACAAACGATTAGCCACCAACTACCCTTACAACCCTCCACCCCCAGGCTTGCCCCTCTGAAGCCCAAATCTGGGGGTGGCGGCTTGGTTCTTTGGGGCCTGGCCATTCTGTGCTACCGGGGCTGCTGGGAAAGTTTGGCCTGGGTGACAGCTGTGTTGGGCCCCTCCCGGCTTCCGGCCCCGGCCCGGTGGGGGCGCCGATGTACTTCATTCGGGGCCCAGGAGCCGCTTTTAATCTACCAGCGGGGCTCTGCAGCTGCTGTAAGTTAGCTCAAAAGAGTCTGCTCGCCTGCTCAACCCCCAGTAACCCTTTCAGCACTGCCTGCCTGCACCCCACACGCTCCCTCTCCTTCTCTCTTCTTGGTGCCCATTCTGTCTTTCTCCTCTGCTATTCATGTTCCCGCCTTCCATTTTCCTACAGAATGTTTGCCAATGCAACATGGCCACCGCACCAGACCACAAGTCTGCCAGCTACTAATAAGATCAAAGCTGATTCTAACCCAGAACATTTTCACAGTTGGTTTATTATGGTCATTTCCCCGTTTCCTCTGTGACCAGAATGGACCCCTGTATGTGATCAGACAGGAGAGATCAGTGGTAGAATGTCAGATATAGAGGACCCCCCCTGGTCACCCCCCTCCCTGTCTCCTGTTCCTGACACCCACCAGGGCCACAGCCAACTGCTGACCATTGCACCCCACTACCCCTCGTTAAAATCCCAGGTCAAATCACCCACTAACAAGGTCATCTAAGAAGGGAGGGACAAGGAGAAACAAGAAAGAGAGTGAAAAAGAGGTAGAGAGAGAGCGGGAGAAGTGTCTTTCCTAAAATGGCGTTGTCTTTTGGCAGCGGCCCGGCACAGCAGAGTTTAATTCAGCCCTTTATGACTCCCACGGCTCTTCCCAAACTGCCCAGCTGTCACTCACAGATTGGGGAGTCCATCACTTGCCCAGTCCACTTAAACATTACATGCATACACACACATGCACTACCATGAACACACACGTATGCACTGCACACACTGCACACATACGCACACAGACAGTTGTAGAGGGAGCAGTGGCGGCCCACATTGCCCCACGTGGACCCTCGGCAGACCCCTCTTACCCCACGTGGACCCTCGGCAGACCCCTCTTGCCCCACGTGGACCCTCGGCAGACCCTCTTGCCCCACGTGGACCCTCGGCAGACCCCTCTTGCCCCACGTGGAACCTCGGCAGACCCCTCTTGCCCCACGTGGAACCTCGGCAGACCCCTCTTGCCCCACGTGGAACCTCGGCAGACCCCTCTTGCCCCACGTGGACCCTCGGCAGACCCCTCTTGCCCCACGTGGACCCTCGGCAGACCCCTCTTGCCCCACGTGGACCCTCGGCAGACCCCTCTTGCCCCACGTGGACCCTCGGCAGACCCCTCTTGCCCCACGTGGACCCTCGGCAGACCCCTCTTGCCCCACGTGGACCCTCGGCAGACCCCTCTTGCCCCACGTGGACCCTCGGCAGACCCCTCTTGCCCCACGTGGACCCTCGGCAGACCCCTCTTGCCCCACGTGGACCCCGGCAGACCCCTCTTGCCCCACGTGGACCCTCGGCAGACCCCTCTTACCCCACGTGGACCCTCGGCAGACCCCTCTTGCTCCACGTGGACCCTCGGCAGACCCCTCTTGCCCCACGTGGACCCTCGGCAGACCCCTCTTGCCCCACGTGGACCCTCGGCAGACCCCTCTTGCCCCACGTGGACCCTTGGCAGACCCCTCTTGCCCCACGTGGACCCTCGGCAGACCCCTCTTGCCCCACGTGGACCCTTGGCAGACCCCCTCTTGCCCCACGTGGACCCTTGGCAGACCCCTCTTGCCCCACGTGGACCCTTGGCAGACCCCTCTTGCCCCACGTGGAACCTCAGCAGACCCCTCTTGCCACGTTGTTCCCAGCCTCAAACTCAATTAGTAAATTAGTTCCACATGACTGGGTGATAAACAGTGACTAGGGAACAGATAAACACATGCCCGACACTCCATTAAGATCCAGCTAGCTCCTCCTCCTTGCTCGGTGTTACCCTGCTGGGTTTACACCTTCCCCTTCCACCAGAGACAAAAAGACACCAAACCCTGAGGCATTGCCTGCTACTGCACACCGTCTACTCTTTCCCTCTCTCTCCTGACACTTTTTCCTTTTGAAACTTGGTGTTGTTCATTCTTCCCAGGAACCCAATGAATTAAACGGGAGGAGAGCGAGGGGCATGAAGGGAGATAAAGAGAACAAGACAAAAAGGGGGTAAAAAAGATGCAGAAAAATACATTAGTGTGTCCAAACCTTCTCCTCTCTGGGCTCTCTCACATGAAATAAATGAAGCGGTATGGCCTCGGCAACGCTGCTGCTAATAGGCAGACCACAGGCAGCCGGGTGTGTGTGGGGCAGTCACTGAGGTAAAATCACTGAATGGCAGGATACAATAACAGGAGGAAACTTTCAAATTCTGCACGGTAAAATCTGTGTTCAACAGCTCGTCAAGTGCCACCACGTTCTACTTTCCTTCACACACAGGACCTGTCGAACACACAGAGACACTCTGTTGCACTGGCTGGAAGTAGTCTTTCATGGTCTCTGAGCATAAACACACACACAGACGCACGCACACGAGCACACGGGCACGCACACTCACACACACGAACAGTGGAGGGGAGGGGGTGAGGGTATTTTGACAAGGTCTCAGGATTGAACAGTTTGTGATAACAGTGGTTAAAGCACTTAAGCTGCCGTAATTAGTGGGAGCTCCGTGGTGACAGAAGATCCGCATTTATCTGGCGTTTCACAAGCCAGCGTGAGAGGGATAAACAGCAGAGACTAACAGCTCGGCAACAACACCAAGCTTTTATACTGACGAGGTTCAACACAGACACACCAACGTACATACGCTATCTCACGGACACACCAACGTACATACGCTATCTCACGGACACACCAATCACCTGCCAAATATAAACAGCTACAGTCCAGTTCTCTTACAGATCCATACTCAATACCCACCTCCTATTCTGCAATGGTCCCCCTGGGTGTCCCCTTTTCACCAGTCTGCCTGCCAACTCCTAAAACCTCCAACCCCTGTACTCAGCCCTCAGAATGGGAGGAGGGAGTTAAGTCTATGCAGGCCAAACCCTGATGCCCCCGGGTGCACAATGCTGAGTGCTGGAGCTATGTAGAGGGAGGGAGTGAGGGATGAGAGTGGGGACAGGGGGATTGGGGAGAGTGGGGATAGGGGGAGAGTGGGGATAGGGGAGAGTGGGGATAGGGGGAATGGGGGAGAGTGGGGATAGGGGGATGGGGGAGAGTGGGGATAAGGGGAGGGGGATAAGGGGGATATGGGAGAGTGGGGAGAGGGGGGATATGGGAGAGGGGGGAGAGTGGGGATAGGGGGATGGGGGAGAGTGGGGATAGGGGAGAGTGGGGATAGGGGGATGGGGGAGTGGGGATAGGGGGATGGGAGAGAGTGGGGATAGGGGGATAGGGATGGGAGAGAGTGGGGATAGGGGGATGGGAGAGAGTGGGGATAGGGAGAGTGGGGATAGGGGGATGGGAGAGAGTGGGGATAGGGGGATGGGAGAGAGTGGGGATAGGAGAGAGTGGGGATAGGGGGATGGGAGAGAGTGGGGATAGGGGGATGGGAGAGAGTGGGGATAGGGGAGAGTGGGGATAGGGGGATGGGAGAGAGTGGGGATAGGGGGATGGGAGAGAGTGGGGATAGGGAGAGAGTGGGGATAGGGGGATGGGAGAGAGTGGGGATAGGGGGATGGGAGAGAGTGAGGATAGGGGAGAGTGGGGATAGGGGGATGGGAGAGAGTGGGGATAGGGGGATGGGAGAGAGTGGGGATAGGGGGAGTGGGGATAGGGGGATGGGAGAGAGTGGGGATAGGGGGATGGGAGAGATGGGATAGAGAGAGTGGGGATAGGGGGATGGGAGAGAGTGGGGATAGGGGGATGGGAGAGAGTGGGGATAGGGGGATGGGAGAGAGTGAGGATAGGGGAGAGTGGGGATAGGGGGATGGGAGAGAGTGGGGATAGGGGGATGGGAGAGAGTGAGGATAGGGGAGAGTGGGGATAGGGGGATGGGAGAGAGTGAGGATAGGGGAGAGTGGGGATAGGGGGATGGGAGAGAGTGGGGATAGGGGGGATGGGAGAGAGTGGGGATAGGGGAGAGTGGGGATAGGGGGATGGGAGAGAGTGAGGATAGGGGAGAGTGGGGATAGGGGGATGGGAGAGAGTGGGGATAGGGGGATGGGAGAGTGGGGATAGGGGAGAGTGGGGATAGGGGGATGGGAGAGAGTGAGGATAGGGGAGAGTGGGGATAGGGGGATGGGAGAGAGTGGGGATAGGGGGATGGGAGAGAGTGGGGATAGGGGAGAGTGGGGATAGGGGAGAGTGAGGTTGTGTGTCTGTGCTTTGAGACAGTCCTAGGCCATTGACCTAACATTCACCTCACCCTGAGTCATTACTCTCTAATCAAGAGCAGAGCTTGTAATACTACCAAAGCATACAATTGAAACATGTCTTTCTTGTAAACAATGGAAACTATTATTATGCTAATAAGGATGGTCTGCTGAGGACACACAACGCAAGATCAGGATTCTGAATCTTGTTGTTTCTGCGGCAACAACATAAATTCATTAATCAAGTCCTTCAGCTTGTTCTTTTCCGACAAGGGGTTATTTTTGCAAAATCCTTTACTAATGATGTGCTAACGCTCACCTCTAATCACAAAATCACTAGAGGGCAGAGGCGCAAGACATTCTACAGTTCTGTGTGTGGAAAGTAGATGTGATCAGAGGGGAACAGACCCCCCCCAGCCCAATCAGCACCCATCCTGGCCATGTCGAGCCAGGGGCTTCATTAACAGGTAAACGTCCTAATCGTCACATTAGAGCCGAGAATGAGAGGAGAACTGAGAAGGAGAAGGAAGCGAGTGAGAGGTTGGAGGAAGAGGGGAGAGCAGAGGCCATTAGTGTTTCAGCACCTCGTCAGCAGCACTCTGTAGAGGTGAGGAGACCAGACTCTCAAAATGTGAAAAACACCCCCCCCCATCACTAACCTCCTCACACCACATCTCTGCCCCTCACCACAGCTATCACTGCCCCTCACCTCACCACACCACCCTACACCTCTATCCTCTCGGCATCACTCTAGTCCCGCTAGTTCATTTCCTGCCTCCTCTAGCACTGCCCCTACAGGCCACCGCCCACAGACAGACACAGCAGATACAGCCACATTACATTAATGAACAGCATCCATCGTCATGCATCTGGCCAAAACATATTGGGCTCATAAACACAACACAAAAAGCCTAAAAATGACAAATACCCCCATCCTACCCATAAGCCAGTGCTGTTGGAATCCCGGCCTGCATCCCCACCCCCTTCCCACAACCCCCTGCTGCTGTAATTAGAGGTGTCCTTGACTGTAAGATGAACAGCTTTCCACACTCATGGACCCTTCCACTTCAACAGCTCTGCTCGAAAGACCACCCATTGTTTCCACACACACATGCACGCACACACCGGGGTCAATTGTAAGGTATCGTTTTGGCGCACACAGATGAGCTCTGTCCAGGTCTGATTGGGGGTGCTAATGCCTGGGTGAATGTGTTAGGAGGACACACTGGTATCTAACAACTGTTATTATTAGATTTTCTATGTGTGACTGTGGCTTTGTATGAGCACATCCAGGCTAACGTGACAAATGTAACAACTCCTTCACAATCACACCTAAACGCTCTGTCACTTTCTCTTTGTCTTACTTTAGTATCTTGCGTCGGTATTAGTTGGCCAATACCAATCCCTGCTCTGTCAATAAACCCAAAATACAACAATTTGGTCAAGTATGTCACACAAACAGCACTGTCACTGGCTCAACCTGTGACCCATTTGAACCAGTGTTTGCTCTCCTGTCTGTCTCTGTCTGTCTGTCTGTCTGTCTGTCTGTCTGTCTGTCTGTCTGTCTGTCTGTCTGTCTGTCTGTCTGTCTGTCTGTCTGTCTGTCTGTCTGTCTGTCTGTCTGTCTGTCTGTCTGTCTGTTCTTTTTGTGGACAGAAAGTGTGTAATCCAGCATGGTCTGTCTCTTTGTGTCCGTCTTGATCCTACCTGTCTGTGCTGTGCTCTCAGCCCTGCTCAGTGCGTGTTCTGTCCAGGTGCTGGGACTGCTGTGTTCCCCGGACAGGGCCTCCGAGAGCCCCTGGCTCCCCTCTGCCATGCATTAACGAGCAGTGCACACGCAGGCCATATCGATCCAGGGGAGAGGGTGGGGGCGGGCAAGCGCTCTGCTTCCCGTTAGCCAGCCACACAGGACCAAGGCCTCAGGGCATGAGCCCCAGCGCCTTCAATCAAACCCTCCATCCCTCTCTCTCTCATCTGCATACAAGCCCTCTGAGCCTGGCCCCCACACACATACTAAAGAGAAGAGCAGCCTCCTTCTAACACACAGAAAATAACACTTAACCCTGTAGCTTCAGAGTGCCTTCACGGTCCACCAGGGTTGACACTACCTCTAATGACAGAGGCAGGCCTTAAATTTAAGGGGCCCTAGTTTTTGTTAAATATGTTGATGAGCGGCCCACTCAATCCAGCCCTGTGTCCTCCAGAGATGGAAACTCTCTCTCTCTCTCTCTCTCTCTCTCTCTCTCTCTCTCTCTCATCAGATTAATTACAGCAGGAGTGCTCTTAACATCTGGTCGAGTGTCAGGCCTATCGAGGAGCGTGCTCCGTCGCCTCTCTGAGGGGCCAAAGTGTGGGATAAAATAAGAACAGTGGCGGGCGTCTGGAACAGCGTGTCTGTGTGACATGGGCAGGATGAGAGTCTAGAACAGTGCTTTCCAAACTGTGGGGTGCGCGGGTCGGCAGGGGAGGCGCGGCGTAATAGTAGAATGTACAAGGTGCAATTTTTTAATTGGGTAGTGCATCATCAGCTCCTCTTGTCATGTCAGTCATTACATACCTTAGAGCTATTTATAACTCGTCAGAAATGTCCAGAAAGTATTCTTTTTTAGCCCATATAGGGTGGACTGAACAGTGTGTTCCCTCTGGAG